>NC_061513.1:198667150-198884650 GCF_022539505.1 Lolium rigidum
CGATGGAGGAGCCTTCCGGGGGCACTTCCCCGTCCCGGCGGCGTGCCGGAACAGAGACTCCTGTCCCCCAGATCTTGGCTTCGCGATGGCGGCGGCTCTGGAAGGTTTCTCGTACCGTGGCTTTTCCGTATCGAAGTTTTAGGTCAGGGACCTTTTTATAGGCGAAGAGGCGGAGTCGGAAGGTCAACGAGGCGGTGACACGCTAGGGGGGCGCGGCCAAGGCCTGGGCCGCGCCACCCTGTCGTCTGGGGGCCCAGTGGCCCCCCTCTGGCGACTCTCGGGTGTTCTGGATGCTTCCGGGAAAAATAGGAACCTGGGCGTTGATTTCGTCCAATTCCGAGAATATTTCCTTACTAGGATTTCTGAAACCAAAAACAGCAGAAAACAGGAACTGGTCCTTCGGCATCTCGTTAATAGGCTAGTGCCGGAAAACGCATAAATATGACATAAAGTATGTATAAAACATGTAGATATCATCAATAATGTGGCATGGAACATAAGAAATTATCGATACGTCGGAGACGTATCAGCCGCTAACTAAAGCCATGATCCATGGTGGAAGTTTCAGTTTGTACAATTAATCCTCAATCTCTTATGAGAATATTATCTGTTGTTGAATGCTTATGCATTAAAGAGGAGTCCATTATCTGTTGTCTATGTTGTCCCGGTATGGATGTCTAAGTTGAGAATAGTCAAAAGCGAGAAATCCAATGCGAGCTTTCTCCTTAGACCTTTGTACGAGCGGCATAGAGGTACCCCTTTGTGACACTTGGTTGAAACATATGCTATGCAATGATAATCCATGTTAATCCAAGCTAATTAGGACAAGGTGCGAGCACTATTGGTATACTATGCATGAGGCTTGCAACTTATAGGATGTCTTATACATAACACATATGATTTATTACTACCGTTGACAAAATTGTTTCTTGTTTTCAAAATGAAAAGCTCTAGCACAAATATAGTAATCCATGCTTCCTCTCGCGAAGGGTCATTCTTCTACTTTATTGTTGAGTCAGTTTACCTATTCTTTCTATCTTAGAAGCAAACACTTGTATCAACTCGTGTGCATTGATTCTTACATGTTTACCTATTGCACTTGTTATATTACTTTGTGTTGACAATTATCCATGAGATATATATGTTGAAGTTGAAAGCAACCGCTGAAACTTATATCTTCCTTTGTGTTGCTTCAATGCTTTTACTTTGAATTTATTGCTTTATGAGTAACTCTTATGCAAGTCTTATTGATGCTTGTCTTGAAATTATTATTCATGAAAAGTCTTTGCTATATGATTCATTTGTTTACTCATTATCTTTGCCATTGCTTCGAATCGCTGCATTCATCTCATATGCTTTACAATAGTATTGATCAAGATTATGATAGCATGTCACTTCAGAAATTATCTTTGTTATCGTTTACCTACTCGAGGGCGTGTAGGAACTAAGCTTGGGGATGCTTGATACGTCTCAAACGTATCTATAATTTCTTATGTTCCATGCTACTTTATTGATGATACTCACATGTTTTATACACATTATATGTCATTATTATGCATTTTCCGGCACTAACCTATTGACGAGATGCCGAAGAGCCAGTTGCTGTTTTCTGCTGTTTTTGGTTTCAGAAATCCTAGTAAGGAAATATTCTCGGAATTGCACGAAATCAACGCCCAGGGTCCTATTTTTCCACGAAGCTTCCAGAAGACCGAGGGAGATATGAAGTGGGGCCACGGGGCGCCGCCACACTAGGGCGGCGCGGCCTAGGGGGGCCCGCGCGGCCCTAGCGTGTGGGGCCCCCGTGACTCCTCCGACTCCGCCCTTCCGCCTACTTAAAGCCTTCGTCGCGAATACCCCAGTACCGAGAGTCACGATACGAAAAACCTTCCAGAGACGCCGCCGCCGCCAATCCCATCTCGGGGGATTCAGGAGATCGCCGCCGGCACCCTGCCGGAAAGGGGAATCATCTCCCGGAGGTCTCTTCATCGCCATGATCGCCTCCGGATCGATGTGTGAGTAGTCCACCCCTAGACTATGGGTCCATAGCAGTAGCTAGATGGTTGTCTTCTCCTCATTGTGCTATCATGTTAGATCTTGTGAGCTGCCTATCATGATCAAGATCATCTATTTGTAATCCTACATGTTGTGTTTGTTGGGATCCGATGAATATTGAATACTATGTCAAGTTGATTATCAATCTATCATATATGTTGTTTATATTCTTGCATGCTCTCCGTTGCTAGTAGAGGCTCTGGCCAAGTTGATACTTGTAACTCCAAGAGGGAGTATTTATGCTCGATAGTGCGTTCATGCCTCCATTGAATCTGGGACAGTGACAGAAAGTTCTAAGGTTGTGGTTGTGCTGTTGCCACTAGGGATAAAACATCGATGCTTTGTCTAAGGATATTTGTGTTGATTACATTACGCACCATACTTAATGCAATTGTCTGTTGTTTGCAACTTAATACCGGAAGGGGTTCGGATGATAACCTGAAAGTGGACTTTTTAGGCATAGATGCATGTCTGGATAGCGGTCTATGTACTTTGTCGTAATGCCCCGATTAAATCTCATAGTACTCATCATGATATATGTATGTGCATTGTTATGCCTTCTTTATTTGTCAATTGCGCAACCGTAATTTGTTCACCCAACATCTCGTTTATCTTATGGGAGAGACACCACTAGTGAACTCGTGGACCCCGGTCCAATTCTTTACATCTGAAATACAATCTACTGCAATTGTTCTTTACCGTTCTTCGCAAACAACCATCATCATCCACACTATACATCTAATACTTTGTTTACGGCAAGCCGGTGAGATTGACAACCTCACCGTTACGTTGGGGCAAAGTACTTTGATTGTGTTGTGCAGGTTCCACGTTGGCGCCGGAATCCCTGGTGTTGCGCCGCACTACACTCCGTCACCAACAACCTTCACGTGTTCCTTGACTCCTACTGGTTCGATAACCTTGGTTTCTTACTGAGGGAAAACTTACTGTTGTGCGCATCACACCTTCCTCTTGGGGTTCCCGACGGACGTGTCAACTACACGCAGTAGCGCAAGGGTGTGCCCCCTTCTCCTTATATAGGGGAGAGGGTGGTTTACAGGGGAAGAAACCCTAATGGCATCTTTGACTAGACAAACTACTTTACAAAGCCTCTTTGGCAGCAGGTGACGCCGGTAGGCCTTTAATCAGGAACGGTGACATCCTCCAGTAGCTTTTACGTCATCTTCTGCTTTGGCCTCAGAGCTTCGATTAAAGATGATGTGCTTCGCTCATCTTTGTCCTCTAGCCCTTGAGGGAATCTTTGACCAGTTTGCCGCCGTGCTACAGTGTAGCCTGTGCCGATAATCCGGTACCTTCTTAGCCTATTCCGGTATACCCCTCCTGGGATACCGGTATAGTTCCACTTAGCCACGAACTTAACTTCATTGTTCGAAACAATCTTTAAACCGGTACCTTTACAGCCTAAACAAGGCTAGTTTGGCATGCCTTTGGCATACCGGGCGTCATCCCCCCAACATTAGTGCCCGAAGCTGGTACAGTCCGGCGGATCCTATCCGACGGACCATGCCATGTTCCCATTTCTTAACGTACCGGTTTAACCCTTCCGGTAACTAGTTCAAAACCTGTCGGCGTCTCTGCCGGACCCATCTCTTCATACCGATCTTTTCCGGTAGCTTTTCCATTAAACCTTCCTCGACGAAGTCGAGAATATCTCTGAAACCGTGCCTGTCAGAGACATGCGCACTGTTTCTGACACGCCAGTGCCAGGGGTCACCTCCCTTCGACTTCTGCGCTAGCATTTAATGTGCCACACCGGATCCTCGCTGCCGTTCCGGATCCTTGTGGCCTCCCTGTGGCATCTTTTTTTACGCGTGTAGCTCTGCGCCACGTGGCAGCCCACGAGGCGAAGCGCCGCGGGCCGAGCGGTTTCCGGCCCACAAACCTTTTCTCTATTTAAGGGCGCTGCGGTTCCTCTTCGTCTCCTTCCTTGCATTCCCCACTTCCTGAGCACTTAGAGCCCTCGCCGTTTGCGCTCCTCTCGCCGTCGTTCGTCGCCAAGAGCTCGCTCTCCGATGAACCTCCCGAAGAAGTTCCGCAGAGCTCTGCCCCGTCGAGATTCACCGAAGCCTCTTCCGCTCAGAGCACCGTACGACAACCCCTTCTTACTCTTCTCCGTTCGCTGCCCTTAGCCGCTAGCTTGCTGAGCTCCGGCGGACCGTCGCCTTCGTCGTCCTCCGCCGCCCTCAGGTCAGTCTCGCGGGCGCAGTATCTTTCTTCCTCTTTACCACATTGCTCTTGGGCCGGTAGAGTATTTATTCCTTCCTTTCTTTTGCTTTTTCTCTTACTCGTAGATCTTCGCAAGGGAGTAGGTTTGGGGAAACCAGTTTGTATGTAGATCTTGAACTTTACGGAAGTATGTCTTCCGAGGAATATAATTCGGAATCCCCCGCTAGCAGTCACCACAGCGAGACCCCCACCACTTCTTCTGGGGAGGAGACCCCGGTTGAGCATGCTTCCGATGGGCTCGAGGCGGACCTCGCCCAGACTGAAGAAGATACCGGTAGCTCCCTCAGGTTACCGGTAACCCAGGAAAAGAAGCCGGCAGTTCGAGCCAAGGCGCTGCTGCCCAATCTTTCGCCATCGACCTTGAATGTTATACGCCCGGGGCCTGGATGGGCTCCGACGTGACCCATGCGAAGATTGACTAGCTCTACCGCTCTCGGAGGATACCGGAAGAGGTTTGGTGCCGCGTCCCTGGTGAGGAGCGCCAGCCCGAGCCTCAGCCGGTTGAATATGTCGTCTTTTCCGCTCATTTTGAGCGTGGATTAGGCCTTCCGGCGTCGGATTTCTTCCGGCGCTTTCTTGATTTTTACGAACTTCAGCCCCATCACCTTCCGGGCAATTCCATCTTCTATCTTTCTTCCTTCACCACTTTCATGGAGGGATACGTCGGTATGACCCCTTCTGTAGATAATTTCTCTTTTTTCTACTATCTCCGGAAGAATTCTATCCAAGACAAGAAACTTCCGCACCCCAAACCATTTGTTCGGTGCGGGGGTTGCATTCTCTCGCCCCGCCAAGGGAGCTCCTTCTATAAACTCTCCGGTCTGGAGTCTATCCGGACCTGGCAGAGGTCCTTCTTCTACGTTCGGAACGGTGGCCCAGAAGACTTCATCAACCTTCCGGAATATGTACCCCCCCCCCCCCAGCATGAAGAACTGGCTCCACCATCCTAAGGACGATAAGGAGTCCACCCGGATCGCCCTTTTCGTCAAGAAGAACAAGAAGGAGACCAACCTCTCCGCAGACAATCTGGTCATGGCCTTCCTCTCGCGCCGGGTGCTACCCCTTAAGCGCCGAACTCATAAAATCTGCCAGATGTCAGGCCGGATGGATCCGACCCGGATTACCACTCATCAGCTGAGCGCCCCTGACTTAGTCCTTAAGGCCAAGAAGATCTGCCAAAACACTTTGAGGCCTAGCGGAAAATATGGGCTGGCTCCTTATAGCCGCAGCAATTCTCCTCCGCGCCAAGTAAGATCTCGGGATCTCCGGAAGATCTTGTACCGGAGTACCTGTGACTTTTCTCTTTTTCATACTGATTTGTTTCTTCTGTGTCGCAGAACTCCTGCCGGATCCGCAAGGAGGAGCAAGCCTCCTACGCCCCCAACCGGCGCTTCCAGGACGACTGCGATCCAGACCCCTATTTGAAGGGAGAGCACAAGATGGGCCCGACGCACACCAAGCACCCCGGTAACTTCTCAACTCCTCATCCGGCAAACGATTCCGGTTCTAACGAGGAGGTCGCTATCCTTGAGGTATTTTGTTCACCCGTTTCTTTATAAACTGTTTCTGTGTAGATCTCCGCTCAGCCGGTGCGAACCCCCAGGTCGTGGAGCGCGCGGTTCCCCTGCAAGCCGAGGTTGGACAGGAGTTCCTGAACAACCTGGTCTGGCCTCCCGGGGGCGAAAGAACAAAGCTCCGGCCCCTGAGGCCGGCCCCAGCGAAGCTCCCGCCGCCAAGCGCCCCAAGAAGGATGGCGACAAGCCCTATAGCAGGAAGCGCCGGTATAAGATGCCGGTCGCTACCGGGTAAGCTTCCGGTTTCTCATACTTTTTATCTTTTGCTTGTGATTTTCCTTGTTCCATTGCTCTTTCTAACCTTCTCTTTTTTTTTCAGGCCTCCTCTGAGCCTCTCCCGGAGCACACCGGGCATGGCGCCGGAAGCTCCTGAAGACGCTGCCAGGACCTCTCCTCCTCCTCCTCAGGCAAGCCTGGTACCTTCTGGTGCCGGCAAATCTCCAGCCTCCCCTCGGGGAGGCAACACAAGTTTGGGGTGCGCGGCCCCTATAACGTCAAATCCCCGCGCGGAGGAGGATTTCACTTCCCCTCCAGACTTTCAAGACACCGGCGCTAGCAATACCGGCGCCGGTACCGAAGAAGCGGAGCGGGCGGAACCTCCGGTTCCCCCCACTCCGAAGAAGAAGAAGAAGAAGAAGAAGAAGAAGGCCACCGCCTCCCTCTCCAAGACTATGCCGAAATCTTCTGCGCCAGCAAGCTCACCACCGGCCAAGGAAACGCCGGAAGCTCCTGTTCCAACAAAGGACGCACCGTCATCTCCTCCGGCAGCTCCAACCGGCGAACCTGCTGCCGCCGAGCCAGCTCGCCCGGAAGGCGCCAACCTTACTGCTCAGCAACTTGCTGCAGTGGCCACCGCGGCGACCTCGTCACCTTCCGGCTCGCAGACGCTAGTGCTCCATGCCAGTCGCGCCGCCATTGCGGCCAGCGAGAAGGCCTCAGCTCAGCTGGGCCGGATCAGTGAACTCAGCCGCGGCGAGGTCAACTTGGCCCGCTGCTCAAGTATGCGGAAAAATGGAACCGAGCGGACCTGTCTCCGGTCACCCGCGGCCTGGGCAAGGACAAGCTTCCGGTTGTGGACCCTTTCGGCCCGCGGAGCACGGCGCAGCACCTGAGCCGGCTCAAGCGTGCCGTCAAGGAGTTCGACACAGCCTGGCACGATGCCAGCGGCAACGTGGTGGTAAGTTGCACATTTAAACTTCAAAGCTTTCTCTTTCAAATTCATGTGGTTTTTAATCTCTCAACTCATAGATACATCCTCACAGTCCCCGAGTTTCGGGTTAAGTACGCAGTTCTTAGCGCGAAACTTTCTTGAAGCAAAAAAACGACATAGCCAGTCCCCGAGTTTCGGGTTGAGCACGCAGTTCTTAGCGCGAAACTTGTTTGAAACAAAAAACCGGCATAGCCAGTCCCCGAGTTTTGGGTTAAGTACGCAGTTCTTAGCGCGAAACTTGCTTGAAACAAATCGCCGGCATAGCCTTACCAGAACCTTTGACTTGGACAGGGCACCCTCGACACCCGGAAGCAACTCTTTGAGGAGCTTTTGTGGGAGCACCGGTACCTCTCCGAGGCCCATAGCAAGTGCCAAGGTTAGTTTTTCTGCCTCCGGCCTCTTTTTCTACCGTATGTTTTTGACATCTATATTCACAAGTTTTTTGTACAGCTACCATTCCGGAAGCCTCGGTTGAGGACCTATCCGCCCAGCTCTCTGCGCTTAAAGGTACAACCTTTTTTGTTGTTTGTCTTGCCTTTCTTCAACCTGCCGGTTTCTTTTTGTTAAACTCTTGTTCTTCCGGATTACAGCTGAAAAGGAACAGCTCGCCCGCGAGCACCGCCAGGCTCTAGACGCTCAGGAGAAGCTTTCTGCTAAGCTGAAGGATAAGCTCATGCAAGCTGAACTCCGGCACGCGCGGGAGCTCAAGGACGCCCAGGCTGCCGCCGAGGCTAAGCTGGACGAGTCGCTGAAGGACTTCTCCGATGCCAGCGTACAGCTGCGGAAGGAGTTGGAGGAGGAGTCCCGGCTGCTGAAGGAGGCGCAGGACCGGAACGCCCTGCTCGCATCGGACCAGGCTGAGTTTGACCGGTTGGTCATTCAGGCCGATGAGATGGCTTTCAGTAAGTCTCTTTTCTTTCCTTTGCGCTTATAAGCTTATATCTTCCGGCAGTATATCCTTATACGGGTTCCTTTTTTCTTCTTTTTCTTTCCTTTTAGAGCTTTTCCCGGACTCCCAGCCGCATGTGCACAAGAGGGTGACAGAGCTCAGGGCTGAACACGCTGTTAGCATCCCGGATGCCCCCTGGAACGCCTACGACCATCTTGTTGCGTTGGCCGCTCGGATTTCCCACATGAGAGCTGTGGACCGGCACTTGGTCGATCTGCCGGAGGTGGGCATGCAAATTTTCAAAATCCTGTGGCCCGAGGAAGCGGTACCGGCCAACCTGACGCTTCTCGTCCAGCGCTTAAAAGATGCCGACGAAAGGTTCAGCGAATGGAAACGCTCGTCTGCCCGTGCCGGAGCTGATGCAGCGCTTCGCATTGTTTGCTCCTGGTACGAGCAGCTGGACCTCGATGCCCTCCATAGCTTGTGCGGCAAGGCACCTACCGACATAGATCCGGCCTTAAGCGCCAAGCGCCAGGATCGCGCGTACCGGGTCGCTCAGTTTGCCCGCACCAGCATCTTCATTCCTCCTCCGGCTGACACCAAGGATGAAATATCCGAGGATGAGGCAGAAGATGCTAGCGAGGACGAAGAGGAGGCCCCTGAAGATGATGCCCCTCTAGAGCAAGCGCCGGAAGCTGGCCCTCAGCCCCCTGTCGCCTGAATTTTCTGTTTGCCACACCTGTTGTCTCAAAACAATGCTCGTTAAATTCACCCCCGGTATGCCGGAGTGGTTGATGTAAGATAATACTCAAGTACTTTTGGTTGTGGTACACTTTATGATGCCGGTATCTTATATGATATACCGGTAACTTATTATGTTATGTTGGTATGCTACTTTTAGCAATTTGCCTTCATTGTTTGCTTTGATCTTGCACAGTGAAGATTCCGGAATTGTTTCCGCATCCAATCTGATGCACACTTGGTTCTTTTGCTTTGGATCTGCTGTAATGTCCCAGGTTTAGCGACGATTGAGGGGTAGAATTTAGAAAGGGATGTGCATTGCATCGTAAAATTTGGGGAAATTTGGCGCTTTTAAAAGAAAACTGCATCGAAGGGGGACAAGTTTCTCTCTCGACACCTTACAGGGTTAGGGTTTCGAGAGTGCGATAAACTTGGACCTCAATGAACTCAATTAGGGTTTTCGAGAAGAGAGGGGGATATATGGCATCTCAACTAAAGTTGCATGATTGAATTCAAACAAATTATGTTTGAATTTCAAATTCAAACATAAATAAGCATATTATAATTCAAATATGAGACAATTCATTAAGTAATTGGATAAATCAATAAAATAAAGTAATTGGAAATATAATCAAAGCTCATTACAGAAAACTTGAGCTTTATTGATTTCACACAAACAATACATTGTCATTACAATATCCCAAATGAATTATAATAATTACAACACATTACAGAAATGGATTAAATTGGAAAAAGGAAAATTACAAGTAAATACAGAATTCTAAACTAAACAAGTTAATCTTCAAGAATTCTTGATCAACACCTGAATGATCTTCTTTTGATCATCCAAATCATTTCTGCAATCAAAGACAACAAACAAAAATCAAGGTTAGGCCAAGTGGCCACTTGGCAGGTTAATCAAAGAATTGGGTTTTTGGATGGATAATACCAAGCCTGCCGAGGGAACCAAGCCAAAGGACCAAGTCCCAACCTGGGAGCATGCACAACAGCTCACAAGTCTAGTTGCATGCCCTCCACACACACAGCCAGGGGAGAAGAACCACAGTACATGCATTGCTGTCGACCAAAGGAGTACAAGGAGGGCCAGTATAAAGGTTTTCACCAACAAACCCTAGAAATCCATCGACAGGATCTCCAAGGGTAAGAACAACAAGAACTTGTAGAACAGGAAGAACACCAAAGACCTCCAAACCAGCCAAACCATCCAGAACAGTTCCACCAAGAACTGTTGCTGTAGAGCAAGCCACAAGGAGGGAATCATCACAAGCTAGCCAGGAGGAGCAGGGGAAGATTTGAACATCAACTAGAAGCAAAACCTCTACATCAGCACACAATCGAGGAGCTGGAGTGAGGTATACCAAGATAAACATGAGCAAGCAACTGTTTTGCTCATAAATAAGCATATGCATATATAACAGAAGCCAAAAGGGTTGGAATACCCTGATTATATCATCACTTGGCTACTGGCATTTGGTGCAAACAAAAACCTGGGAGTAGCCAGCAAGAATTCATCCAAGGGAAGACTGGTTGTGTCAACACAGTGACACAACCAAGGAAATCCAGCATGGATTTGATCTTATTTAGCCAACCAAAGTCATCTAGCACCTAACAGCTAGCTACACCATCACATATGCAGAAATATATGTTTCTGCAAGTATTTTTCAACATCAAAAGCTACTGGCAGTCAAGTATGATCAACCAGTAAGCATTTATCCATTCAGAGCAAGCCACTAGAGGTGGGAGCTACCAAAACAGAAAGGTATTGCTGTTGAGGCCACCTCAACCACACAATCATCCAAACCACCAAGTCATGCACACTTATCATCACCCAAATGGGTTCAAAGAAGGGCTAGGGTACCCAACCAAGGGTTGGCATCCCTCTAGCTCAAGTAAATTAGTCATAAGATTCATTACTGCAAGCAGTTCATCTCATTTATCCATTAAATCATGATAAGTTATTCAGATAAATGAATTACACAAGCAACCAATAACTAGAACTCTTGCAAATGAGCCCAAGGATTACTGCAGGCATTAGTATATGCTTAATTAAGCATTAGCAGTCACCAGTACATGGTGAGGAGCTACACAGATATAGAGAGCATCACCACAAGGCACAGACAGAAGCAAAACCAGCAACTGATGATCACATGATCATCAGGGCTTAACAGAGCATGCAAGTCCATGCTAGAGCCCAACCTAGCACCAATCCATGAATCATATAAATTACATAGCCACAATTCATTAACAGTTGCATCAGAGGTAATCAAAAGAATGATTTATAATTGTATCTAGAAGCACATCAAATACACGATGTACCACTGGATCAAGCTAGACGAGAATAGCACACATCACTGACCTTGCTCAGGCAATGATTACTCAAGTAATCAAACTAGGGATACATATATGGATGGCACACACATATAATTAAGCCATAGCAAAAACCAGAGCCATCAAGCAAGCAATTGAATAAATTATAGCATGACCAGAAGCATAATAGGAGCAACCTAGCAGGCCATGAGCATCATAGTATGCTCATAAGCAAGTGCTCATGAGTCACATCAGCATAGAGGGTAAGCACACAAGCATAAGCTAGAGAGAGGAGAGCACCAGTACAAGCACAACAACAGAGCTAGATCATGGCACATAGAGCCGTAGCAGCTAGCACACCATGACAGCAATAGAGGTACCACGTCACAGAGCATATAGGCGCAGGAGCAGCACAAGAACCTGGACGCCAAGGCATCCAGTAAAGGAGGAGGAGGAAGATCAGATGAGAGAGAGAGGAGTAGAACACTTACAGGCGAAGCAGACATGGAGCACGGCCTTGGCGGCCACGGCGGCACACGCCGGGCGAACGGAGGCGCCAATCCGCATCCGGCCAGGCCACGCCGAGCGCCACCGCACCCAGCGCATCACCAGCAAGCCGCCGAGCAACCCCAAGGAGGTCTGGAGCGGCAGCCGCCACGCATCGCCGGCGACGACCGTAACCCTAGCTCCAGAGAGGGTCGAGGTCGAGAAACCCTGGACGCAGGCAATAGATCGACGCGGATAGATCGACGTGCCTTCACGGGCTGCGTCTATTGCGCACCATGGCGGAGGCCAACACCACCGTAGTTCGCCGGAATCGACCAGCGACGGCGAGGGCGACACGGGTCGCCAGAACGCGAGGGGAATTAGGGTTCGTCGAAGCGGCGCAGAGGGGGCGAAGTGAGAGCGACCGCACGGGTCAGTTGGACCGTGCGGGTCTAACCCAACCCACTGGGCTCCACTGACAGGTGGGCCCAGGGGCATTTATGTCTTTTCAAAAATGCCCATTAAATTGAATCTTTACAGATTTTTTATAAAAAAAATATAGCTCTAAAAAATAAAAATTATATGAAAACCACTCAGCACAAAATTCTCTATCATAATAAAATATGAAAAGGAATTTTTGGAGACAAAAGAGATTAAGTCATAATTTGATGAATATTTTAATCATTAAAAATAACCACCCTATTTTTAATGATAAAATAAGTCCATAAATTCTTTGGGACTTTTAAAAAACACCTTTACAACATTTCAAGGTAGTATTTTACCCTAAACAGACTATCCCTAAATTGTTCTTAGTAATTACCTCTCACATGAAATAATAAAGCATCGGGAAGGGGGGAGGAACAAAACCCTAAAAGCTGAACCATGCATCAATGCTTCTTTAACCATTGCCCTTATCGGACAATGATGCTATTTTTCAGCAACAGAGGATCAGGGTCAATCCAAAGCATCCAACTGCATTACATCGCAGTTGCCAGGAAAGTTCATCGCTTGCTCATGTCATTTGAGTATTTTTTATCAAATTACTTGCAAAGTACTATACTTATCACTCTTGCATGAAAAGCAAAAGTACTACTTTCATAACTATGAATATGACTATGTGGTTGGCAATGGAACCATGGAATGTGTTGACATGGTGGAGGTTCCATTGCAATGGGTTTATATCCATCTAGGATTAAACAACAAATGTCGTCCAGTGAGTCTTGTGCCGTAAAACTCGTGTTAACCATAAGATCTGGAGTGGGACGGAGTAGTCAATCGTATTTCCACCTCTTGTACATCAACGGATGCGCTTACCGTAGTTACTTGAATCCCGAGGGACAAGCGGAGTGGTTGGGGAGCCCTAAGTCCCCGCGGTAATGACCGTAGTCACTTGTATCCCGAGGAACAAGCAGAGTGGTTGGGTGATACGTCTCCGACGTATCGATAATTTCTTATGTTCCATGCCGCATTATTGATGATATCTACATGTTTTATGCATACTTTATGTCATATTTATGCGTTTTTCAGACTAACCTATTGACGAGATGCCGAAGGGCCAGTTGCTGTTTTCTGATGTTTTTGGTTTCAGAAATCCTAGTAAGGAAATATTCTCGGAATCGGACGAAATCAATGCCCAGCATCCTATTTTTCCACGAAGCTTCCAGAACACCCGAGAGCCACCGGAGGGGAGCCCCGGTGGGCCCAGATGATAGGGCGGCGCGGCCGGGGCCTGGGCCGCGCCCCTCATCGTGTCGTCGCCTCGTCGACCTTCCGACTCCGCCTCTTCGCCTATTTAAAGGTCCCCGACCTAAAACCTCGATACGAAAAAGCCACGGTACGAGAAACCTTCCAGAGCCACCGCCATCGCGAAGCCAAGATCTGGGGGACAGGAGTCTCTGTTCCGGCACGCCGCCGGGACGGGGAAGTGCCCCCGGAAGGCTCCTCCATCGACACCACCGCCATCTTAATCAACGCTGCTGTCTCCCATGAGGAGGGAATAGTTCTCCATCGAGGCTCGGGGCTGTACCGGTAGCTATGTGGTTAATCTCTCTCTTATGTGCTTCAGTACAATAATCTCATGAGCTGCCTTACATGATTGAGATTCATATGATGATGCTTGTAGTCTAGATGTCATTATGATAGTCAAGTGGGTTTTACTTATGTGATCTCCGGAGACTCCTTGTCCCACGTGTGTAAAGGTGACAGTGTGTGCACCGTGTGGGTCTCTTAGGCTATATTTCACAGAATAGTTATTCACTGTTATGAATGGCATAGTGAAGTGCTTATTTATATCTCTTTATGATTGCAATGTGTTTTGTATCACAATATATCTGTGTGCTACTCTAGTGATGTTATTAAAGTAGTCTATTCCTCCTGCACGGTGTAATGGTGACAGTGTGTGCATCGTGTAGTACTTGGCGTAGATTATGATTGTGATCTCTTGTAGATTATGAAGTTAACTATTGCTATGATGGTATTGATGTGATGTATGCCTCCTTTCATAGCGTGAAGGTGACAGTGTGCATGCTATGTTAGTACTTGGTTTGGTTAAGTTGATCTGTCATGCACTCTAAGGTTATTTAAACATGAACATCGAATATTGTGGAGCTTGTTAACTCCGGCATTGAGGGTTCGTGTAATCCTACACAGTTAGTGGTGTTCATCATCCAACAAGAGAGTGTAGAGTCTAGCATTTATCTATTTATATTGTTATGTGATCAATGATTGAGAGTGTCCACTAGTGAAAGTATGATCCCTAGGCCTTGTTCCTAAATACTGCTATCGCTGCTTGTTTACTGTTTTACTACATCTCTACTGTCCGCAATATTACCACCATCAACCACACGCCAGTCCTGGGCAAAGCACTTTTCTGGTGCCGTTGATGCTGCTTATATTTATTCATACCACCTGTATTTCACTATCTCTTCGCCGAACTAGTGCACCTATTAGGTGTGTTGGGGACACAACAGACTTCTTGCTTTGTGGTTGCAGGGTTGCATGAGAGGGATATCTTTGACCTCTTCCTCCCTGAGTTCGATAAACCTTGGGTGATCCACTTAAGCGAAACTTGCTGCTGTTCTACAAACCTCTGCTCTTGGAGGCCCAACACTGTCTACAAGAATAGAAGCACCCGTAGACATCAAGCACTTTTCTGGCGCCGTTGCCGGGGAGAAAAGGTAAAAGTCACTCATACTCCGGTCCGAGGTAAAGTACTTTTCTGTTGCCGTTGTGTGTGTGCTCGAAGCTATTTCCTTTAGATCCTGCAATTGCATCTTTTTGTTTCTTGTTTACACTAGTTTGGCATAATGGACAACAATGAGCTTCTTATTCTATTTCCTGATTTAAGATATGGATGGTTTGATGCGAAAATTAAAAAACCCATGGAACATATTAGTATGAACACTTTGAATACCATTGTTGCTAATGATATAGAAAGTTCTAAGCTTGGGGAGGTCGGTTTTGATGAGAATGATCTCTTTAGCCCTCCGGGTATTGAGGAGAAAGTTTATGTTGATTATGATATGCCTCCCATATATGATGATTATAATGATAGTGGTCTTTTGGTGCCGCCTACTATGGAGGATAAATTTAATTATGATTACAATATACCTCCTATATTTGATGATGAGAATAATAATGATAGCTACTTTGTCGAATTTGCTCCCACTATTACTAATAAAATTGACTATGCCTATGTGGAGAGTAGTAATTTTATGCATGAGACTCATGATAAGAATGCTTTATGTGATAGATATATTGTTGAGTTTGCTCATGATGCTACTGGATATTATTATGAGAGAGGAAAATATGGTTGTAGAAATTTTCATGTTACTAAAACACCTCTCTTTTGCTGAAAATCTTGAAGCTGCACTTGTTTTATCTTTCTATGCTTGTTGCATTATGCTTCATGAATTTGTTTATTTACAAGATTCCTATGCATAGGAAGCATGTTAGGCTTAAATTTGTTTTGAATTTGCTTCTTGATGCTCTCTTTTGCTTCAACTCTTATTTCTTGGGAGTGCATCATTAAAACTCGCTGAGCCCATCTTAATGGCTATAAAGAAAGCACTTCTTGGGAGATAACCCATGTGTTTATTTTGCTACAGTACTTTTATTTTGTATTTGAGTCTTGGAAGTTGTTACTACTGTAGCAACCTCTCCTTATCTTATTTTTATCGCATTGTTGTGCCAAGTAAAGTCTTTGATAGTAAGGTTCATACTAGATTTGGATTACTGCGCTGAAACAGATTTCTTGCTGTCACGAATCTGGGCCTAATTCTCTGTAGGTAACTCAGAAAATTATGCCAATTTACGTGAGTGATCCTCAGATATGTAAGCAACTTTCATTCAATTTGAGCATTTTCATTTGAGCAAGTCTGGTGCCTCTTTAAAATTCGTCTTTACAGACTGTTTTGTTTTGACAGATTCTGCCTTTTATTTCGCATTGCTTCTTTTGCTATGTTGGATGGATTTCTTTGTTCCATTACCTTCCAGTAGCTTTGAGAAATGTCCAGAAGTGTTAAGAATGATTGTGTCACCTATGAACATGTGAATTTTTGATTATGCACTAACCCTCTAATGAGTTTGTTTCGAGTTTGGTGTGGAGGAAGTTTTCAAGGGTCAAGAGAGGAGGATGATATACTATGATCAAGAAGAGTGAAAAGTCTAAGCTTGGGGATGCCCCGGTGGTTCACCCCTGCATATTTTAAGAAGACTCAAGCGTCTAAGCTTGGGGATGCCCAAGGCATCCCCTTCTTCATCGACAACATTATCAGGTTCCTCCCCTGAAACTATATTTTTATTCGGTCACATCTTATGTACTTTACTTGGAGCGTCTGTTTGTTTTTGTTTTTGTTTTTGTTTGAATAAATGCATGCTTGTGTGGGAGAGAAATACGCTCCGCTGGTTCATATGAACACATGTGTTCTTAGCTTTAAATTTTCATGGCGAAGGTTGAAACTGCTTCGTTAATTGTTATATGGTTGGAAACGGGAAATGCTACATGTGGTAATTGATAAAATGTCTTGGATAATTTGATACTTGGCAATTGTTGTGCTCATGTTTAAGCTCTTGCATCATATACTTTGCACCCATTAATGAAGAAATACATAGAGCTTGCTAAAATTTGGTTTGCATAATTGGTCTCTCTAAGGTCTAGATAATTTCTAGTAAAGAGTTTGAACAACAAGGAAGACGGTGTAGAGTCTTATAATGTTTACAATATGTCTTTTATGTGAGTTTTGCTGCACCGGTTCATCCTTGTGTTTGTTTCAAATAACCTTGCTAGCCTAAGCCTTGTATCGAGAGGGAATACTTCTCATGCATCCAAAATCCTTGAGCCAACCACTATGCCATTTGTGTCCACCATACCTACCTACTACATGGTATTTCTCCGCCATTCCAAAGTAAATTGCTTGAGTTCTACCTTTAAATAATTCAAAATTTATCACCTCTGATTTGTGTCAATGTTTTATAGCTCATGAGGAAGTATGTGGTGTTTATCTTTCATTCTTGTTGGGCAACTTTCACCAATGGACTAGTGGCTTCATCCGCTTATCCAATAATTTTGCAAAAAGAGCCGGCAATGGGATTCCCAGTCCCAAATTAATTAACCTAAATAGACACTCCTCCATGGTATGTGATTGTTGGATGGCACCCGAAGGATTCGGTTAGCCATGGCTTGAGAAAGCAAAGGTGGGGAGGAGTGTCATCATAATAAAACTAAAATAAAAAGGCACTCCTTCATGGTATGAGATTGTTGGCAGGCACCCGAGGATTCGGTTAGCCATGGTTTGTGAAAGAAAGGTTGGAAGGAGTGCCACCCAAAAATAAAAATAATTCATGGGAGCCGCTCTTTGAAGGTTTGTCTGGCAATGGGGTTAGAGTGCCCACTACCATTCGTTGACAACAACAAACACCTCTCAAAACTTTACTTTTATGCTCTCTTTATGTTTTCAAAAACCAAAGCTCTAGCACAAATATAGCAATCAATGCTTCCTCTCGCGAAGGGCCCTTCTTTTACTTTTATTGTTGAGTTAGTTCACCTATTTCTCTCCACCTCAAGAAGCAAACACTTGTGTGAACTGTGCATTGATTCCTACATACTTGCATATTGCACTTGTTATATTGCTTTGCATTGACAAACTATCATTGAGATATACATGTTACAAGTTGAAAGCAACCGCTGAAACTTAATCTTCCATTGTGTTGCTTCAATGCCTTTACTATGAATTTATTGCTGTATGAGTTAACTCTTATGCAAGACTTATTGATGCTTGTCTTGAAAGTACTATTCATGAAAAGTCTTTGCTATATGATTCATTTGTTTACCCATGTCATTTACCATTGTTTTGATCGCTGCATTCATTACATATGCTTACAATAGTATGATCAAGGTTATGATGGCATGTCACTCCAGTAAATTATCTTTGTTATCGTTTACCTGCTCGGGACGAGCAAAAACTAAGCTTGGGGATGCCGATACGTCTCCGACGTATCGATAATTTCTTATGTTCCATGCCACATTATTGATGATATCTACATGTTTTATGCATACTTTATGTCATATTTATGCGTTTTTCGGAACTAACCTATTGACGAGATGCCGAAGGGCCAGCTTGTTGTTTTCTGCTGTTTTTGGTTTCGAAATCCTAGTAAGGAAATATTCTCGGAATCGGACGAAATCAATGCCCAGCATCCTATTTTTCCACGAAGCTTCCAGAACACCCGAGAGCCACCAGAGGGGAGCCCTGGTGGGCCCAGATGATAGGGCGGCGCGGCCAGGGCCTGGGCCGCGCCCCCCTACTGTGTCGTCGCCTCGTCGACCTTCCGACTCCGCCTCTTCGCCTATTTAAAGGTCCCTGACCTAAAACCTCGATACGAAAAAGCCACGGTACGAGAAACCTTCCAGAGCCGCCGCCATCGCGAAGCCAAGATCTGGGGGACAAGAGTCTCTGTTCCGGCACGCCGCCGGGACGGGGAAGTGCCCCCGGAAGGCTCCTCCATCGACACCACCGCCATCTTCATCAACGCTGTTGTCTCCCATGAGGAGGGAGTAGTTCTCCATCGAGGCTCGGGGCTGTACCGGTAGCTATGTGGTTAATCTCTCTCCTATGTGCTTCAATACAATAATCTCATGAGCTGCCTTACATGATTGAGATTCATATGATGATGCTTGTAATCTAGATGTCATTATGCTAGTCAAGTGGGTTTTACTTATGTGATCTCCGGAGACTCCTTGTCCCGCGTGTGTAAAGGTGACTAGTGTGTGCACCGTGTGGGTCTCTTAGGCTATATTTCACGAATACTTATTCACCGTTATGAGTGGCATAGTGAAGTGCTTATTTATATCTCTTTATGATTGCAATGTGTTTTGTATCACAATATATCCGTGTGCTACTCTAGTGATGTTATTAAAGTAGTCTATTCCTCCCGCACGGTGTAATGGTGACAAGTGTGTGCATCGTGTAGTACTTGGCGTAGATTATGATTGTGATCTCTTGTAGATTATGAAGTTAACTATTGCTATGATGGTATTGATGTGATCTATGCCTCCTTTCGTAGCGTGAAGGTGACAGTGTGCATGCTATGTTAGTACTTGGTTTGGTTATGTTGATCTGTCATGCACTCTAAGGTTATTTAAACATGAACATCGAATATTGTGGAGCTTGTTAACTCCGGCATTGAGGGTTCGTGTAATCCTACACAATTAGTGGTGTTCATCATCCAACAAGAGAGTGTAGAGTCTAGCATTTATCTATTTATTCTGTTATGTGATCAATGATTGAGAGTGTCCACTAGTGAAAGTATGATCCCTAGGCCTTGTTCCTAAATACTGCTATCGCTGCTTGTTTACTGTTTTACTGCATCTCTACTGTCCGCAATATTACCACCATCGACCACATGCCAGTCCTGGGCAAAGCACTTTCTGGTGTCGTTGCTACTGCTTATATTTATTCATACCACCTGTATTTCACTATCTCTTCGCCGAACTAGTGCACCTATTAGGTGTGTTGGGGACACAAGAGACTTCTTGCTTTGTGGTTGCAGGGTTGCATGAGAGGGATATCTTTGACCTCTTCCTCCCTGAGTTCGATAAACCTTGGGTGATCCACTTAAGGGAAACTTGCTGCTGTTCTACAAACCTCTGCTCTTGGAGGCCCAACACTGTCTACAAGAATAGAAGCACCCGTAGACATCATTGGGGAGCCCTAAGTCCCCACGGTAATGCGGTCTATGATGGGTTGCATCTCCCGGCGAAGGAGTTTATGGTAGTTAGCCCAGAACCGTTGTCGTGGTCGGGGGCCATCCTTAATTGGTATAAGAACACCGGCGAGGACCCAGGGTCGGAGTTTGCAACAAAGGGTGGGTGTGCGAGGTAGTGGAGGAATATGATTGGCTAAGACCTTATACCGGGCCTCACACCAAAGGAAGTCTGGACGGGAAAGCTGCTCGGTTGGCACCATGGTTAAGATTTCTTATGGGTAAAGCAACACACCTCTGCAGAGTGTAATGAATCATGACCTGTAACTCCCTGTTCCGGGTTTGGAACTATGAACGCTGCCGGAAAGGAACTCCATGAAGTTCTAGTAAATCGGTGAAGGCTGACGGACATAGTTCTTCTAAATAAAAGCAACCTCTTGAAGAAATGATTATCAAAACTTGCATTGGTCTTTCTGGTCTGATATCGTAGCTAGTAAATTAAACACCTCTTTTCTATAATGAACTTGTTGAGTACGCTCGTACTCATACCACTCTTAAATCCCCTGCTTAGATTGCCTGAATCGTCCTGAGGAGGACATCGACAACCAAGAAGGAGCAGAAGAAATCTGCTATGAAGAGCCAGACCTCTCCAGAGGTGTAGAAGGTGTAGACTATCTTATAGTCTACGGAACGGTTCCGAGGAAGAACATGCATAGAGTACCCTACTAGTAGGAGTAACCGAGCAGTGTGAACACGTAGTACTTAGCTGCTCGAGTAGAATAAGATGTATGACCTGCTAAGACTACTATATTGTAAGTTAAGTTGGGTTCACCTCGAACTCAGGAGTATTCCTCTCAAGACCCAGGAGGAACTCCGAGATGATATGTATATATGGTTTGTAATAATAAATGAATGAGTTATGGACCTGCTATGTTCTGTTGTACTACTCTGAGGGATGTAATATTTGCGGATTGGTACTTCGTGAATGTTATATCAACGACTGGCATACTACAACATGCAGTGGTATGCGGGGTCACCACAGTTGGTATCGAGCAAAAGCTTTGACCTTAGGTTGGAACCTAGTAAATGGGACAGAACGTTAGGAGTCAAATAGGATTAATAAAGAATTCTCTAAAAATATGGTGTATATTCACTTGAGAATAAAACAATCATATCTTTTAGTGCGATAATTCTTTATTATCACTATTATGATGCATCATTATTACTATTATATTCTTTCTTATCCACAGCCTAAAATGGCCAGTTCACGTTCCGGACGTAACGTGAAAGTGAAGGAATCAACTCTGAACGATTATGACGGAGGACTCGCTGACATTCTCCGTGCAATGTTACTCGAATTTGGGTGCGATCCCCAAATCCGAGTAATGAAATACATGTACTACGATGGTACAGTATTGGCGAAGTGTAGGGTAGGACTACAACTACCAGAATCCCTAGGAATGAGTGCAGTGATGCCAGCAGGAGAGGCTAGGACCATAAGAACAGCCTATCACATAGCCATAATGAAAGCCATCACAGATATTCGGGACCATAAGAACAGCCTATCACATACCAAGGAGCTTATTGGTTCCGAATTCGCTCATATTCCACATATGGAGGAGGAAGATGACCCTATGTTGAACCACTTTAAGTTTGCAAAGCGAAAACCTGCAGACGCTGCTAAGTACATGGATAACTGCCAAAACCTACTGACATTGTTCTTTCAGTTGAACCGACATCTATCGGGGGCAATTGACACAATGTTGGATGAATTCACTGAGCCCAAGGAGGAGTCGAAGGGAAAGGAACCAATGGAGGGTCAGGTTCACTCACCAGTTTATTCAGCTGGTGATTTTATTAGTATTGACCATCCAGAACCACAAACCACACCTATAACACCTAGGTACTTTCCTAGTAGCTCCCAAGGTGGATACGAGGGCGGAGAGGAATCCAGAAACCATCAGCGTTCAGAGACTCCTATTGAGAACTCCACAGGTTGGCGTTGGGGATCATTCATGGGGACTTTAGGTGATCCAGTGAGATGTAATTCCGAGAGACATGAGGACGCCACAACCCAGTATCAGAATCATCAGTATAGTAGGGGAGATTATGAGGAGTATCCGATAATGATAGAGTCGGAACATATGGAGGGAATGCTTATGATGGAGTCACAGGGGAGTACACCCAGGGGAGGATTATGCTGCATTAAATAATCATTTCATGACAACAGTTTTCTCCCTGGGATCATCCTCTGATTCTGACTACCAGCCGACTGGAAGACCTTATGTCCCAGACTCTATCAGGAGGACTACTCGTTCGACCGGATGGAAGCCTGGGATGTACCGGGAATGAAGCCATGACTAGAGACCACCACGGGAGGCGAGACTACAATACAGTTGTACCACATGTATTGTAGTATGTAATATTTGTATAAGTTGTAATTATACTTCAATAAGTGAGTTTGCATACTCACACTACTACTGAGTATTGTAATAAACCACTTAAGTATGTATATACATGGTATATGTTTTGTACGATTTCGATTTTCTTCTTGATTTCCATTGCGTGACTAGTTCTGTGCACAAAGTTGAGCTCAGAAAACTTGCGCATGGAGTAACTATGAGTACCACTTTGTGTTACAGAACCAGGGGAAGATGTCGGGAACGTTAGGCGACGAGAGTGAAGCACAGCGCCTCGAGCGCGAGGCAAACAGAAGGAGGGGGCGGACGAAGCCGCCAGAAATCAGTTTCCACCACCACCACCACCCATGACGCAGCAGAATTTCCTCCAATACATGCAAATGTTGGAGGAAAGACAACGTCTGACTATGGAGCAGCAGAATAAATTATTTCAAGAGTTGCTGCAACAGAATAGGGTGGAGAGGCCACAAAACCCAGGCGTTACTCTGTCAGATTTCCAGAACACTAAGCCAATCTCATTCGCCTACGCGCCTGAACCTATGGACGCGGAGGATTGGCTGATGGATACCGAGCGAAAGCTCAGTCCTGTTGGATGTAATGACCTGGAGAAGGTCAGATATGCTACACACTTACTGTGTGGACCCGCCGCATCATGGTGGGATAATATTGTTGCTGTTTACCCAGCTGAAAAGGTTTTCACCTGGGAAGAGTTCAAGAGGAAGTTCAGGGAATCCAATGTCCCTTAAAGTATAGTGGAGTTGAAGCGTCGAGAGTTCGAGAGTCTCGAGCAGAAGGATAAGGCTATCCTAACTTACGTCAGGGAGTTTTCAGGATTGTCCCGGTATGCTGCTGAGGAGGTCAACACGGAGGACAAGAAGAAGAAGAGGTTCATGAGAGGATTGAATCCTCAGTTCAAGGTACAACTCAGGATGTTGCGAGCTACGGAGTTCCAGGAGTTGGTGGATGCAGCCATCACTCTTGAGGATGATTTCAAAAAACTGCAAGAAGAGAAGCGGAAGAAGGCTAGATTTGAACCTAAGAAGTTCATTAGCAACAAGCCCAACACCATCTTGAGTTTCAAGCCGAGGTACAACAACAACAACAACAACAACAACAGGAGGAACCAAGGATTTCAGTCCGCAAACCAGATCGTTTGCCGCAATTGTGGACTCAAAGGGCATTTCTCAAAGGATTGTCATAAGCCCAGAATCATATGTTTTGGGTGTCGCTAGGAGGGACACATGTTGAAGGATTGCCCCAAGAGAAACAACGGAGGAGGACAGTCAGGAGGAGGAGGAAACCGAAGTGGGAATTCCGGAGGGAATTGGAAAACCAAGAAGCCCTTCGGAAAGTTGAACTGCACCAGTCTGGAGGAGGTGGTGAACTCCGATCAAGCAGTGATAGGTACGCTTCAGATACTCACTCATCCTGGCAAAGTACTTTTTGATACTGGTGCAACTACATCATTCATTTCTCAGCAATTCATCATCAAACATGGGATTAGTTGCACTAAGTTAGATACACCTATCACCATACTATCTGCGGGGGGAACGATAGTAGTAACCCACATTAAACAAGGACAGGTCATTATGATCAATAAGTGTGCGTTTGACGTAGACCTGTTCGTTCTACCTATGAAGGACATAGATGTCATTCTTGGTATGAACTGGTTAGAGGTAAACGGATCCTTGATAGATTGTGCGAACAAGACAGTGTCTTTGAAAAGCCCAGATGGAGGCCGGATGATTCACCAAGGAGATAAGCATACCCATATTAAGGTTGAGTTACAACTGAATAGTATGAAGGAAGTGAAACTGGAGGATATACCCATAGTTAATGAGTTCCAGGATGTTTTTCCCAAGGAGTTACCTGGAATGCCATCGGATAGGGAGATAGAGTTTACTATCGACCTAATTCTGGGAATAGCTCCGATTGCTAAGGCACCATACAAGATGGGGCCTAAGGAGTTGAAGGAACTCAAGGAACAATTAGATGACCTAGAAGAGAAAGGATTCATTCAGGAGAGTATTTCACCATGGGGATCACCAGTGATATTCGTGGATAAAAGGGATGGAGACCCAAGGATGTGTGGAGACTACAGGAACCTGAACAATGTTACTATCAAGAACAAGTATCCACTTCCTAGAATACAAGATCTGTTTGATCAAGTTAGAGGAGCAGGAGTCTTTTCCAAGATTGATCTGAGATCAGGATACCATCAAATAGAGATCAAGAAGGAAGATGTTCCGAAAACTGCCTTTGTCTCAAGGTATGGACATCATGAGTACTTAGTAGTAACTTTTGGATTAACCAATGCCCTAGCAATATTCATGAATCTCATGAATAAGATCTTCATGCCATGTCTGGACAAGTTTGTCATCGTATTCATCGATGATATCTTGATATACTCCAAGGATAAAGCTGAACATGCAGAACATCTTAGGATAGTGTTGCAAACACTAAGAGAACATCAACTCTATGCCAAATTCAGCAAATGTGAGTTTTGGCTAGATCAAGTAGAATTTCTTGGTCATGTTATCAGTAAGGATGGGATAGCAGTAAACCCAAGCAAGGTAGCAGCAGTTTTAGAATGGGAAGCACCAAAGAATGTCAAGGAAATCCGAGGATTCTTAGGAATGGCAGGATACTATAGAAGGTTCATCGAAGGATTCTCAAAGATAGCCGGACCAATGACTAAGATGTTAAGGAAGAACACACCGTTCGTGTGGTCTGATGAGTGTGAGAAGAGTTTTCAGACTCTGAAGGAGAAACTCACCACAGGAACGGTGTTAGCAGTTCCGGAAGTTGGCAAGGATTACACCGTGTATTGTGACGCATCCAAGCATGGATTAGGTTGTGTACTCATGCAATATCGGAAAGTAATATCTTGTGGATCGAGGCAACTCAGACCTCATGAAGTGAACTATCCAACACATGACCTAGAGCTAGCAGCGGTCGTATTTGCACTAAAAACTTGGAGACATTTTCTCTATGGAGCCAAGTGTGAGCTCTATACAGATCATAAGAGTCTCAAGTATTTCTTCACTCAGAAGGAACTAAACATGAGACAGAAAAGATGGCTCGAATTAATCAAGGATTATGACCTGACCATCAACTACACTCCAGGAAAGGCTAACGTGGTAGCGGATGCCTTAAGCAGAAAGAGTACCGGAGGAGTAGAACAAGATATAACACCGGATCTAAAGAAGGAAATAAGCCAAGCATAGATACAACTTTGGGAAAAGGAAGCACATGAAGGACTGTCAGCACTACAAGTTGCAGATGAGTTAAATGTGAACTTAAGAAATGAGATTATCATGGGTCAACTTGATGATCCATTCATCATGGAGGAAATGAGAAGGATCGATGAAGGAAGATCATCAGAATTCCACCGAGGAGAGTCTGGATCATTATGGTTCCAGAAAAGGATTTGCGTTCCAGATAATGTCGAAATCAAGGAAGTTATACCTAGAGAAGCCCATCAAACACCATATTCAATCCATCCCGGAAGTACAAAGATGTACATGGACCTAAAAGAGTTATTCTGGTGGAATAACATGAAGATAGAAATTTCACAATATGTGGCGGAGTGCCATACTTGTCAAAGAGTGAAAGCAGAACACCAAAGACCAGCAGGACCATTACAACCTTTACCAATCCCAGAATGGAAGTGGGAAGAGATAGGAATCGATTTCATTACCGGACTACCCATGACCAATAAAAAGAAGGACATGATATGGGTAATCGTGGACCGGTTGACGAAAAGTGCATATTTCTTAGCCGTAAATCAACAGGACAAGGGAGAAAAACTCATAGATTTATACATCAAGGAGATAGTAAGCAAACATGGAGTTCCCAAGAAAATAGTATCAGATCGAGGATCTGTGTTCACCCTAGCCTTTTGGAAGCAACTTCATGAAGCCTTAGGATCTAAATTGGAATTAGCACTGCATATCATCCTCAGACGGGAGGACAAACGGAGAGGACAAATCAGATACTCGAGGATATGCTTAGGGCTTGTGCCCTAGACTTAAGAGGATCATGGGAGGAACACTTACCACTAGCAGAGTGATACGTCCAAAACGTATCTACTTTCCCGAACACTTTTGCTATTGTTTTGCCTCTAATTTGTGTATTTTGGATGCAACTAACACGGACTAACGTTGTTTTCAGCAGAACTGTTCTGGTGTCTCATTTTTGTGCAGAAATCCAACTTTCAGGAAAATCCTCGGAATTTATGCGAAAGGTCCTATTTTTCCAGAAGACTCACGGAGCCAGAAGGGCAAGTCAGGTGGAGGCCCAAGGGCCCCACACCCTAGGGCGGCGCGGCCCTAGCGTGTGGCCCCCTCGGCCAGCCTCCGACGCTCTCCTTCGGACTACTTATCGCCTTCGACCTAAAAATGCACGGGGAGAAGTCGAAGTCGCCAGAAACCCTTCAGAACGCCGCCACATCGCGAAACTCCGTCTCGGGAGCCAGAAGTCTCCGTTCTGGCACTCCGCCGGGACGGGGAATTGGAGGAGATCATCGCCATCATCACCACCGACGCCTCTCCATCGACCAGCCATGTTTCCCGCATCCATGTGTGAGTAATTCCCCCGCTGTAGGCTGAAGGGGATGGTAGGGATTGGATGAGATTGGTCATGTAATAGTGTAAGATTGTTAGGGCATAGTGCCTAGTGTCCGTAATTGGTACTTTGATGATATTGTTGCAACTTGTTATGCTTAATGCTTGTCACTAGGGCCCGAGTGCCATGATCTCAGATCTGAACATGTTATTATTTCATCATGATATTCATTGTTTATGGTCTTACCTGCAAGTTGTATACACATGTCGCTGTCCGGAACCAATGGCCCCGAAGTGACGAAATCGGGACAACCGGAGGGGATGGTAGTGATGTGAGGATCACATGTGTTCACGGAGTGTTAATGCTTTGCTCCGGTACTCTATTAAAAGGAGTACCTTAATATCCAGTAGATTCCCTTGAGGCCCGGCTGCCACCGGCTGGTAGGACAAAAGATGTTGTGCAAGTTTCTCATTGCGAGCACGTACGACTATAATTGGAACACATGCCTATGGATTGCTTTGTACTTAGACACTGTTTTATTATTATCTCGCAAATGCCCCGCTTGATTGTTACATGAGTTTCTCTCATCCATGCAACGCCCGTTATCCGTCCCCGTGCCTACAGTATTTTAATCCTGCTGTTTACTATAATCACTACTCGCTGTCTCTCGTTACTCGCTGCTGTTATTTCACTACTCCTACTGCTATAAAATTGTTACTACTGATAAACTCTTGCGAGCAAGTCTGTTTCCAGGTGCAGCTGAATTTACAACTCCGCTGTTAAGGCTTTCAAGTATTCTTTGTCTCCCCTTGTGTCGAATCAATAAATTGGGTTTTACTACCCGCGAAGACTGCTGTGATCCCCTATACTTGCGGGTTATCACAGAGTTTTCGTACAACAACAGCTATCAAAGCAGCATCAAGATGGCACCATTTGAAGCTCTGTACGGAAGGAAGTGTAGGTCACCTATATATTGGTACGAGACAGGTTCAAGTAAGGAGTTTGATCTAGATTATGTGAAAGAGAAGCAACAGATAATTGATGTGATAAGGGATAGACTCAAGATAGCTCAAAGTCGACAAAAGAGTTATGCAGATCAAAAGAGAAGGACATGGGAACCAGAAGTCGGAGACATGGTTTATCTTAAAGTAAGTCCGATGAAAGGTCTTCAGAGATTTGGAGTGAAGGGGAAGCTTAGCCCTAGATACATCGGACGTTTCAAGATACTGAGTCAGAACCGAGGGGTAGCCTTTGAATTGGATCTACCAGGAAGATTAGCCCAAGTACACAATGTGTTTAATGTATCACAACTCAGAAAATGCCTAAAGACACCAGATGAGCCCGTATCCCATGACGAGTTAGATCTTCAGCCAGATCTGACATATATAAAGAAGCCAGCTAAGATTCTCGAGGAGAATTGGAAACAACTCAGGAATAGAGCTATTAAGTACTGTAAGATACAATGGAAAAATCATCGTGAGAGAGAAGCCACCTGGGAAAAAGAAGAAGATCTGAGGAAGTCATACCCTGAACTGTTCAGGTATTACAACTACAACTTCGGGACGAAGTTTTCTTTAAGGGGGAAAGGCTGTAATGTCCCAGGTTTAGCGACGATCGAGGGGTAGAATTTAGAAAGGGATGTGCATTGCATCGTAAAATCTGGGGAAATTTCACGCTTTTAAAAGAAAACTGCATCGAAGGGGGACAAGTTTCTCTCTCGACACCTTACAGGGTTAGGGTTTCGAGAGTGCGATAAACTTGGACCTCAATGAACTCAATTAGGGTTTTCGAGAAGAGAGGGGGATATATGGCATCTCAACTTAAGTTGCATGATTGAATTCAGACAAATTATGTTTGAATTTCAAATTGAAACATAAATAAGCATATTATAATTCAAATATGAGACAATTCATTAAGTAATTGGATAAATCAATAAAATAAAGTAATTGGAAATATAATCAAAGCTCATTAGAGAAAACTTGAGCTTTATTAATTTCACACAAATAATACATTGTCATTACAATATCCCAAATGAATTATAATAATTACAACACATTACAAAAATGGATTAAATTCGAAAAAGGAAAATTACAAGTAAATACAGAATTCTAAATTAAACAAGTTAATCTTCAAGAATTCTTGATCAACACCTGAATGATCTTCTTTTGATCATCCAAATCATTTATGCAATCAAAGACAACAAACAGAAATCAAGGTTAGGCCAAGTGGCAAAGCCACTTGGCAGGTTAGTCAAAGAATTGGGTTTTTCGATGGATAATACCAAGCCTGCCGAGGGAACCAAGCCAAAGGACCAAGTCCCAACCTGGGAGCATGCACAACAGCTCACAAGGCTAGCTGCATGCCCTCCACACACACACAGCCAGGGGAGAAGAACCACAGTACATGCATTGATGTCGATCAAAGGAGTACAAGGAGGGACAGTATATAAGGTTTTCACCAACAAACCCTAGAAATCCATCGACAGGATCTCCAAGGGTAAGAACAACAAGAACTTGTAGAACAGGAAGAACACCAAAGACCTCCAAACCAGCCAAACCATCCAAAACAGTTCCACCAAGAACTGTTGCTGTAGAGCAAGCCACAAGGAGGGAATCATCACAAGCTAGCCAGGAGGAGCAGGGCAAGATTTGAACATCAACCAGAAGCAAAACCTCTACATCAGCACACAATCTAGGAGCTGGAGTGAGGTATGATACGTCTCAAACGTATCTATAATTTCTTATGTTCCATGCTACTTTTATGATGATACTCACATGTTTTATACACATTATATGTCATATTTATGCATTTTCCGGCACTAACCTATTGACGAGATGCCGAAGAGCCGATTGCTCGTTTTCTGTTGTTTTTGGTTTCAGAAATCCTAGTAAGGAAATATTCTCGGAATTGGACGAAATCAACGCCCAGGGTCCTATTTTTCCACGAAGCTTCCAGAAGTCCGAAGAGGAAACGAAGTGGGGCCATGGGTCGACGACACACTAGGGCGGCGCGGCCTGGGCCCTGGCCGCGCCGGCCTGTTGTGTGGGTCCCCCGTGACCCTCCCGACTCTGCCCTTTCGCCTACTTAAAGTCTTCGTCGCGAAACCCCCAGTACCGAGAGCCACGATACAGAAAACCTTCCAGAGACGCCGCCACCGCCAATCCCATCCCGGGGGATTCAGGAGATCGCCTCCGGCACCCTGCCAGATAGGGGAATCATCTCCCGGAGGTCTCTTCATCGCCATGATCGCCTCCGGATCGATGTGTGAGTAGTTCACCCCTGGACTATGGGTCCATAGCAGTAGCTAGATGGTTGTGTTCTCCTCATTATGCTATCATGTTAGATCTTGTGAGCTGCCTATCATGATCAAGATCATCTATTTGTAATCCTACATGTTGTGTTTGTTGGGATCCGATGAATATTGAATACTATGTCAAGTTGATTATCAATCTATCATATATGTTATTTATGTTCTTGCATGCTCTCCGTTGCTAGTCGAGGCTCTGCCAAGTTGATACTTGTGACTCCAAGAGGGAGTATTTATGCTCGATAGTGGGTTCATGCCTCCATTAAATCCGGGACGAGTGACGGAAAGTTCTAAGGTTGTGGATGTGTTGTTGCCACTAGGGATAAAACATCGATGCTTTGTCTAAGGATATTTGTGTTGATTACATTACGCACCATACTTAATGCAATTGTCCGTTGTTTACAACTTAATACTGGAGGGGGTTCGGATGATAACCTGAAGGTGGACTTTTCAGGCATAGATGCATGCTGGATAGCGGTCTATGTACTTTGTCGTAATGCCCTGATTAAATCTCATAGTATTCATCATGATATATGTAAGTGCATTGTTATGCCTTCTTTATTTGTCAATTTCCCAACTGTAATTTGTTCACCCAACATCTGCTATCTTATGGGAGAGACACCACTAGTGATCTGTGGACCCCGGTCCTATTCTTTACATCTGAAATACAATCTACTGCAATTGTTCTTTACTGTTCTTCGCAAACAATCATCATCTTCCACACAATACGTTTAATCCTTTGTTACAGCAAGCCGGTGAGATTGACAACCTCACTGTTACGTTGGGGCAAAGTTCTGTGATTGTGTTGTGCAGGTTCCACGTTGGCGCCGGAATCCCTGGTGTTGCGCCGCACTACACTCCTCCGCCATCAACCTTCAACGTGCTTCTTGGCTCCTACTGGTTCGATAAACCTTGGTTTCTTTCTGAGGGAAAACTTGCTATTGTACGCATCACACCTTCCTCTTGGGGTTCCCAACGGACGTGTCGACTGCACGCATCAAGCTCTTTTTCTAGCGCCGTTGCCGGGGAGATCAAGACACACTGCAAGGGGAGTCTCCACATCCAATCTCTTTACTTTGTTTTTGTCTTGCTTTACTTTAATTTATTTACTGCTTTGTTTGCTCTCTATATCAAAAACACAAAAATATTAGTTGCTAGTTTTACTTTATTTACTGTCTTGTTCTCTATATCAAAAACACAAAAAAATTAGTTACTTGCATTTACTTTATTTAGTTTGCTTTATTTACTACTGCTAAAATGGGTACTGTTGATAATACTAAGTTGTGTGACTTTACTAGCACAAATAATAATGATTTCTTATGCACACCTATTGCTCCACCTGCTACTACAGCAGAATTCTTTGAAATTGAACCTGCTTTACTGAATCTTGTTATGAGAGAGCAACTTTCTGGTTTTAGTTCTGATGATGTTGCTGCCCATCTTAATAATTTTGTTGAACTATGTGAAATGCAAAAGTATAAGGATGTAGATGGTGACATTATGAAATTAAAATTGTTTCCTTTCTCCTTAAGAGGAAGAGCTAAAGATTGGTTGCTATCTCTGCCTAGAAATAGTATTGATTCATGGACTAAATGTAAGGATGCTTTTATTGGTAGATATTATCCTCCCGCTAAAATTATATCTTTGAGAAGTAGCATAATGAATTTTAATCAATTAGATAATGAACATGTTGCTCGAAGCATGGGAGAGAATGAAATCTTTGGTAAAGAATTGCCCAACCCATGGACTGACTACTTGGATGATCATCCAAACCTTTTATGCAGGATTGATTTTTTCTTCGCGGAACCTATTGGATTCAGCTGCTGGAGGTACCTTTATGTCCATCACTGCTAGCGGCAACAAAGCTTCTTGATAATATGATGATAAATTACTCTGAATGGCACACGGAAAGAGCTCCACAAGGTAAGAAGGTAAATTCTGTTGAAGAAACCTCCTCCTTGAGTGATAAGATTGATGCTATTATGTCTATGCTTGTGAATGGTAGATCTAATGTTGATCCTAATAATGTTCCTTTAGCTTCATTGGTTGCCCAAGAAGAACATGTTGATGTGAACTTCATTAAAAATAATAATTTCAACAACAATGCCTATAGGATAATTCTGGTAACAACTATAGGCCATATCCTTCAGCTAATGGTAATAGTTATGGTAATTCTTATGGGAATTCTTACAACAATAATAGGAGTGTACCCCCTGGTCTTGAAGCCATGCTTAAAGAATTTATTAGTACACAAACTGCTTTTAACAAATCTGTTGAGGAAAAGCTTGATAAAATTGTTATTCTTGCTTCTAAGGTTGATAGTCTTGCCTCTGATGTTGATCTTTTAAAATTGAAAGTTATGCCTAATCAGGATATTGATAATAATATTGTCACTACAGAAAATGCCATCCAAGTTCAAATTAATGAGAATATTAGATTGATGGCTGAATTGCATGCTAGGTGGGAAAGAGAAGAAAATGAAAAACTAGCTAAAGAGAATAATATAGCTAAAGTTTGGACTATTACCACCACTAGTAATGTTAATGATTCACTTGTTGCTACACCCTCTACTATCAATGGTAAAATAATTGGTGTTGGCAATGTTACTACTCCTAGTGCAAAGCGTGCAAAATTGCCTGAAACTGCTAAAACTGCTGAAATTGATAAAACTGCTGAAATTTTTCAAAATATTGGGACAATGATCCCATTGCTGTAGATCATAATGGTTTAGACTTTGATGATTTTCACATCTCTGAAGTTATAAAGTTCTTACAAAAGCTTGCTAAAAGTCCCAATGCTAGTGCTATTAATTTGGCCTTTACAAAACATATTACAAATGCTCTCATAAAAGCTAGAGAAGAGAAACTAAAACTTGAAACCTCTATTCCTAGGAAGTTCGAAGATGGTTGGGAGCCTATCATTAAGATGAGGGTCAATGATTTTGATTGTAATGCTCTATGTGATCTTCGTGCAAGTATTTCTGTTATGCCTAAGAAAATTTATGATATGCTTGACTTGCCACCATTGAAGAATTGTTATTTGGATGTTAATCTTGCTGATAATGCTATAAAGAAACCTTTGGGGAGAATTGATAATGTTCGTATTATGGTTAACAATAACCTTGTCCCCGTTGATTTTTTTGTCTTGGATATTGAATGCAATGCATCTTGTCCCATTATATTGGGAAGACCTTTTCTTCGAACTGTTGGTGCTACCATTGATATGAAGGAAGGTAATATTAAATATCAATTTCCTCTCAAGAAAGGTATGGAACACTTCCCTAGAAAGAGAATGAAGTTACCTTATGATTCTATTATTAGAACAAATTATGATGTTGATGCTTCATCTCTTGATAATACTTGATACACACTTTCTGCGCCTAGCTGAAAGGCGTTAAAGAAAAGCGCTTATGGGAGACAACCCATTATTTTACTTCTGCACTTTATTTTATATTTGAGTCTTGGAAGTTGTTATTACTGTAGCAACCTCTCCTTATCTTTATTTTATTGCATTGTTGTGCCAAGTAAATTCTTTGATAGTAAAGCCAATACTAGATTTGGATTGCTGCGCAGGAACAGATTTCTTGCTGTCACGAATTTGAGCATTAGTCCCTGTAGAAAAATCAAACAAATCTGCCAATTTACGTGCGTGATCCTCAGATATGTACGCAACTTTCATTCGATTTGGGCATTTTCATCTGAGCAAGTCTGGTGCCACTTTAAAATTCGTCTTTACGAACTGTTCTGTTTTGACAGATTCTGCCTTTTATTTCGCATTGTCTGTTTTGCTATGTTTGATGGATTTCTTTGTTCCATTAACTTTAGGTAGCTTTGTGAAATGTCCAGAAGTGTTAAGAATGATTATGTCACCTCTGAATATATGAATTATGCACTGACCCTCTAATGAGTTTGTTTCGAGTTTGGTGTGGAGGAAGTTTTCAAGGGTCAAGAGAGGAGGATGATACAATATGATCAAGAAGAGTGAAAAGTCAAAGCTTGGGGATGCCCCCGTGGTTCATCCCTGCATATTTTAAGAAGACTCAAGCGTCTAAGCTTGGGGATGCCCAAGGCATCCCTTCTTCATCGACAACTTATCAGGTTCCTCTAGTGAAACTATATTTTTATTCCGTCACATCTTATGTGCTTTACTTGGAGCGTCCATTTGTTTTATTTTTGTTTTTGTTTGAATAAAATCGGATCCTAGCATTCTTTGTTTGGGAGAGAGACACGCTCCGCTGTTTCGTATGAACAAATATGTTCTTAGCTTCATCTTTAATGTTCATTGCGAAATTTGAACTATTTCATTCATTGTTATATGGTTGGAAACGGAAAATGCCGCATGTGGTAAATTGTTTAATGTCTTGAATAATGTGATACTTGGCAATTGTTGTGCTCATATAGATCATGTTTAAGCTCTTGCATCATGTACCTTGTACCCATTAATGAATAACTACATAGAGCTTGTTAAAATTTGGTTTGCATGATTGATCTCTAGAATCTAGATATTTTCTGGTTGAGGTGTTTGAACAACAAGGAGACAATGTAATGTCTTATAATAGTTACAATATGTTCATATGTGAGCTTTGCTGCACCTTTTATACTTGAGTTTGCTTCAAACAACCTTGCTAGCCTAGCCTTGTATTGAGAGGAATTCTTCTCGTGCATCCAAATCCTTGAGCCAATAACCATGCCATTTGTGTCCACCATACCTACCTAATACATGGTATTTCTCCGCCATTCCAAAGTAAATTACTTGAGTGGTACCTTTAAAATTTCTATTCTTTGTCTTTGCAATATATAGCTCATGGGACAAATAGCTTAAAAACTATTGTGGTGAAGAATATGTACTTATGTGTCTTATTTCTTAATAAGTTGCTTGTTGAGCGGTAACCATGTTTCTGGGACGCCATCAACTCTTTTACCTTTGTTGAATATCATGTGAGTTGCTATGCATGTTCGTCTTGTCCGAAGTAAGGGAGATTTTCATGATCAAATGGTTTGAGTATGCATACTGTTAGAGAAGAACATTGGGCCGCTAACTAAAGCCATGATTCATGGTGGAAGTTTCAGTGTGGACAACTAATCCTCAATCTCTTATGAGAATATTAATTGTTGTTGAATGCTTTTGCATTAAAGAGGACAATACAAAGGAAAACCTTTTTTTTGACAAATCACTTTCGTCATTTGAAGGCCAGTTTTCGTCAAGGATTACTTCGCGGTGACGAAATTCGATCGTCATGGGGTTCGTCAAGGAAGCTCCGTCATAAAATATCGGGGGTGACGGTATGCATTTTTTCGTCAACGTCAAATGTTTGATGGTGACGACCTGCAAATTCGTCAACATCGAAGGTTGATTGTTGACAGACAGGTTTGTCACGAAAAATTGCAACTTTCGTCAATATCTAAATCTTGGGAAGTTTCTGATTGGTCCAAAAAGGCATACGTGGCCTTACATGTGGGTCCCATTTGGGTTCTGACAACATGGTCCGACGGTGCTGACATGGTGGGACCCACAAAATATTATGACAAGCTAGACCCACAATATTCTGACCGGTGGGATCCACAAAATTCAGACAAGTGGGACCAGGTTGTTGTATGGGTCCCAATAATGCTGATTGGTGGGACCCACAAATTCTGACAAGTGGGACCAGAAATTGGTGCCACGTGGTTTCATTTAATAGTGACGTTGTGACATTTTCCGTCACCTTTTGAATTTGACAAAATTTGAGAGCATTTGAATTATTTGCGAAATTTGGGAAACAAAAAAACTGGCGAAATATCAAAAAATAGACAATAAATATCATGCATAAATGGTGGCACAATAAGTATACATGTCTCTCACAGACCGAAAGATTCATAAGAAAAATTACAATTGGAACACAAAGAAATTAAAAGACATATGATTAATAATGTTGTAGGACGGTGGTGCAATAGATCAGTTGCCCTGGGATTCAGACATGGATGGTGGCTGGGATATCCTCAAGAGCAAATTAAGCACGGCATCCAATTCTCTCTGCCTCTTTTCATAAGCCAGAGTCTTTTCTTCTTGGGCTTTCTTCACGGCTTCAAGTTCTTCCTCCTCGCTTCTTCCCGATCTCTTCAAATTTTTGATCTTGTTCTTGCAGTCTTGCCTCGCATCTCACCGTGGTACCTTTCAGCCGCTCGTATGGAGTTCTCGCTCTTGATCTGCCAGTCTTTGTTGTAGCTCTCGGATGCGTGTAGCTGAGATAGAAGACTTCCTGGAACTTGTTGCGACGCCCAATCTTGGTAGGAATGTGTTGTTGCAGGTGGTGGATGGGCTTTTCTCTCTCAAAACTAGTTGAACAATTTGCAAATCAGTCAAATCAGGTTCATCTTCATTGCGTGGCGCCGTTTTTTTTGCCACCATTTTATCATGCATAAAGATTACAATCATTGCATGGACAACATACAAAACTGGATTATATTATATTGTGCTAATATGAACTATTTCTTACATATGCACTTTTTGCTTCAGCACTCATAATGTTATCCTTGTTAGTGTGTGTGATTCTAAAAAATTCAATTGGAGAGGTTTCTTCTTCCCGTCGCTTAGCCTTCCGCTTGAAAAAATGTAGAATGCACATTACCATTGTACACTCGTGTATGACAGAAATATGAACTGTATGGGGAAATTCAGAACACTTACTATAAGTTCCCAGTGAGCAACATAGCTTCGAGATCCAGTGGTATGGAACTGTTTCACAGCTTCTCTGTTCTTTCCATTTTTTACACACACTACCTATGTTCAGTACATGCATTTTATTTATCCAGATCAGAGAAATGTAAGAATTCAGTAGCCGTTATTGAAAGGAATAACGTTTATGTACCTGGTACTTTTCATCAAACCATCTCTTCACCAGTTCTTTCCAGCTTTTCTCTTCTACATGATCTGGCTTCTTCAGATATGCTTGCTCCAGTGTGAGATTTTTAATTTTCGGCCAATACTCCTTTTTAAGCCTATATCGGAACTGCCGAATACTAACTTGCAGCATATCAGTGAACACATCTTGAGCCACCTCATCATTTTTGTCCATACTAAACTTTCCCTGCAAAATAGTGATGCATTAATCAGTAGATTCTTAGATAGTTGATCATGTAGCATACTAATTAGGTTAAACCAAGATTGTACAGGACTCACCGCTACTGTATTTATAGCATGAGGAATGACATGTCTGAGAGTTTCATCTTTCTTGTACTGTGTCCAGTGTGTTGCAAGCGACATTTTCTCACGGATGTGAATACCAACCTCACTGCTCAGCTTTGCTGACTGGATATAATCCTTGAGTCTCCTGACACTGATACGTCTCCGACGTATCGATAATTTCTTATGTTCCATGCCACATTATTGATGATATCTACATGTTTTATATACATTATATGTCGTATTTATGCATTTTCCGGCACTAACCTGTTAACGAGATGCCGAAGAGCCAGTTGCTATTTTCTGCTGTTTTTGGTTTCAGAAATCCTACAAAGGAAATATTCTCGCAATTGGACGAAATCAACGCCCAGGGTCCTATTTTTGCACGAAGCTTCCAGAAGACCGAGGGGGAAAGGAAGTGGGGCCACGAGGCGCCGATACCACAGGGCGGCGCGGCCTGGCCCTTGGCCGCGCCGGCTTGGCGTGTGGGGCCCTCGTGTGGCCCCCGCGTTGTCCTTCCGCCTACTTAAAGCCTTCGTCGCGAAACCCCCAGTACCGAGAGCCACGATACGGAAAACCTTACTGAGACGCCGCCGCCGCCAATCCCATCTCGAGGGATTCTGGAGATCGCCTCCGGCACCCTGCCGGAGAGGGGAATCATCTCCCAGAGGACTCTTCACCGCCATGGTCGCCTCCGGAGTGATGAGTGAGTAGTTCACCCCTAGACTATGGGTCCATAGCAGTAGCTAGATGGTTGTCTTCTCCTCATGTGCTTCATTGTCGGAACTTGTGAGCTGCCTAACATGATCAAGATCATCTATCTGTAATTCTATATGTTGTGTTTGTCGGGATCCGATGGATAGAGAATACTATGTTATGTTGATTATCAATCTATTACCTATGTGTTGTTTATGATCTTGCATGCTCTCCGTTATTAGTAGAGGCTCTGGCCAAGTTTTTGCTCTTAACTCCAAGAGGGAGTATTTATGCTCGATAGTGGGTTCATGCCTCCATTAAATCCGGGACGGTGACGGAAAGTTCTAAGGTTGTGGATGTGTTGTTGCCACTAGGGATAAAACATTGATGCTATGTCCGAGGATGTAGTTATTGATTACATTACGCACCATACTTAATGCAATTGTCTCGTTGTTTTGCAACTTAATACTGGAAGGGGTTCGGATGATAACCTGAAGGTGGACTTTTTAGGCATAGATGCATGCCGGATAGCGGTCTATGTACTTTGTCGTAATGCCCAATTAAATCTCACAATACTCATCATATCATATATGTGCATGGTCATGCCCTCTCTATTTGTCAATTGCTCGACCGTAATTTGTTCACCCAACATGCTATTTATCTTATGGGAGAGACACCTCTAGTGAACTGTGGACCCCGGTCCATTCTTTTACATCAAATACAATCTATCGCAATACTTGTTTTACTGTTTTCTCGCAAACAATCATCATCCACACTATACATCTAATCCTTTGTTACAGCAAGCCGGTGAGATTGACAACCTCACTCGTTTCGTTGGGGCAAAGTACTTTGGTTGTGTTGTGCAGGTTCCACGTTGGCGCCGGAATCTCCGGTGTTGCGCCGCACTACATCCCGCCGCCATCAACCTTCAACGTGCTTCTTGGCTCCTCCTGGTTCGATAAACCTTGGTTTCTTTCTGAGGGAAAACTTGCCGCTGTGCGCATCACACCTTCCTCTTGGGGTTCCCAACGGATGCGTGCTGTACGCGTATCAAGCATATTTTCTGGCGCCGTTGCCGGGGAGATCAAGACACGCTGCAAGGGGAGTCTCCACAATCCAATCTCTTTACTTTGTTTTTGTCTTGCTTTATTTTATTTACTACTTTGTTTGATGCATTATATCAAAACACAAAAAAATTAGTTGCTAGTTTTACTTTATTTACTGTCTTGCACTCTATATCAAAAACACAAAAAAAAATTTACTTGCATTTTACTTTTGTTACCATGTCTAGTTCTGCACTTGTTACTTCTTCACCTGAGGAATTAGTCTTCACTTTTAAACAAGGGGATGAGGAGAGTTTTAAAGATGCTTGGTCCAGAATTTTTACTTCTTATCGAAAAGCTGAACCTCAAATGACTCTAAGTTTTCTCCTTAGTAATTTTTATTTTGGTCTTATGGTTCGCTATAGATATGCCTTGGATGCTCTAGTGGGAGGAGATTTCCTTCATTGCAATGGGGATCAAGCTTTTAATGCCATAAAGAAGTTGGTTGCATCACATGATTCAGCTAATAACTTTGATTCAGCCCTTATTAGCATTTATAATAGATTAAACACTCTTGAGACAAGTGCATCTCGCTTGAATGAAAATTATAGATATGTTCGTAACCGTCTTGATCAAGTTTTAGTGAACTCCGAACCTTCATTATGGGATCCTACTATTAAAATTGTTATCGGTGATCAAACTCTTCATGCCAATTGTGATATTATGTCTGAATTTTGCCTAATGCCTAAGAGTATTCATGAATCTTTGAAACTTTGGGGATTCGTTGAAGGGGAGAAGGAATAACTCTTATTGATAACTCCGTTATAATTCCTAAAGGAATAGCTGCGGGTGTGCATACAACCATTCTTGGGAGAACAATATCCATTGATTATCTTGTTATTGAATGTGCAGGAACATGACAAATCACACTCGGAAGATCCCTGCTGAAACTATTGGGAGCAGTCATAGACATGGGAGAAGGCACCCTAAAATTCACCTCTACACCCGGGGGTAGACATATATTCCCTAAGCCAAAGAGTAAGAAAAAGAACAAGAAAGGTAAGGGTAAAGCCCAAGGTGATGTCAATGCTTCATCTCTTGACAACACTTGATATACACTTTCTGCGCCTATCTGAAAGGCGTTAAAGAAAAGCGCTTATGGGAGACAACCCATGTTTTTACTACAGTATTTTGTTTTATATTTGAGTCTTGGAAGTTGTTTACTACTGTAGCAACCTCTCCTTATCTTAGTTTTGTGCATTGTTGTGCCAAGTAAAGTCGTTGATAGTAAGGTTCATACTAGATTTGGATTACTGCGCAGAAACAGATTTCTTTGCTGTCACGAATTTCGACCTGCCTCTCTGTAGGTAGCTCAGAACAATATGCCAATTTACGTGCGTGATCCTCAGATATGTACGCAACTTTCATTCAATTTGGGCATTTTCATTTGAGCAAGTCTGGTGCCTCAATAAAATCCATCTTTACGGACTATTCTGTTTTGACAGATTCTGCCTTTTATTTCGCATTGCCTCTTTTGCTATGATGGATGAATTTCTTTGTTCCATTAATGTCCAGTAGCTTTGTGCAATGTCCGGAAGTGTTAAGAATGATTATGTCACCTCTGAACATGTGAATTTTTATTATGCACTAACCCTCTAATGAGTTGTTTCGAGTTTGGTGTGGAGGAAGTTTTCAAGAATCAAGAGAGGAGGATGATACAATATGATCAAGGAGAGTGAAAGCTCTAAGCTTGGGGATGCCCCGGTGGTTCACCCCTGCATATTCTAAGAAGACTCAAGCGTCTAAGCTTGGGGATGCCCAAGGCATCCCCTTCTTCATCGACAACATTATCGGGTTCCTCCCCCGAAACTATATTTTTATTCCATCACATCTTATGTGCTTTGCTTGGAGCGTCGGTTTGTTTTTGTTTTTTGTTTTGTTTGAATAAAATGGATCCTAGCATTCATTGTGTGGGAGAGCGACACGCTCCGCTGTTGCATATGGACAAATATGTCCTTAGGCTTTACTCATAGTATTCATGGCGAAGGTTGAATCTTCTTCGTTAAATTGTTATATGGTTGGAATTGGGAAATGCTACATGTAGTAATTCTAAAATGTCTTGAATAATTTGATACTTGGCAATTGTTGTGCTCATGTTTAAGCTCTTGCATCATATACTATGCACCCATTAATGAAGAAACACCTAGAGCTTGCTAAATTTGGTTTGCATATTTGGTCTCTCTAAAGTCTAGATAATTTCTAGTATTGAGTTTTGAACAACAAGGAAGACGGTGTAGAGTCTTATAATGTTTACAATATGTCTTTTATGTGAGTTTTGCTGCACCGGTTCATCCTTGTGTTTGTTTCAAATAACCTTGCTAGCCTAAACCTTGTATCGAGAGGGAATACTTCTCATGCATCCAAAATCCTTGAGCCAACCACTATGCCATTTTGTGTCCACCATACCTACCTACTACATGGTATTTCTCCGCCATTCCAAAGTAAATTTCTTGAGTGCTACCTTTAAAATTTCCATTCTTTACCTTTGCAATATATAGCTCATGGGACAAATAGCTTAAAAACTATTGTGGTATTGAATATGTACTTATGCACTTTATCTCTTATTAAGTTGCTTGTTGTGCGATAACCATGTTTCGGGGACGCCATCAACTACTCTTTGTTGAATATCATGTGAGTTGCTATGCATGTCCGTCTTGTCTGAATTAAGGGAGATTTACCACTTTAATGGTTAGAGCATGCATATTGTTAGAGAAGAACATTGGGCCGCTAACTAAAGCCATGAATCATGGTGGAAGTTTCAGTTTTGGACATATATCCTCAATCTCATATCAGAACATTAATTTTTGCTACATGCTTATGCATTAAAGAGGAGCCCATTATCTGTTGTCTATGTTGTCCCAGTATGGATGTCTAAGTTGAGAATAATCAAAAGCGAGAAATCCAAAATGTGAGCTTTCTCCTTAGACCTTTGTACAGGCGGCATAGAGGTACCCCTTTGTGACACTTGGTTAAAACATGTGTATTGCGATAATCCGGTAATCCAAGCTAATTAGGACAAGGTGCGGGCACTATTAGTATACTATGCATGAGGCTTGCAACTTGTAATATATAATTTACATGATACATATGCTTTATTACTACCGTTGACAAAATTGTTTCTTGTTTTTAAAATCAAAGCTCTAGCACAAATATAGCAATCAATGCTTCCCTCTGCGAAGGGCCTTTCTTTTACTTTTGTGTTGAGTCAGTTCACCTATTTCTCTCCACCTCAAGAAGCAAACACTTGTGTGAACTGTTCATTGATTCCTACATACTTGCATATTGCACTTGTTATATTACTTTACATTGACAATTATCCATGAGATACACATGTTACAAGTTGAAAGCAACCGCTGAAACTTAATCTTCCTTTGTGTTTCTTCAATACCTTTACTTTGATTTATTGCTTTATGAGTTAACTCTTATGCAAGACTTATTGATGCTTGTCTTGAAAGTACTATTCATGAAAAGTCTTTGCTTTATGATTCATTTGTTTACTCATGTCATTACCATTGTTTTGATCGATGCATTCATTACATATGCTTACAATAGTATGATCAAGGTTATGATGGCATGTCACTCCAGAAATTATCTTTGTTATCGTTTACCTGCTCGGGACGAGCAGAACTAAGCTTGGGGATGCTGATACGTCTCCGATGTATCGATAATTTCTTATGTTCCATGCCACATTATTGATGATATCTACATGTTTTATACACATTATATTTCATATTTATGCATTTTCCGGCACTAACCTATTAACGAGATGCCGAAGTTCCAGTTGCTGTTTTCTGCTGTTTTTGGTTTCAGAAATCCTACAAAGGAAATATTCTCGGAATTGGACGAAATCAACGCCCAGGGTCCTATTTTTGCACGAAGCTTCCAGAAGACCGAGGGGGAAAGGAAGTGGGGCCATGAGGCGCCGACACGACAGGGCGGCGCGGCCTGGCCCTTGGCCGCGCCGGCCTGGCGTGTGGGGCCCTCGTGTGGCCCCCCGCGTTGCCCTTCCGCCTACTTAAAGCCTTCGTCGCGAAACCCCCATTACCGAGAGCCACGATACGGAAAACCTTACTGAGACGCCGCCGCCGCCAATCCCATCTCGGGGGATTCTGGAGATCGCCTCCAGCACCCTGCCGGAGAGGGGAATCATCTCCCGGAGGACTCTTCACCGCCATGGTCGCCTCCGGAGTGATGAGTGAGTAGTTCACCCCTGGACCATGGGTCCATAGCAGTAGCTAGATGGTTGTCTTCTCCTCATGTGCTTCATTGTCGGATCTTGTGAGCTGCCTAACATGATCAAGATCATCTATCTGTAATTCTATATGTTGTGTTTGTCGGGATCCCATGGATAGAGAATACTATGTTATGTTGATTATCAATCTATTACCTATGTGTTGTTTATGATCTTGCATGCTCTCCGTTATTAGTAGAGGCTCTGGCCAAGTTTTTGCTCTTAACTCCAAGAGGGAGTATTTATGCTCGATAGTGGGTTCATGCCTCCATTAAATCTGGGACGAGTGATGGAAAGTTCTAAGGTTGTGGATGTGTTGTTGCCACTAGGGATAAAACATTGATGCTATGTCCGAGGATGTAGTTATTGATTACATTACGCACCATACTTAATGCAATTGTCTCGTTGTTTTGCAACTTAATACCGGAAGGGGTTCGGATGATAACCTCGAAGGTGGTCTTTTTAGGCATAGATGCATGCTCGGATAGCGGTCTATGTACTTTGTCGTAATGCCCAATTAAATCTCACAATACTCATCATATCATGTATGTGCATGGTCATGCCCTCTCTATTTGTCAATTGCCCGACCGTAATTTGTTCACCCAACATGCTATTTATCTTATGGGAGAGACACCTCTAGTGAACTGTGGACCCCGGTCCATTCTTTTACATCAAATACAATCTATCGCAATACTTGTTTTATCGTTTTCCGCAAACAATCATCATCCACACTATACATCTAATCCTTTGTTACGAGCAAGCCGGTGAGATTGACAACCTCACTCGTTTCGTTGGGGCAAAGTACTTTGGTTGTGTTGTGCAGGTTCCACGTTGGCGCCGGAATCTCCGGTGTTGCGCCGCACTACATCCCGCCGCCATCAACCTTCAACGTGCTTCTTGGCTCCTCCTGGTTCGATAAACCTTGGTTTCTTTCTGAGGGAAAACTTGCCGCTGTGCGCATCACACCTTCCTCTTGGGGTTCCCACCGGACGCGTGCTGTACGCGTATCAGACACCAGCAGAGAATTCAATTGGCATCTTATTGCCACCATGTCTTCTTGTGTACTCATGTAGTCCATGGCCCATGGTAGGTCTGCGTCCACCTCTCTTTCTCTTACTACCGTCAGATGTTGTCAATGTCTCTGAAATAAGAGATATGAAATGATTCTCTTTTATATGAAAATATGTGGTACATTGTTTAGTTTTTACAAACTTTCATACCTTGCCGCTGAAAGTTTACAATTTGATTGTCCTCAGGAGATGAGTTGCTGCCTCCAGATGTCATGATCTGGTTAGGTGAGGGTGCTCCTTCAGTGTTCTGACCAGCAGTGGCCGTCGGCTCATCAGATGACCCAGCTTCAGGTTCAGTTGTTGCCATTGATCTTGTTGCAATGTTGGATGGTGCAACTTCAGGTCCGGATCGCTTCTTCCGTGCAACTGTTGCGGAAGAAGCAACTATCTCGCAAGCAAAGTAGAGGCTACATTAGTAGGAAACATTTAGCATGTACGTATTTGCTATCATAGTTCGGACATAGTTCCACGGACTCGAGCTGAAGTTTTGCCGACGATGCGCCGATCCTCATCCGAATGAAGATCATCATCAGCAGTAGCTATCTCTTCTGGATTCGGTTCGTACGATGGGTCCTCTTCGACCTCCTTCTCTTCGCAGTCTGTGTCCTTTAGATTGTTACTAGTTCCTATTTGTACCCCACCATACACTAATGAACGTGCAAAACTAGAGAAATCTTGCTGATTTTTGTGGCCAGGTCCAAATCTTTCAGCGAAATTTTTTTCCATGCGTACTACATTTTATTGCATTTGTTTCTCCTTGACAAGCTCATATGCCGGCTTGACGGGGTTTTCTGTCTGCGCTGAAATAATCGGAAGAGCGGAGCGTGAACAAAACATAAGAGGGGGCCAATTCCATAGAAAACAACAAATAATTGTCTTTGCAAAATATTGTACAGCAGCAAATGATTGAAAACATAAGAGTCTACGTATGATGTCGGCGAACAAAACATAAGAGGGGGCATATGCCAGGCTAAGGGACATCATGTGCTTTTAGATATCTACTCGTAACAAATAATTTTCAATGGGATGCAGCCAAGTCCCTCTACTTTTGTTTGAAGTCGTAATTAGGATGCACCATTTCTACCTGATTAATACCTTGTCTCAGTTACTAACGCACATGCGCACCAAAAGCATCATTGAGGTTACCAAATTAGAATCAGAAAAGAACTTAAAAGGAAGTATGTTTTGTGATCACCTAGAAAAGAACTAACTAGATCCATAGAAAACAGCAAACAATTGTTCTAGATCAAACTCTGCTTTCCTCCGAAACTGAGGAATACAAGTCCGAAGCAATGTCGTTGTTCACCGTAGCTCGTCGAGCTGTTTTCGGCAACGGCTGGAATTAGTTCGGTTAAGTGTTTCGGCAAACAATTGTCTATGCAAAAGATTGTACGAGCAGCGGGATGGCAAAGATTGTATAGCACGGCATGATTGTCTCTGGAATAAAAACGATAAACCCTAGACGTATGATGTCGGGATTGGATCTATCAAATATGCAAGATCTAGATATTGGTCAAACGGGCGTGGTAGACATGTAAAACCGATCTCTCGATCGAACCATCCGAAAAACACAACAACAAGCCGATCACCGACAGATTTACCTCGGGGTTTCTTCGAGCCGGGCGCCTTCTTCGGCGTGTGTGCGCGATTATCCTTCCCCCGACGTTTCGACGACCGCCGGCCATGGCGACCACCGGCCGGGGAGATAGATGCGAGATGGAAGAACGTCCGGCGAAGACACCGGATCGGGGTGAGCACGAGAGGATGAGGTCGGGGGGTGGGGAGTTAAGATGCTCGTAAATCATGCGGGAGAGGCACGACGTATATAAGGGAGGGCGAAATATTTGATAGGTGGGGTGCGCGGGAGGAGTGGAGGGAACAAAAAATTTGGGCGTTTTGGCAGCCGGCGTACTACAATTTGGAGGGAACAAATTTTTGCCGTGAAAGAAAAAATATTACTCTGAAAATGGAACTGTACATGTATATTTTAATTAAAAATGACAGAAAACGAGTAAAACTCATAATAAATGCTAAATTCAATGTAAAATCATCAGTAACTAGTGGGACTGAGTAAATGTTGTGACATTCATGTGGAAAATTCAAATTTAAATTTTTCATGAGGTTTGGTGTAGTTTGATGTGAATTTACACAAGTGAGGGCATTTTCGGCATAACGGTCGAATCTTCGACCCGGAAGTTGTAAAACCTTTTGCATGTGAGGTATATGTGAGAACACATCCCACATATACATGTTATTGTTCACACATGTGAGATTTTGTCTGAAAACACTTGTGAAACCTCATGTTGGTTGGGTCGATCCATGTGTGGACCCACATCGATCATGTCGGTGAAGGGGTCTTTTTCAAGCAAGCTGCACTTCAAAGACTCAGATTGAGCTGCAAATTTTTGTGAGTGGTCATGAAGGGTAGGTATGTGTGCTTGAGGAGTTTCATATTTTTCTAACAATTTTAGGTGTTTGTTTATTTTTTTAATTAAAAAATGACAGAAAATGAGTAAAACTCATAATAAATGCTAAATTCAATGTAAAATCATCAGTAACTAGTGGGACTGAGTAAATGTTGTGAAATTCATGTGGAAAATTCAAATTTAAATTTTTCATGAGGTTTGGTGTAGTTTGATGAAAAAATTACACAAGTGAGGGCATTTTCGGCATAACGGTCGAATCGTCGACCCGGAAGTTGTAAAACCTTTTGCATGTGAGGTATATGTGAGAACACATCCCACATATACATGTTATTGTTCACACATGTGTGATTTTGTCTGAAAACACTTGTGAAACCTCATGTTGGTTGGGTCGATCCATGTGTGGACCCACATCGATCATGTCGGTGAAGGGCTCTTTTTTCAAGCAAGCTGCACTTCAAAGACTCAGATTGAGCTGAAAATTTTTGTGAGTGGTCATGAAGGGTAGGTATGTGTGCCCGAGGAGTTTCATATTTTTCTGACAATTTTAGGTGTTTGTTTATTTTTTTAATTAAAAAATGACAGAAAACGAGTAAAACTCATAATAAATGCTAAATTCAATGTAAAATCATCAGTAACTAGTGGGACTGAGTAAATGTTGTGACATCCATGTGGAAAATTCAAATTTAAATTTTTCATGAGGTTTGGTGTAGTTTGATGTGAATTTACACAAGTGAGGGCATTTTCGGCATTGGGAAAATTGGGAGCACGTGCTGGTCTCATTTGGCGTCACCACATTACCCTACAACAGAAGTTTCACTTCGAAAAAGGTTTGACAACCTCTTAGTGCAATGAGGTCAACCTAGGTTTGACCAAACACTCAAAATTTCATATAAAATTGAAAATTTGTTGAAATCTTTCCAAACCTTGTGTATTGGCCAATGTGTGGCTAACACTTTCCATGGAAAATAACAAACTAGAAAAAAATTGTTTCCCTACCAAAGCACTCACAATAGTGAGGTGCGTAGTGAAAGATTATGCCCGTCTACCTTGAACGGGCAGTTCTTGACCATTTTTTGAGGTAGCTAACTTGAAATGGACTGAAATTTGGCACAAGGGTGCATCAACATGTGGGTAATGACGCTAGCATGCTATCTTGGCAGCTTGGTTTGAAAATTTTCAAAAATTCATCCCCTAAACTCAAGAAGAGGCATCACTTGTGAAGCATGTACATCTTAGGGTATTGGGAAAATTGGGAGCACGTGTTGGTCTGATTTGGCATCACCACATTACCCTAGAACAGAAGTTTCACTTTGAAAAAAGTTTGACAACCTCTTAGTACAATGAGGTCAACCTAGGTTTGACCAAACACTCAAAATTCCAGCCCTAATCATGGTATGAAATTCTTAGAAATTTGAAAGAATTTACATACTCGATTCATTTTTTTATTTCTTTCTTACTTTCTTCGTATGGAGACTCCATGTTAAAGGTGGGAAAGGTTTGTAAACAAATATCCTTCACTATGTGTGATCACTAATTCGTATTTCAAATATTTTATAGTTTTTAATACCCATACCGAAAATTCCGTGCCTCGCCCATCCGTCATGCGTGGGACCCATGTCAAAGTAATGGGAAAGTGGACCGACTACATGCAGGAATCCACGTTTTCACACGCACGTGTCGGACGGAGGAACCCAAACGGCAGCACCTCACCGTACATCCATCGGCCCCATCGTCTCTCCCACCCGCAACTTCTATTCCCCAATCTCCGGCGAAAAACCCCGCTTGCACCTCCACCGGCGCACCACCGACCTCCCCTTCCACCGAAGATCCCGAAGATGAAGCGTGTTCGCGGAGACGAGCCGGAGGCGAGTGCGGTCGTCAACGTCGACAGAGGCGAAGGTGATGCTCCGGTAGTAGTCGACGCCGCGGAGGCGGGATCTTCTTCCGGAAGTAGAGCCGCTCTTCGCCGCGCCGTGACCGTGGAGGGCTCCGCCCAACCGGCCGTGGTCGCCGTCGCTGATGAGGCCAAGGGAGACATCCTCGCTCCCGCGGCACAAGCAGATGACCAGGGCTTCGATCCGAATGACCCGTTCTACCGCCACTCCAAGCAGTACCGCGAGCTATATGGCCCCAGAGAGTGCGAAGAGTTTGAAGAGGAGGCCTCCGACAACTGCAGCGAGGTACTCTACTATTCCGATCAATCCCCTTTTTTTCTTGATCTTACTGTTCACCATAGGGTTTGCTCATAGGGTAGATTGATTTGCCCTGTCTGCTACTTCTTGTACAAATTGATGATTCTGGGGTTCTTACTCATCCGATTTATGGTTTGTAGTTACTAGATTTGTAATATTTGATGCACATCTTGATTCAACTGTACCAAAGTATCAACCAAATGATTTATGGTACCATGAATATTCATGCATGTTTCAAATTAGTAGATGACACTTATCTTAATTAGGTCATGATTCCTAAGCAGGTGTGATGAATCATACCTGCTTAGTGTAATGCTCACTGCATTTCAAACTTAAATTCATCCGAATATGAATCATACCAGAGTGATTATGATTACAAAAATTGTATTATAGGTACTATTAATTGATCTGATCCATGGATTTTATAATCACCATTTGTCTTAAACTGGTGCTTATTTATACGATGAAACCATAGTGTGTACATCATTTTTATTTAGGGAACAAATGAATGATCAGATGCATGTAATTTATGACCACCATTTTTCTTGAATTCCTGCTTATTGACGTCATGAATCCATATTGTTTTATGAATCAATATATCTTCAGGGAACAAAAGATTGATCCCTGATCCATGAAATTTATAATCACCATTTTCTCTTAAATTGGTGCTTAGTTATATTACTCAAATAATGATTGGAGTACCCATGAACAATTTGTGACAACAGTTTAAATTGGTGCTTATTTATATTAGTGAAGTAATTATCTATGGTTGGATCTGGATCATAAATGTTGATTGTACATGATGATTAATTCTTAATAATGTTCATACAAAAATATTTAATGCTTGAATTGTATTTCAGTTAATTTCCTTCTCTCACTTCTTCTTTACTTTCAAAATCGCAGGAAGACTCTGAGGACGTTGACAGCGACAAGGAGGACCGGGACCGGAAGAGCCGCTTCGTTCTGAAGAAGCTGAAGATCGGCCAGATCCCTTTCCGTCGGAACGGAAAGCCTAATTGCCCATTCTGCGGCAGGGTTTTCCCGAACGATATTGAGTGTCCGATCCAAGCACGCGACGGGAGTTGGACAAGGTAGCGCGCACAAGCACAAGGCTGCTAGCAAGGCGAAGCACGCTGCCTTTGGCAAGTTCCTCGGGGACTACGTCGGGACCGGCCTCATCCCGCTCGTCGGTCCAGCTGTTGGCCCTCATGTTCTCCACTAAATTTAGTTTCGTTTAGTTGTTCCCCTGGAGGTTCATGGTTAAACTATGTCATGTTTCAAAGACTATGTTCTACTTTTGTTATTTGGAACCTGGGCAATCATACCCAGTTGTTTAAGACTATGTCATGTATATATGTTGTTTGCTATTGCAGAAGCATTACTGCTGCACATGTTATCTCTTTTTTCATGTTGATGCACGCTGCATTTGCCCCAATCCATGGAGGTTTGGTCAGTTTTTGGCCATTCCCCCCTCTTTTCGTCCGAAAACCCCTCTTTCGACACATCTCCACCATGGGGACACCATGCCACCAACTCCGAAAAATCAAAACCCATAGCAATCAAGGTGTCATATCACAATGTGCACAAGGGTGCCAAAGCATGCCCCAATCCATGTTGGTTTGGTCAGTTTTTGGCCATTCCCCCCTCTTTTCGTCCGAAAACCCCTCTTTCGACACATCTCCACCATGGGGACACCATGCCACCAACTCCAAAAAATCAAAACCCATAGCAACCAAGGTGTCATATCAGAATTTTCACAAGGGTGCCAAATCTTGCCCTAGTCCATGGTGGTTTGGTCAGTTTTTGGCCATTCCCCCCTCTTTTCGTCCGAAAACCCCTCTTTCGACACATCTCCACCATGGGGACACCATGCCACCAACTCCAAAAAATCAAAACCCATAGAAACCAAGGTGTCATATCACAATTTGCACAATGGTGCCAAATCTTGCCCCAATCCATGGTGGTTTGGTCAGTTTTTGGCCATTCCCCCCTCTTTTCGTCCGAAAACCCCTCTTTCGACACATCTCCACCATGGGGACACCATGCCACCAACTCCAAAAAATCAAAAACCATAGAAACCAAGGTGTCATATCACAATGTGCACAAGGGTGCCAAATCTTGCCCCAATCCATGGTGGTTTGGTCAGTTTTTGGCCATTCCCCCTCTTTTCGTCCGAAAACCCCTCTTTCGACACATCTCCACCATGGGGACACCATGCCACCAACTCCAAAAAATCAAAACCCATAGCAACCAAGGTGTCATAGCACAATTTGCACAAGGGTGCCAAATCTTGCCCCAATCTATGGTGGTTTGGTCAGTTTTTGGCCATTCCCTCTCTTTTCGTCCGAAAACCCCTCTTTCGACACATCTCCACCATGGGGACACCGTGCCACCAACTCCAAAAAATCAAAACACATAGCAACCAAGGTGTCATATCACAATGTGCACAAGGGTGCCAAATCTTGCCCCAATCCATGGTGGATTGGTCAGTTTTTGGCCATTCCCCCCTCTTTTCGTCCGAAAACCCCTCTTTCGACACATCTCCACCATGGGGACACCATGCCACCAACTCCAAAAAATCAAAACCCATAGAAACCAAGGTTTCATATCACAATTTGCACAAGGGTGCCAAATCTTGCCCCAATCTATGGTGGTTTGGTCAGTTTTTGTCCATTCCCTCTCTTTTCGTCCGAAAACCCCTCTTTCGACACATCTCCACCATGGGGACACCATGAAACCAACTCCGAAAAATCAAAACCCATAGCAACCAAGGTGTCATATCACAATGTGCACAAGGGTGCCAAATCTTGCCCCAATCCATGGTGGTTTGGTCAGTTTTTGGCCATTCCCCCTCTTTTCGTCCGAAAACTCCTCTTTCGACACATCTCCACCATGGGGACACCATGCCACCAACTCCAAAAAATCAAAACCCATAGCAACCAAGGTTTCATATCACAATTTGCACAAGGGTGCCAAATCTTGCCCCAATCTGTGGGGACCCTGGACTAGCTGTCCAAAATCCCTGTTATGTATACAGTTCACGATCCCATGATCAGTGCATCGTGAACACATAACCGAACTGATATCAAATTACACCATCCATTACAAGGCGGAATAAGAAAATTACAATGAGGTCACATGACCATTACTTACATAATAGCCTCGATTGGCCTAACTAAACATCAGAGTAGCAACATCACTTCAGCAGCGTAGTACCCAAGTCATCTGCCATAACCCTACAGGCAACTGACTGGGAAGACGTTCCTAGCTCGCATAGACGTCGTCAACTCCTTCTTCATCCATCGTGTTCCTCCGAGTCCGGCCAAGTAAATAGCCGGGGACAAAGCCGTGAGTACATTGGAATTGTACTCGCAAACCATCAAGAAAGGTGCTAACAATGCTAACTAAAAGAGACAAGAGAAGAAGGATAGTTTCTCTTGTGGATATAGCATGTGAAAGAGAATCAGTTTCTCTTGTGGATATAGCATCCCAACATCGCAGTTGAAGGGGACACTAAGAGGGTTCTATCAGATCTCTATATCTTTGTTAAAGAAGATACTTCAAAAGAGTTCTACAACATAAAACACTAGGAAGGGGGTAACCCAGTTTATTTCCTTTCCGACCATCTCCACATGGTCAACCAAACCATTCTAGTACCCTTCCGGTACTCCGAAAACAAGTTCCTTTTTCCTTTGGTAAACACTTTCTCAAACAAAACTCATCGAGGCTAAGCAACAGCCATTTCAACCGTCCATGACCGCGGACACGGCTATTCGAATAGATTTGACTCTGCAGAGTTTGCACACTTTCCCCACAAGATCCGCGAGTTTATCATGTGGGCATCATCCCTGCATATCAACTATGCCATGACAAAAACTCGGACATAGCCTTTCGCCTATTCGTCTAAGCACGGGATCCTACCCTATGGAGTATGTACCTCCCCGGCACCGTGGCAGCTCACCTCACTTTGAGCGTGGCTCCACCGCCAAGCCAGGAGACCCATAGTGTCTTCCGGACGGGTCAGCCCCGAAGGCCTCCCGTTATACTATTGTCTCCACCAACGACAATCCGGATTCAGGGGTAACCTTACCCTTATATAGTTGTGCGGTGTCCCATGTTAAGAAGAACAAACTACGGGCTAAGCCCCGTCCCACCCCAGGGTAATGTGGTTGCGCGGGTTAATTGTCACGGGTGAATACTTAGGCGCCAAAGTTTTCGAAAACAAGATTTTCTTTTCAACCATCTTTGCCAAGATCCTTTTCTTTCATAAACACACGCTTGGGTAAGTCCAACTCACCCAAGGTTTTCAAAAATTCTTTTCAACAAGGTATTTTTCCAAGGGGGTTCCCAACCTATAGTTTTATGAAGGAACTAAGAGTCACAATGAAATGATGCTAGCCATCATACCACTAAGGGGATGATAATTGAGGTGTTAAGAGGATCATACATACTTAGGATAAGCATGTATAGGGACAACATAAGTTGGAAGATTCAATCAAGGTTCAAGATGTTAATCATCATACCGCTAAGAAGATGATAATGTAGATGGTCAAGGGGACATACATGCTCAGGGTATGCATGCATAAGATCAACAAGGGGTTCAACATACTCGAGAGTAAGTATGCAGAACATCAACAAGGGGGTTCAAGAAGGGTGCCAAGAGGTCGACACACACAAGATAAGTGGGCATACCCCTCACACTTAGAGGTACACCAAGATCATGATAATGACCACCATTTCCCTAAAGGGGATGGTAGGTGAGGTGTCAAAGAGAATCCAACATGCTCATGGTGAGCACGCTCCATCAACATAAGTAGATACCACACAAAATATATCGAGAGACAAGAATAACAACAAAGTAACCACAAAATGTGATTCAACATTCAGAGATCAAGAGATGGCTTGCCTTGGCTTATTTGTCCCTGGACTTCTTCAACCCCATCAATATAAGAATTCCAACAACATATATAAAATCCTCGTCCGATTCCACTTCTTCTTCTTCTCCGGAATTGTTCGCGTCTATCGCCGGAAAATATAAAAGGAACACAATCAATCACATTGCACCAACAAAACAAACATACAACAACCATAATTTAACCATTCAATAAAGAGCTACCATACAAAGGACTTATAGATACCACAAACAACTTAAAGAGAACCCATGTTATTTACCTAGTAAAGGTATGAGAGTATCACAACTTAGCAATTGCCTCTCTCGGTTATCACCATGGTATAAACCAAACATCCCCTGGTTATTAACATCATAAAGAGGACAAGAGCATTAGTTTGACATCAAATACATTCACAAAACATTTTCAAACATTTTGGAAAAGTAGAAAACAGTTTTCCTAACTTAGTTTGCTCACATAACACAACATCCAAAATAGGAAGCAAACCATATTCCACATCATTTTAAAACTTAAGCAAAACAATAGGGCTAAAGTTAAATTGCAGAGGTTTTGTTTTGCAAGCATAAAACAAAGGTTGCCCATCTCTACTAAAAAGAGTTGACCAAGGGTTTTAAATAAACCGAAAAGTTTTGCTCCAACAATGCATGTCACACATATACATTACTAACAGTAACAAATATGCATGAACAGAGACTAACAGTATTTTTCCTAGATGGCCAGTACTAATACAAGACTAACCCAATTGGAATCACCCAAAAATATTAAACCTACAATTTTAGAAATTTCTTTGAATCTGACTGTACAGAAAACAAGATCTGTAAGCCATAAATCGTAGAAAAATTCTAACAATATGAGACCACTGGCATTTGAAAGATATTTAAACAGAGATGCATACACAATTGGATTTGGGTTCAAATTGTTTCTGAAACTCTCACAAACGGATTTACAACATTACTGCATGTCTATACCATTTGCTTTAACTCTGGAGTTACAGAACAGATAAAGGTTTGAAACTTGTTTGGGATGATTAAGAAAACATTCAGTAGTCCTACAGAACTGGAATCACTCAATTAGGTTCAAATATGGATTTTTGGTGATTTAAAAGCTAACAGCCATGTCTGCAGAACACACAGAACAAGTTTAATTCACCACAAATCGTACATCAATCATAAAAATATGAGGTCAGCTGCATCTGAAAGGTATTGAAAAGCTGGTTCTCACCCCACTGGTTTCATCCAAAAATTCGTTCCCAAGCTCCTGGTTTAATTCGACAAAGTCAGATCTGACCAGATTTTGATCTGTGAACCATTTCTGTTTCAGGAGGTCAATCGAAGTGAAACCACCGCCAAAATGAAGGTACTGAAGAGGGCTTTCACCTACAGTTGAGTTTGCTCAAAAAGGTTTTGTAAAACGGAACAAATCTAACAAACAGTGAATCTGCATGTTTACAGAACTTTATTTACCACGGACAATCCGTAAGGGATTTGAGGATTAGACCAACGCCAAGTTGTAGAACTTTTCCGTATCTATCTGCGGAACTTTGAATCACTCGATTTGGATCTGCACACGAGTTTTGGCGGATTTTACAAGTTCATACCAGAATCTGAAACAGCAAGATTACAGAAATTACTGCAAGGTTTTGGACGAACTTTGCTCAAGAACTTCAGATCTGAGGATAGCTCAACCTTCTCCATGCTTGGACCAACATGCACCTGCATCAAGATCCAATCTTAGCAATGGAGGAAGAAGAAAAGGAGAGGAAACCAGCTAGGGGTTGGGGGAGAAGAGAGTGAGAGGGAGGCTCTCATGGTGAGGGGGAGCTTGAGGGAGGGGGAGAGCTTCATCTTGGGGGCTTCCCATGGCCATGGCCGGCCATGGAGCTAGGAGGAGCAGCATTTTCGTGGGGGAGAGGTAGGAGAGGGTTATGAGGGTGTAGATAAGGTGGAGGAGTGAGTGGGGAGTGAAATAATGAAGCCAAAGGTGAGGAGGTGGCCGGCCAAGCCTCTTTTATAGAGGGAGGATGGTTGGCTGCCTCCTTTTTTGATTGGCAAAGGTGGGTGGCTGCCCATTTAATGATTTGGTTAGGTGGGAGGGAAAGGCTTGTGGAGGAAGAAAGTAAGGAGGGAGAGCTGACCGAAAATCTTGCCATGGCCGGCTCCTTCATGTGCCACTCAAAAATTAACAAAGAGAGAGAGATGCACGACACTCATGTGAATAGATCAAGGCATGATGTTGAGGAGGTAATGTCAATGAGTGACTTTGATAATGATAAAAATAGGAGTAGATACATATAGATAAAAAGGAGTATGAAGGTGACATCAATTCATGAGGTCAAGGTGATGATGAAAAAGAATAGAGGATTGAGATGGACATGATGAAATATAAGTTGCTCTACAAATGAGAGGTCAATTGGGAGTGGTTTGAAAGTATCAAACGATCATCCATTTGATCAAAAATTGGAGGATGGAGGGGATACAATGTGGTGGATCAGAGATGTGCATAAGATGTGCAAGAGTTGCCATTTGAAAAAGAGTTTAATTGAAAGGTATGGGACACACCTCAATTGTCTAGAGACAATTGGGAATGAACTCAAGTGTAATGGAAATTTGAAGATGTTGAGAGAAAACTAGTTGGAGCATAGGAGTTCAAAATATTCTACTTACTTTCTTAAGTAAAGTAGAGTTTTCTCAAATCTTAAATAAACAAGAGATGAATGAGGAAGAAGTGATCTGGTGCTGGAACATGGGATAGGATACCAGATCAAGTTGAATATATGAGTTGCAAGGATTGACTGAGACATGCAGGACATGGAGGTTGAAGAGGGTGTTGCATAGATGGGATCCATGCATTGAGATTACCAATAACAGTGGTGATTGTTTAGATATCAACTGCCAAAGTCTGAACATTTTAAGCCTGTCAACATAGATGGTCGACATGGCCTCAAAACCAACGAGGATGAGTGGGCATAAGAGAGGGATGTAGCTAGGGGTAGATGATCCCAAGTTTTGAATTAAGGATGATTTGAGCTAGATTGTGCCACAAAGAGAAATTCAAGATGGCACACTCAGGTTGCCATGAGTAGAAAAGTTTGATGTGGAGAAAAAGGAAAACAACTTTTCCTAAGTCACATAGGTGTTTTATTAGGTGAGTTGCTTGCTTGACCACTAGAGGTGTTGATCTACGAGGTAGCTCAAGACAAAACTCAACAAGCAAAACAAGACAATACATCTACCAACAGATCAAAGCAATTCATCTTAACGGACGGATCAAGGCAATTCATCTTAATTAGTCTACGTAAAAAGTTTTTGTTCCCCCTAATTTTTGCATTATGGACAAATAAACAAGGTTGCAAAAAGTGGGGTGTTACGGATCTTCCACCCTTAAACTAATCTCGTCCCGAGATTACCGAGCGTAGAACTAGAGGGGTTGTAAAGTTTAACTAAAGTCGGACTCCATTCTTCCGTAGATGTGCCGTTGTTGAGAGGGTTGCAACTTCAGCTTCTTGAGAGACATGGTAGCTTCTGGCCGAGGGCAAGCTTCATGAAGAGGTTGGCTACTCCATGGAGGTGTTAGATCTGAACTTCCTAACAATCCTAGTGGGAGTTCAAGGCTGTGGGAGGGTTAGTGCACCCAACGGGGCTTGAACAAGGCTGAAAACTTTTAAGAGTTAGCTTAAAATTTTAGTGGAAGACGAAGTCTTCCACCCTTAAGATTGTTCAGCGGGGTTCCTGAAATCATAGAGCTTCAACCACGGGTCTTGTCGGGCGCTTTTTGGAGAAGTCATTGATCTCTCGTCTTGAGTCAACATCTTCAGAGGGCGTTGTGTAGTCCACGGCTTCAAGAGGGGTTAGTGCATCCCAAGTTTCCAACGGTGTGTTAGAAAGGTTTAAAATGTTAGGGTTAGCTCCAACTTGTAGTGGAAGACGAAGTCTTCCACCCTTAAGATTTTTCATTGGGCTTTCGGAATAGCTCTGTGCTTCTGCCTTGCGGTTCTATCGGGCTTCTGAAAAAGTCGTCGATTTTCCTTGTTCAGTTGAAGAATCTTCGGGGGCGACGTGCAGACCACAACTTCAAGAGGCATTCACGGTGTTAACTCAACCATATGGGACGCGCGGTGAGTTAGTAAGTTAATGAAACGCCCGGTTGGTACCCATATGAAGCAGCAACAGGGGTCGTCGAAGACAATCTTCAGCTTGAGGGTCGGTGCTGACTTCAGTAACAACTAAGAAATTAGCGGGTAAACTATGCCTAAAGTCTTGAGTCTTGGAGTATCTTCAGGAGCTTCATTTGATGAGGACCAGATGAACCATGTGATGTAGATCGGCTTTGACGCTATTGTTGTCTCAGCTTGTCAAACGATGTGTTGGAGGGTATTTTCAAGAAGATATCCTAGAGGTTAGCGCGATTATACTCCCGGGTTAGACCAAGTTAGTAAGTCTTCTGGTAGAGGTGCAGTCACTCTTGAAGGTAGAGGCTTCTGCTTTCTTGATGAAGTGGAGATGCTTCAGCGGATCTTGAAGGTACTAGCTAAATGCACGTGCGTTGCTACGTGACGGCTATAGAAAATACGAGTGTTTGACAGTTCTCACAGTCTCATGATGGACATGTAATATCTTATTTTGTTAAAAGAAGACATCTATATCTTCTTTCCATACAAGTATACAACCATACCACATACTATGTTTTGCTTGGTATGCATGCAAATAATCTCAGATAAGATGCAATACAAGCCAAAAGAATGCCATTAGTGAAATACCAAACGTCATGCCCTCTTTGGCGTTCTCTTCCTTCAATTTCTATGAACAAAAATACAATTTTTTACAAGTGCCAGTATACACACAGACGCACATAACATTCAGTTCTTCATGTGGCCATCTCTCCCATTGTTTCTTAAATTTTCAGTTCAGTGAGTGCCATGAGCCATGACCACGGCGCCAAATCAGCTATTTGATACAATACAGACGTCGTTTTCAGTTCAGCTCAATAAATTTTAACACAGCAAGAAGACGTCTCCTCCCGTTTGTTGTCGTGCCCTTCTCCCGGCCAGAGAGCTGCAAACCGGTACCCCACGCTCTGGGCTGCATCACCACGGTCAGTCGATCACAGAGAGGAGACGACGAGGCTTTTTTTTGGGGAAGGAGATGACGAGGCTAAGGCAGGGCAAAAACGTTTCGCTGAGTTCTGTTGGGCCTCAGCCCATCTGCGCTTGCGGGACGAAGGCCATGCAGCAGCCCATCTGCGCTTGCGGGACGAAAGCCACGCAGCACGACATAGCACGACGTACACGTACGAACGACTGATTGCAATTTAATAGTAAAGATTGGCTTTTGCTTTGTTGGCGTAGTAGAGATGCTTCAGCTGACCTTGAAGGTAGTCGGCGAAGATAGGGGTCTGAGTTAGTTTACCTGACGGTTGAAAAACAACTGCTAACGGGTTTAGAGTTAGAGTCTTTCTTTAATCTACCCAACTAACTAGCAGTTAGCAATACATTGACGAGGCAAATTTTAATCCTAACATTACATGTGACACCCATACAACCATAACCAGAGATAAAATACCACTAACAGAGGCTACTGGTATTTTTCCTAGATGCACAGTAACAAAACAAGATCAACACAATTGGAATCATTCAAAAATATTTATTTTTCAATTTTTGAGACTCAAAATACTAACCAGAAACAGTGATCAAGCTTTATTTATTAAAAATCGCACAAAAATCCTAAAAATACAAGGTCAGTGGCGTCTGAAAGATAATTTCATACTAGTTCTAGTGCAATTGGAATCACATCAATCGGAGCTACCAAACTATTTTTATTAGCAAAACAAGATAATACATCTACCAACAGATCAAAGCAATTCATCTTAACAGACAGATCAAGGCAATTCATCTTAATTAGTCTACAGAAAAAGTTTTTGTTCCTCCTAATTTTTGCATTATGGACAAACTAGCACAAGTGCCCGTGCGTTGCTACGGTTACGAAACCGTATCAACTTTAGTTTTGATTTTTAGGCTACGGTGGGGTCATGCTTCTCAGTTGTTTCCCGTCTTCCATCTACATTTATGAATTATGATAGAGCATGATCTAAATTTTTTGCTAGACAACAATACCTTCTTATAGCTCTTAATAGTGACATTGGAACTGCCATATATCTTTTCATCGTAAAAAAAAATAACTGGAATTTTTCTTCTGAATGCATCATGTATTGCATAACAAGAATGTACTTACTGTGGTGCAATAGTTAACCTCTCAAAAACATTTCGCCCTGAGTTAGCATTGCCAAATACCTACAGAATCACATTACATGTCAATGTTGCGCTTTCTAAAGCGAAAAAATGAACGAAAAGAATAGTCAACAAATGTAGTTTAGTTTACTTTTCACCAGATAAGGTAATTGATATTCGTCTCCGGTAAAAAACAGTCTACCTAATGCCAGGCAACTGCAAGGGACTAAAGGTCTCACAATCGTTGATTTATGCAGCTTCGTCGACAGCCAACAAGTCAAGAAGATTCTACTTTTCACACTTGAGCAATTGGTCAATACCAAAAGCAGATCTGTCCATCAGCATAGCGTACACCATGAAAGAGCTGGAAACTGTACAACAAATGTATTTTGGTCTCTGCAGAAGATACGGTTGAATTCGTCTCGCGCTGTAATAATTTAGTAATAATTTAGAAGCTCAATTTTTTTGTAACTAAGTATATGTCAAATCTTGCACACACATGGATCTTGCCAAGTTAAACTTGGATTAATCCCTTGTATTTGCCCGCACACATTCCAGCTGCTCGCTCATAGCATGAAACATGGTTACAGTCATCATTATGTAACCTCAAGAGGTTCCTCTGACCATATATCATCACTATCACAATCTATGAAAGTATGCAGTTTTTTTTTATCATTTCAAGCACTTCCAGCAGACACTGAAAGGTCTATCCGGTTTCTTTGATTTCCTTGATGTTCGCAGTAGAGTATGTGTATGCAATGACACAAATCGTCAGAAAGTATGTTGTAGTTATCTTTCAAATAACATCAACTTAGGTAGTCGGTACTGCAACGAAATTGATATTGGGGAAGTATATCTTCTAGTTAGTTCATTTCTTCAAGCGGATGCATATGCCCGCAGTCATTGGGCCGCGTTCAGATATTGTGTCACTGACAACAAAACTCTTTCCCGGGTATCAAGAAGACATGATGCTTACATTATGATGCTTCCACGTGAATAAGGATAAAGAGTTGCAGTGTAAATGAAAAGTGATTTGCACACCCTCTTGCTCAATCGTTCCAGCTGCCCTCGTCAAGACAATGGCATTGACAAGTAAGTGCGCATATGCTCTGTCGCCGGGAGCCCTACTGCCTGAAATCAAAACAAATGTGTGCCCCCAAACCACTACCGCACGCCCACAAGTCATTGTCAATGTGTGTGAGCAAGTCGCCGCCGCCACGCCTTAGCTTCCCCCTCCGAGTGTCTTCAAGCCGCCGCCCCATCCAAATCAGATTGGATCCTGTCATACAACACTCGAGAACCTTGGTTTTTAAACTGGGCATTGACAAGTATAGTCAAATTCTCATAGGCTTAACAGCAAACATCTAGTGAGCACTGAATTTTTGTTCGCTATCTATGCACTGAACGAATGATTGAAATCAATTACAATGCTATTAGAAAGGGGAATTTCACTATTGCATATACAACAATTATGATTTAAGACGTCACATAACATGGTCTGTTGGAGACGAAGTGGAGCTAGTGGAATCGGAAGAACCTGTAGATGGCGATGGTCGCTGCAGCGGCGGTCTTTCCCTGCACCATCGTGGACCTTCGCCTCCGCCTCCGAACTTGTGAGGGTTCGTGCCGCAGCCCCTCCTCCTCTGTACGCCCCTCCTCACCTCCTCAGCCATCGGGGGCCGGCTGCCCCCTCCTGTGCCATGAGGGTGACCGGCGGAGCCTCTTCCATCACGGGGATCCCCGGATTTGTGCTCTTCTCGGCTGCAGCGCGAGGTCGGGATTGAGTGCCTCGGCCGGCGCTGGGTGCTAGGGAGAGATGCGTTTGATGTGGACGGGCGAGGCCGCGCGCGCCAGCGGGCGCTGCCGCGGAAGGTCCAGGTCGAGCGGCCTCCGAGGTAGGCCTTATAGAGCAGCTCTGGGCTGCGTCGCTGCATGCGTCCCGGTCAGGATGCGGGAGGCTGCAGATATACCGACGACGCTGCGGCGACCGCCTCTCCTCGGCATCCGCCGGATCCCCACCTCCTCCGTCGTGTGGGCCGCCGCCAGAACCTCCGCATCTCGGGAATCCACGGATCTGGGCGCAGGGTTGTTCTTTTCGGGAGGGGTTTCGTTTGGGGATAGGAGAAAAGAAAGAGCGAACCAAGGAAAAGAACCAGACGAACCGGTATTATGGCAATTTGGTGTAATATGTGATTTGGTGGGAGGGCAAAACCGTCCAAAAAAATGTTGGACGAAAATTTTGGCAATTTTGGCAGAAACCTTAGCTCCTTTATTATTAGGTATAGATAAACAAGGTTGCAAAAAGTGGGGTGTTACACAATCCATGGTGGTTTAGTCAGTTTTTGGCCTTTCCCCCCTCTTTTTGTCCGAAAACCCCTCTTTCGACACATCTCCACCATGGGGACACCATGCCACCAACTCCAAAAAATCAAAACCCATAGCAACCAAGGTGTGATATCACAATGTGCACAAGGGTGCCAAATCTTGCCCCAATCCATGGTGGTTTGGTCAGTTTTTGGCCATTCCCCCTCTTTTCGTCCGAAAACCCCTCTTTCGACACCATAGAACTCGGTCTCATCTGCATCACCAAAAGATCCCTTAGTCGCTACGCCCGAATTTTGAGTCTTCAGGTCTTTATCCCGAGTAAGCGTGCGAAACCTCGGACACTTTACGTTGCAACCAGCGTATACTACTACACGCCGGTCTGGCTCAGCAGCCAGAGACTTCATATCTTCTGATGCATTGTCCAACTGTCTCACATGGTTTTCAAACCAACCTGCAAACTCTCTCTGAACCGTCTCCTCGATGTCACGCACACCCCTACCTCCCAATTCTTGTCGGAATTCACTGAAACATAGAACAAACACATATGAAATACAGGACAATTATGTCTGCAACATTGAGAAGTAGTTATTAAAGTGAAGCTAACTACTTACTGGATATAACGGTCTACATCGTCACAGCTTGTTCAGCACATACCAAACCATTTTGTCAAATTCCTTGTCAAAATGTTTCAAAATGGATTTCCCAAGACCTTTAGCTCCAACTGAAAATACTTCCATCTCGTCACGATCAGGTTTTCTCCGTATGTCTTGGTTCCTATCATCTTTGTTAAATCTTGTTTCTGTGCCATCCTTGAAAAATCTAGAGCAAAAAATCAAACACTCATCAACAATGTAGCCCTCCGCGATAGAACCTTCTGGCCTTGCTTTGTTACGAACCGTAGACTTTAGATAACCTAATCGTCTCTCAACTGGATACATCCAACCATAATGAACAGGACCCCTCAAAAGAGCCTCGTCAGGAAGATGAATAGCTAAGTGCACCATTACATCAAAAAAAGCTGGGGGAAGAGCTTCTCAAGTTTGCATAGGATCACAACAATTTCAACCTTCAATCGATTCAAGCACATCAACTTTCGTGGTTTTGGCACACGGCTCCCTAAAAAATCTTCCTAGCTCTGCAATAGCCACATACATTTCCTTAGATGCAATTCCCTTGAGCCTAGCCGGCAACACTCGGCTGCGAAGTATGTGGCAATCATGCGTCTTCATACCGGTAACCTTACAACCATCAATATTCACACATCTTCCCCAGTTTGCGCAATAACCATCTGGGAACCTAGTGTTTGCCAAATACCTACACAAATGTCTTTTCTGTTCCTTCGAAAGCGTCCACGGTGCAGGGGGCTTCTCATAAGTTACTGCTGCATCATCATCATCCTTCACAATTTTCTTCAACCAATACTTCTCCCAGATTTTGAATTTCTTCAAATCAATTCTAGCACTAACAGTGTCCTTATTCCTGCCCTCAAGTTCAAGTAGTGTACCAACAATATTGTCACATATGTTCTTCTCAATATGCATCACATCTAAGTTGTGAGCTAACTTAAGTTCTGGCTAGTACGGTAGATGATGTAAGCTGACTTTCAGGTGCCATGTTGGTTCACCGGGTACAGTTGCACGCTTCCGCTTTCTACTTATTGGATTTTTCCCATGTTGAAAATCCTTAACCCTTTCTACCTTCTCAGCTACCTCTTTGGGTGTGTACTTCCTTGGTGGATCTCTAGGCTCAGCTTTACCATTGAAAAGTCTGCTTTCCTGTATGGGTGACCTTTATCAAGAAATCGCCGATGCCCAATATATCCAATTTTGTTTTTCAAAGATTCATAGCAAGGATTCTCATCGCAGTGCACACACGCATGAAATCCTCTTGTGCTTCGGCCTGACATAGTGGCATATCCAGGATAATCATGAATAGACCAAAGAAACGCAGCATGCAATGGGAAATATTCCTCTGTGCATGCATCAAATGTCTGCACACCACTCCGTAGCTGCATCATATCTTTTATCAGTGGCTGCATAAATACATGAAAATCTTTCCCTCGGGAATACTTTCCGGGGATTAGCAATGCCATCATGTAATTCGATTGATCCAGGCACATCCATGGTGGGAAGTTGTAAGGAATGACAAAAACGGGCCACATACTGTAAGGATTACTCATACTTCCAAAGGGACTGAAGCCGTCTGTGGCAAAACCTAGTCTTATGTTACGAGGATCTTTAGCAAACCAATGAAACTTGGCATCAAAGTGCTTCCATGCATCACCATCAGCAGGGTGCCTCGGTACATTGGGCTCAACAACCCTCTTCTCTTTGTGCCATCTAGTATGTGTCGACATTTCCTTTTTAACAAATAGTCTCTGCAACCTTTTAATTATAGGAAAGTACCTTAACACCTTGTGAGGGATTTTCTTTTTTGCAGTAGGGTTTCTATATCTTGATAATCCACAAACATGGCAGGTGCGTATCGTCCTTGTGATCTCCCCAAAATAAAGAACAATCAAACTTGCATACATGAATTGTCTCATAACCAAGCCCAACATCAGAAAGAACACTCTTAGCATCAGCATATGATTTGGGAAAGGCCACACGTGGCAAAGCTGTACGTAAAGGCTGAAGTAAGAGATCAAATCCTCTGTTTGTTATCCGGGTGTATGATTTGACATGAAGGAGCTTAATAATGAACGACAACCTAGTGAAAGTGGTGCATCCCTCATGAAGTTATTTTTTGGCTGACTCAATTAGATTAGCATAAATATTTGGCAGGTTAGGACCTTTATTTCTAGACTTCTGCAGTTCATCGATCATACTAGACGAATCATCAACATAACAATCACCATTGTCTTCCTCTTCATCATTGTCACTATCATACGCACCATCATCGTTTCTATCCCGCCCTTCGTCATCACTAAAACCTTCCCCATGTCTAGTCCATCTTGTATACGTCATGGACATACCTCGAACAATTGCAGTGATCCTCGATCGTTTTTATATCCTGACGTATCAGATTTAGGCAGTCCTTGCAAGGGCACAAGATTGGTTCATCTGTATTGTCCATGTGTTCTCGCGCAAACTTGATGAAATCCCTAACACCTGCCATGTAATTTGTTGTGACCTTCTGGGTGCCATCAGTTATCCAACTTCGATCCATTGCCTACAATTCAGTTAAGAATATGCCAACGTTCTTCAGAACAGATCTTGACAACTGATTAAAAAATCTAGACCTAGCGAACAATCGGGAGAACTCACCGATGATGCGTCTCGCCGCCTCCACAATGGAGCCTTCACGGATTTCTTCTCACCTCGACGAGAACCCTAGTCGATTCGACCGTTAGCAAGATCACCTAGATAGGCCGTGTCTGCTAGCGGCGCGACTTAAACGAGGCACCCGCAGTCGACATAAATATTAATAAGGAAATTATTATGTCGTAACATCTACATCACACCATTGAAATAAATATGTAGGATAGACTAGTTACGGATCCAGATCAAAACTCCATATCTACCTTAGCGGTAACACTCTGCGTCGGTCACATCAAAGCCCTGGTTCGATTCTTCCAAAACACAATTTTTACTTAATTAAATATGTTCCTGACAAGTGGGTCACGCATGATATATAAAACTAATAACATTTAATAAAGTAACTTAGTATTATTTACTCGCTATGTGGGTCCGTTGTATATGCAAATCACGGTTTACATACACCACGATCCTTGATTTCGTCACCTATTAACAGACACGATGGAAGCCCTTCCCGGTTGGGTAATGGGTGACGATTTTTTGTTGACGAAAAATCATACCGTCAAGCATTACCTTAAATGCATGACGGAAGATGAATTCGTCACCTATAAGGACACATCCATGACGGTATGCATTTTTGTCACCAGGGTTTTTGTCAACAAATATCCCATTTCTTGTAGTGGGAATCCATTATCTGTTGTCTATGTTGTCCCGGTATGGATGTCTAAGTTGAGAATAATCAAAAGCGAGAAATCCAATGCGAGCTTTCTCCTTAGACCTTTGTACAGGCGGCATAGAGGTACCCCTTTGTGACACTTGGTTGAAACATATGCTATGCAATGATAATCCGTGTTAATCCAAGCTAATTAGGACAAGGTGCGAGCACTATTAGTATACTATGCATGAGGCTTGCAACTTATAAGATGTCTTATACATAACACATATGCTTTATTACTACCGTTGACAAAATTGTTTCTTGTTTTCAAAATGAAAAGCTCTAGCACAAATATAGTAATCAATGCTTCCTCTCGCGAAGGGCCTATCTTTTACTTTATTGTTGAGTCAGTTTGCCTATTCTTTCTATCCCAGAAGCAAACACTTGTATCAACTGTGTGCATTGATTCTTACATGTTTACTTATTGCACTTATTATATTGCTTTGTGTTGACAATTATCCATGAGATAAATATGTTGAAGTTGAAAGCAACCACTGAAACTTATATCTTCCTTTGTGTTGCTTCAATGCCTTTACTTTGAATTTATTGCTTTATGAGTAACTCTTATGCAAGTCTTATTGATGCTTGTCTCGAAAGTATTATTCATGAAAAGTCTTTGCTATATGATTCATTAGTTTACTCATTATCCTCATCATTGCTTTGAATCGCTGCATTCATCTCATATGCTTTACAATAGTATGAACAAGATTATGATAGCATGTCACTTCAGAAATTATCTTTGTTATCGTTTACCTACTCGAGGGCGAGTAGGAACTAAGCTTGGAGATGCTTGATACGTCTCAAACGTATCTATAATTTCTTATGTTCCATGCTACTTTTATGATGATACTCACATGTTTTATACACATTATATGTCATATTTATGCATTTTCCGGCACTAACCTATTGACGAGATGCCGAAGAGCCGATTGGCTGTTTTCTGTTGTTTTTGGTTTCAGAAATCCTAGTAAGGAAATATTCTCGGAATTGGACGAAATCAACGCCCAGGGTCCTATTTTTCCACGAAGCTTCCAGAAGTCCGAAGAGGAAACGAAGTGGGGCCACGGGGCGACGACACACTAGGGCGGCGCGGCCTGGGCACTGGCCGCGCCGGCCTGTTGTGTGGGTCCCCCGTGACCCTCCCGACTCTGCCCTTCCGCCTACTTAAAGTCTTTGTCGCGAAACCCCCAGTACCGAGAGCCACGATACGGAAAACCTTCCAGAGACGCCGCCGCCGCCAATCCCATCTCGGGGGATTCAGGAGATCGCCTCCGGCACCTTGCCGGAGAGGGGAATCATCTCCCGGAGGTCTCTTCATCGCCATGATCGCCTCCGGATCGATGTGTGAGTAGTTCACCCCGGGACTATGGGTCCATAGCAGTAGCTAGATGGTTGTCTTCTCCTCATTGCGCTATCATGTTAGATCTTGTGAGCTGCCTATCATGATCAAGATCATCTATTTGTAATCCTACATGTTGTGTTTGTTGGGATCCGATGAATATTGAATACTATGTCAAGTTGATTATCAATCTATCATATATGTTATTTATGTTCTTGCATGCTCTCCGTTGCTAGTAGAGGCTCTGGCCAAGTTGATACTTGTGACTCCAAGAGGGAGTATTTATGCTCGATAGTGGGTTCATGCCTCCATTAAATTTGGGACAAGTGATGAGAAAGTTCTAAGGTTGTGGATGTGCTTGTTGCCACTAGGGATAAAACATCGATGCTTTGTCTAAGGATATTTGAGTTGATTACATTACGCACCATACTTAATGCAATTGTCCGTTGTTTACAACTTAATACTCGGAGGGGTTCGGATGATAACCTCGAAGGTGGACTTTTTAGGCATAGATGCATGCTTGGATAGCGGTCTATGTACTTTGTCGTAATGCCCCGATTAAATCTCATAGTACTCATCATGATATATGTATGTGCATTGTTATGCCTTCTTTATTTGTCAATTGCCCAACCGTAATTTGTTCACCCAACATCTCGCTATCTTATGGGAGAGACACCACTAGTGATCCGTGGACCCCGGTCCTATTCTTTAAATCTGAAATACGAGTCTACCGCAATTGTTCTTTACTCGTTCTTCGCAAACAATCATCATCTTCCACACAATACGTTTAATCCTTTGTTACGAGCAAGCCGTTGAGATTGACAACCTCACCGTTACGTTGGGGCAAAGTTCTGTGATTGTGTTGTGCAGGTTCCACGTTGGCGCCGGAATCCCCGGTGTTGCGCCGCACTACACTCCTCCGCCATCAACCTTCAACGTGCTTCTTGGCTCCTACTGGTTCGATAAACCTTGGTTTCTTTCTGAGGGAAAACTTGCTACTGTACGCATCACACCTTCCTCTTGGGGTTCCCAACGGACGTGTCGACTGCACGCATCAAGGTATACCAAGATAAACATGAGCAAGCAATTGTTTTGCTCATAAATAAGCATATGCATATATAACAGAAGCCAAAAGGGTTGGAATACCCTGATTATATCATCACATGGCTACTAGCCATTTGGTGCAAACAAAACCTGGGAGTAGCCAGCAAGAATTCATCCAAGGGAAGACTGGTTGTGTCAACAAAATGACACAACCAAGGAAATCCAGCAAGGATTTGATCTTATTTAGCCAACCGAAGTCATCTAGCACCTAATAGCTAGCTACACCATCAGATATGCAGAAATATATGTTTCTGCAAGTATTTTTCAACATCAAAAGCTACTGGCAGTCAAGTATGATCAACCAGTAAGCATTTATCCATTCACAGCAAGCCACCAGAGGTGGGAGCTACCAAAACAGCAAGGTATTGCTGTTGAGGCCACTTCAACCACACAATCATCCAAACCACCAAGTCATGCACACTTATCATCACCCAAATGGGTTCAAAGAAGGGCTAGGGTACCCAACCAAGGGTTGGCATCCCTCTAGCTCAAGTAAATTAGTCATAAGATTCATTACTGCAAGCAGTTCATCTCATTTATCCATTAAATCATGATAAGTTATTCAGATAAATGAATTACACAAGCAACCAATAACTAGAACTCTTGCAAATGAGCCCAAGGATTACTGCAAGCATTAGTATATGCTTAATTAAGCATTAGCAGTCACCAGTACATGGTGAGGAGCTACACGGATATAGAGAGCATCACCACAAGGCACAGACAGAAGCAAAACCAGCAACCACCAAGGAATTGATGATCACATGATCATCAGGGCTTAACAGAGCATGCAAGTACATGCTAGATCCCAACCTAGCACCAATCCATGAATCATATAAATTACATAGCCACAATTCATTAACAGTTGCATCACAGATAATCAAAAGAATGATTTATAATTGTATCCAGAAGCACACCAAATACATGATGTACCACTGGATCAAGCTAGACAAGAATAGCACACATCACTGACCTTGCTCAGACAATGATTACTCAAGTAATCAAACTAGGGATACATATATGGATGGCACACACATATAATTAAGCCATAGCAACAACCAGAGCCATCAAGCAAGCAATTGAATAAATTTTAGCATGACCAGAAGCATAATAGGAGCAACCTAGCAGGCCGTGAGCATCATAGTATGCTCATAAGCAAGTGCTCATGAGTCACAACAGCACAGAGGGTAAGCACACAAGCATAAGCTAGAGAGAGGAGAGCACTAGTACAAGCACAGCAAGAGAGCTAGATCATGGCACATAGAGCCATAGCAGCTAGCACACCATGACAGCAATAGAGGTAGCACGACACAGAGCATATAGGCGCAGGAGCAACAGCAACACAACAACCTGGACGCCAAGGCATCCAGTGAAGGAGGAGGAGGAAGATCAGATGAGAGAGAGAGGGGTAGAACACTTACAGGCGAAGCAGACATGGAGCACGGCCATGGCGGCCATGGCGGCACACGCCAGGCGAATGGCGACGCCAAGCCGCAGCCAGGCCAGGCCACGCCGAGCGCCACCGCACCCAGCGCATCACCAGCAAGCCGCCGAGCAGCCCCAGGGAGGTCTGGAGCGGCAGCCGACACGCATCGCCGGCGAGGACCGTAACCCTAGCACCAGAGAGGGCGAGGTCGAGCAACCCTGGACGCACGCGTTAGATCGACGCGGATAGATCGACGCGCCGTCACGGGCTGCGTCGATTGCGCACCATGGCGGAGGCCAACACCGCCGGAGTTCTCCGGAATCGACCGGCGACGGCGAGGGCGACACGGATCGCCAGAGCGCGAGGGGAATTAGGGTTCATCGAAGCGGCGCAGAGGGGGCGAAGTGGGAACGACCGCACGGGTCGGTTGGACCGTGCGGGTCTAACCCAACCCACTGGGCTCCACTGATAGGTGGGCCCATGGGCATTTATGTCTTTTCAAAAATGCCCATTAAATTGAATCTTTACATATTTTTTATAAAATAAATATGGCTCTAAAAAAATATATATATGAAAACCACTCACAAAATTCTCTATCATAATAAAATATGAAAAGGAATTTTTGGAGACAAAAGAGATTAAGTCATAATTTGATGAATATTTTAATCATTAAAAATAACCACCCTATTTTTAAAGATAAAATAAGTCCATAAATTCTTTGGGACTTTAAAAAAACACCTTGACAACATTTCAAGGTAGTATTTTACCCTAAACAGAGTATCCCTAAATTGTTCTTAGTAATTACCTCTCACATGAAATAATAAAGCATCGGGAAGGGGGGGGAACAAAACCCTAAAAGCTGAACCATGCATCAATGCTTCTTTAACCATTGCCCTTATCGGACAATGATGATATTTTTCAGCAACAGAGGATCAGGGTCAATCTAAAGCATCCAACTGCATTACATCGCATTAGCCAGGAAAGTTCATCGATTGCTCATGTCATTTGAGTATTTTTATCAAATTACTTGCAAAGTACTATACTTATCACTCTTGCATGAAAAGCAAAAGTACTACTTTCATAACTATGAATATGACTATGTGGTTGGCAATGGAACAATGGAATGTGTTGACATGGTGGAGGTTCCATTGCAATGGGTTTATATCCATCTAGGATTAAACAACAAATGTCGTCCAGTGATTCTTGTGCCTTAAAACTCGTGTTAACCATAAGATCTGGACTGGGATAGAGTAGTAAATCGTATGTCCACCTCTTGTACATAAATAGATGTTCTTACCCTAGTCACTTGAATCCCGAGGGACAAGCGGAGTGGTTGGGCAGCCCTAAGTCCCCACGGTAATGACCATAGTCACTTGTATCCCGAGGAACAAGCAGAGTGGTTGGGGAGCCCTAAGTCCACACGGTAATGCAGTCTATGATGGGTTGCATCTCCCGGCGAAGGAGTTTATGGTAGTTAGCCCAGAACTGTTGTCGTGGTCGGGGGCCATCCTTAATTGGTATAAGAACACCGGCGAGGACCCAGGGTCGGAGTTTGCAACAAAGGGTGGGTGTGCGAGGTAGCGGAGGAATATGATTGGCTAAGACCTTATACCCGGCCTCACACTAAAGGAAGTGTGGACGGGAAAGCTGCCCGGTTGGCACCATGGTTAAGATCTCTTATGGGTAAAGCAACACACCTCTGCGGAGTGTAATGAATCGTGACCTGTCACTCCTTGTTCTGGGTTTGGAACTGCGAACGCTGCCGGAAAGGAACTCCATGAAGTTCTAGTAAACCGGTGAAGGCTGACGGACATAGTTCTTCTAAATAAAAGCAACCTCTTGAAGAAATGATTATCAAAACCTGCATTGGTATTAGACTTTCTGGTCTGATATCGTAGCTAGTGCATTAAACACCTCTTTTCTATAATGAACTTGTTGAGTACGCTCGTACTCATACCACTCTTAAATCCCATGCTTAGATTGCCTGAATCGTCTTGAGGAGGACATCGACAACCAAAAAGGAGCAGAAGAAATCTACTATGAAGAGCCAGACCTCTCCGGAGGTGTAGAAGGTGTAGACTATCTTATAGTCTACGGAGCCGGGAACGGTTCCGAGGGAGAACAAGCATAGAGTACCCTACTAGTAGTAGTAATCGAGAAGTGTGAACACGTAGTACTTAGCTGCTCGAGTAGAATAAGATGTATGACCTGCTAAGACTACTATATTGTAAGTTAAGTTGGGTTCACCTCGAACCCAGGAGTATTCCTCTCAAGACCCAGGATGAACTCCGAGATGATATGTATATATGGTTTGTAATAATAAATGAATGAGTTATGGACCTGCTATGTTCTGTTGTACTACTCTAAGGTATGTAATATTTTCGGATTGGTACTTCGTGAATGTTATATCAACGACCGGCATACTACAACATGCAGTGGTATGCAGGGTCACCACATATGCCTACCTCTCTGGGTGTTTTGGCGTATGAGTCACAAAGTTCTTTTGCCAAGCAAGCACTTTCTTGAACTTAGAAATAACTCGAAATTTTTCACAAAAAACTGGTATAACCGGGGTTAGTCAAGCTTTCTTCGGATTGTTTGTTTTCTACTTCTCTTTGCGTGTTTCACGTGCTTAGATCCTTCCGGTTTATCTTGCTTGCCATGAAGCCGGGTTTCGGACATCAGCAAAGTCGAAGACTCCGGTAGGTTTAGCACGTTACTATGCCGGAAAGAGAAAATGTCCAACAACCAAACCGGTATACTGAAAAATAAACACATTGCATGCAATTCCGGTAGAGGCAGTCCCCGAGATTCATTCGAGGTGCCGGCATCTTTTATTCATAGCAAATAAGGTACAAAAACGAACCCCTTAAAGCACATCTTCAGGAATAGAAAGGGCGCAGCAAAGCTATGTTCCATGGGCGCTTGGTCTCCTCTCCTGACCTGTCCGCCTTTCCCTTCTTTGATTCCTTTGCATCGATCAAGTAGTAGGCATCATTGTGTAGAGCCTTGCTCACAATGAAAGGTCCTTCCCATGGAGGTGAGAGTTTGTGGCGCCCCTCAGTGCGCTGGACTAAGCGTAGCACCAGGTCCCCTTCCCAGAAAACTCTCGGATTAACCTTCCGGCTATGATAGCGTCTGAGGTTCTGCTGGTATATGGTTGTTCTTGCCAGAGCCAGCTCTCTTGCTTCCTCGAGCAAGTCCACATCGTTTTCTCGTGCCTCTTTTACCTCTTCTTCGGTATAGAGCTGAACCCTTGGTGAATCATGGATAATGTCAGTTGGTATTACGGCTTCCGCCCCATAAACAATGAAGAAAGGAGTGTATCCGGTAGACCGGTTCGGCGTTGTTCTTATGCTCCACAGCACCGATGGTATCTCATCGACCCAGCATCCCGGTGTCTTTTCAAGCGGTTCAATGAGCCTCGGTTTGATACCGGAAAGCACCAGAGCGTTGGTTCTTTCCACTTGGTCGTTGCCTTGTGGGTGTGCCACTTAACACAAATCCAACCGGATGTTGTTATCCTCACAGAATAGTTTAAACTCTCCTTGGGAAAAGTTTGTCCCATTGTCAGTGATGATGCTATGCGGGTATCCATACCGCAAGATAACATCTTTCAAGAATTTCACCGCCGTGTGCCCATCACATTTTGCGATAGGTTTCACTTCAAGCCACTTTGTGAACTTATCCACCATCACTAGGATGTGGGTCATGCTTCCCCTTGCAGTTTTGAATGGGCCAACCATGTCAAGGCACCAAACAGCAAACGGCCAAGTTATCGGTATAGTTCTCAGACCGGATGCTGGGGTATGGTTTTCCTTGGCGTACCTCTGGCACCCGTTGCATTTCCGTACCAGATCCTCAGCGTCTTCCAGTGCAGTGGGCCAGTAGAACCCATGCCGGAGCACTTTTGCCACCAGCGCCCTAGATGAGGCGTGATGCCCGCATTCTCCTTGGTGAATCTCCACCAGCATCTCTTTTCCCTCTTCCGGTTCCACACATCTCTGGAGGACACCGGTAACACTTCTCTTGTATACCTCGCCGTTGATGATGGTATAGGCCTTGGACCTCCTCTGGATCCTTCTTGATTCAGTTTTGTCAACCGACAGGGTGCCATTGATCAGGAATTCCTTAATAGGTTCAACCCAAGTTGGTGCTTCTCAAACCAGAAACACCGGTACGTCTATCTCCATACTATCCACCAGCATAGCTTCTTTCGGCTTAGACCCTGCAGCCCCCGGGTTTACCGGAACAGTCCCCGGGTTTCCTTCGTCAATGTCCATTGGCACAACGTGTGACTCCGGTACGAAGATTGATTCAGACTCCGTACTTGGTTTGATTGATCACTACAAGGGAAAGGCCTACCGCCGGCGCACCTAATAGGCCTATTGCCGGCGCACCAAAGCCCACCGGTGCGAACGGGCCGGTGATAACTGGCCACTATCGGCGCACCAGGCAGTGCGCCGGCGATAGGTCAGCTACTGCCGGTGCACCATCCAAGCTTCGCCGGCAAAGGCCAAGTTCCACCGGCGCACGTGCAGCTGCGCCGGCATTAGGGCTTCCAGCACTGGCGCATTCCACGTGCGCCGGCAGTAGGGCATTTAGGTGTGCCGGCAATACTATTCGAAAATTCATTTTTACAGCTTTTTCCAGCATATTACAACACATATTTGACAGCAGTATATATTTACAACGCAGTTCATATTTATACAGCAGTACATGCAATATGAGAAGCACATAGAGAGCCAAGTCTAATTTCGGTATCAATACACAAATACGCAAGTCTCGTTTCGGAATTTTGATTCATACAACACATGTGCATATGCAACACCGAATGACGAAGTTTCACAAAGTTAGAAGTCTCGGTACATAGTCGTCACAAGTGTCGTCATACACCTCACAATGTAGCTACTAACCTAAACTACAATCACATAGAACATGACCTACATGGTCACGATGAACATCATCACGAAGGCCATGGTCTTCATCCGGTTCCTCCTCATGTCCCTCATCTCTCCCGCTAGATAACGGGCGTATCTTTCATCCGCCTCCACCCTAGTGGGGTATCCCTTGTAGCTGTTGCCGCTGAAGCGGTGCACCTGTCTCTGACATCCCTCCCAGTCGTCGTAGACTCCAGGAACCCTCCCCTTGTACACGACATATGTCGTCGGCATCTCCATGCACAAGACAAGTAAAATGTTAGTACCAATGCAATTAACAAGTGCCAACTCAAATAAGAGACAATTAGTATGAACTAAATAGCATGTGCCTCATACACTAGTAGGAAAACCCTTATAGGCGGAGCTTAGTTCTGTGGCGCACCATTAAAAATGCGCCACATAAATTTATTTTGTGGCGCACCAGGCAAGGTGCGCCACAGAAATAGCTTAATTTTGTGGCGCACCAGGGAACCGTGCGCCGCAAAAACTTAGTGGGGCCCACACCCTGTCACCCCCAATCATTGGTTTTACTATTTCTATGGCGCACTGACCCAAGTGCGCCACAGAAATTGGTTATTCTGTGGCGCAGGTCCGCGGTGCGCCACAAAAATAAGCTAATCTGTGGCGCAGCCTGCCCGGTGCGCCACAGAAATAAGATATTCTTCTTCCTCCATTCTTCTTCCTCCATTCTTCTTCCTCCATCTAGCTCGTCCCCCCTTCTCTCTCATACCAGTTTGGCTCTACTTTTCACTTGCTTGGGTATTTATTGCACTTACTTTGGTTGATACATAATTGGAGTTGAGGAGAAGGCTCTCCATACTCTCTCCTCCTCTCGAACTCATCGATCGCGGTCTCGTCTCGGTATCGAATCTACAAGGTGAGTAGTTGGAGGAGACATACATATGCTTGGAGGAGACATGCATATGCTTGTAGATCTTGTGTGGCCGTCGTGTGTATGGATGCTTGTTGCGTGTATGGATTGCTTGTTGCAGGTGAAGCGCTTGTGTGTGTGTGTGCCGGTGTGGTGCACGGATGTTTGCCGAAATGTTGATTCATTTCCGTTTCGGCAAATTTTTGCACTACCCATATGTCCTACCTTGAGGAGAGGTCATGCCGAATTTTTCCGCTACATGTAATACCTTGAGGAGAGGTACGGCCCTTGCATGTGTGTGCATGTGTTGCGGTTCTAATTTCCTGTTATATGTATACCATTTGGAGGCAAGCATGGTACTCTCGATGAGTTCTGCTCGAATCTCTAGATACAAGATAGACGCGAAGGAGGACATGATTCGGAACAATAGGCGCCAGATAAGATGTCCATGTCGATCATGCAAACTCGAGCGCTGGATCAACCCTGATTCCGGACAACTGGAGGAGCACCTGCTGAGGCGCGGTTTCATGCAAGACAACCAGGCGCGGCCGGCCCCATCAAATGGTGCGCATGAAGACCATGTCGAGCGACATGACTATCATCATGAAGAAGACTATCATCATGTCGACGGGGACTATCATCATGAAGAAGAAGTCGGCAGAGAAGATGATCATGAAGAAGAAGATGCCGGCAGAGAAGATCATCATGATGAAGAAGAAGATTCCGGCGCGACCCCGCTAGTTTCGGCCTTGCGGGACTCTCATGTTGAAGACCTGCTCCTCCAGGAGACGAGAACGATAGAGTTGTAGCTAGAGAGAGAGCCAAGCTGTCGCAAATGGAGAAAGACGGGATGACTCCGATCTTTCCTGGGTGCTATCCGCAGGATACGCGCTTACATGTAACGCTTGATTACCTGCAGATGAAGACGCAGAACAAGTGGACCGATTCCAGCTTCAGCAAGAACTTGAAATTCTGGCACGATCGTCTCCCGGAGGGGAACACATTACCAAGTAGTATCGAGGTGGCCAAGAAAGTCGTGTGCCCCCTTGACCTACCGCACGAAAAATACCACGCCTGCATTAATGATTGTGTGATTTATAGGTGCGAGTACAAGGACAGAACCACATGTCCGGTGTGCGGCCACGGACGATACAAGGTTGGGAACAAGAAGGTACCTCGAAAAGTGGTATGGTACTTTCCTATCACTCCCCGTCTGCAGCGGTATTTCGTGGACCCTAAGGAAGCAAAGCTCATGCAATGGCACGCGGAAAGGCAGAAGGGCTATGAAGAACGCGGTGCTGCTTCCCGCTGCCTGCTTCACAACGAGTCCGGAGGAGCTCGAGCAGTTTTTCAGGTGCCTCCTAGGAGTGAAAGTTCCTCACGGTTACTCGGGGAATATAAGCAGATATCTGGACATAGCGAAGAAGAGGTTCACCGGGATGAAGTCTCACGATTGCCACGTGCTCATGACGCAGATACTTCCCGTTGCGATCCGAGGCATAATGGATGAGCACGTCCGTGATACGCTGTTTGGCCTTTGCAACTTTTTTGACGTTATCACCAGGAAGTCGATCGGCGTGAGGCAGCTCAAGATGCTACAGGATGAGATCGTGGTGATACTATGTGAGCTCGAGATTTACTTCCCGCCCGCATTTTGTGATATATGCGTCCATCTCCTTCTCCATGTAGTTGAAGACATCAAGCAGCTCGGCCCGATGTTCCTCCACAACATGATGCCTTTCGAAAGGCAGAACGGTGTCATGAAAGGATACGTTCGCAATAGGGCCCGTCCAGACGCAAGCATGGCCAAGGGGTTTCTAACTTACGAGTGCATCTCCTTCTGCCAGAATTATCTAAGCACCAAGGACGACGAGGATCATGTTGGTCTACCCCCCAGGACGCACCTCGGCAGGCTGGCTGGAGTCGGTCACCGCGAGGGCTACCGCTCAGTCCATGTCGGCATTGCCAATCGATGCGAAGACTTTGACAGGGCTCACCGGGTCGCGCTACAACACTTAAAACTGATCGAACCTTTCGTGCAAGAGCACAAAAGCATGATCGAGCAGAATTACATCGATATGGGCCGGCCGAGGAAGATGGGTGACGTAACCAAAGAGCACAACTCCAGCTTCACGCGTTGGTTCAAGCAAACTCAACCGGTTGAAGCACGGAGAAAAAGGCCTTCTACCGAAGATGAAAAACTCATATACACCTTATCACAGCGCCCGGGCATAACGTAAGGACCTATCGGGGGTACGACATCAACGGTTACAGATTCTACACCGAGGAAAAGGACAGAAATAGTGAAAATCAAAACTCGGGAGTAACTATGCTTGTCATACGCCGATGACGAGACTAATGTCAAGGAAAGATTTTTTGGAAGGATCGAGGAGATATGGGAGCTCAATTACTGTGGAGAGACTGTGCCAATGTTTCGTGTGAGATGGGCCAAGAAGGTCGAAAAAGAAGGCCGATGTTTCACCACCATGGTTATACCCGATGCAAAATCGAAGAACGCATCCGCGAAAAATGAGCCATGGGTACTCGGTAGCCAAGTTGACCAATGCTTCTTTATCACCGATACGTCGAGGCCTAGCCGTGTTGTCGTGAGGAGGGGCAAGAGGAGCATCATAGGAATGCAAGGAGACGCCAACGAGGAAGACTTGGACAAGAACGGTGACCCGAAGATCGAGGAGGAATTCGACAGGCACTTCGAGATGCCTACTACTAGTAAAGTAAGAAGGAAGACCTCCCTACCCTCTAAAGGTTGTCCGTTCACGCGAAGAAATCTCAAGGTGGCCGGCATAAAGTATTCAACCGCCAACAACCGAAAGGGCAAGAAGATTGCGAAGAGACGCTAGCTAGAGCTCGAAGCCGGGACGAAGAAGATCTTTTTTTGGTGTGTGTGTGTGTGTGACAAGTACATGCATGTGTGTGTGTGAGAGAGACAAGAACATGTGTGTGTGAGAAAAGTAATTTGTAATTGAAAATCCCTAGTAATTATTAAATGTTGTGTTCTTTCTTGAAAATGTAAGAAAAAAGTAGGGGCAGCCAGGGTTCGAACCTGGGTTACCCAAGCCTACCAGTGGGCTTAACCACTGGGTTAATGTTGTGTTTCTGACAGAACACAACATTAGCCCAGTTTGTTTACCAAGTGTAAATATTCTGTGGCGCACCTAGTACTGCATGCGCCATAGAATTCCTTAATTCTGTGGCGCATGTCCCACTTGGTGCGCCACAGAATTAAGGAATTATATGGCGCATGCCAACTTTGGTGCGCCACAGAATATTTACACTTGGTGAAATAGTCGCGAACACCCTTTCTTCCCCACCCTTCCCCAGTTCTTATTCGCGCACGAACCCTAGCTAACTGCCACCGTCGCCACCGCCTAGCGCCGTCGCCACCGCCTAGAGCCACCGCCTAGCGCCGTCGCCACCGCCTAGAGCCACCGCCTAGCGCCGCCGCTGTTGAGGAGGAGGACGCCCAAGCCGCCTCCGCCACCGAGGAGGAGGAGGACACCCGAGCCACCGCCGCCACCGAGGAGGAGGAGGAAGCCCGAGCCGCCACCGCCACCGAGGAGGAGGAGGAGGACACCCGAGCCCAGTGGTTCACGCTCGAGCCCGAGCCGCCGTCGCCGAGGAGGAGGAGAAGGATAGCGCCACCACCACCGCTTGATCCCCGCCACCGCCACCCGTTCGGTGAGAGCTCCTCTCCCCTGTCCTCCCCACTCCCCTGTCCCCTTGCAAGAATGCTCTCCTTGCAATGCTGCTTCGAATTCCCTCTCTGGCTAGCCTAGTTGCTATGGATTGCTTGCAGTACCAAGCTGTGTTGGTATTTCTAGTGTTCTAGAGATGGTTTGAGCTTGCTCAAATGTGCATCTCCATTAGTAGTTTGGTTGGTTCAATAAAATGCAGTAGCAAATGAATGCAGTAGTGCTGCTGTAGTCAAATAGAATTTCAAGAAAAACTAGGTTGTAGTGCTGCTGTAGTCAAATAGGTTGTAGCAAAACAAAAAAAAACTAGGTTGTAGTGATGCTGTAGTCAAATAGAATTTCAAGAACACCTCAATTTTCTTTGTATGAATGCAGTAGCAAATAAAAATGAACAAGCTAATGTTGTAGCAAATGAATGCAGTAGAAATTTAGAGATAAAAAGCTACTTGCTATTGTCGAATTGCTTCCTGACTTGGAGTAATAAACCACTGCATCTAAATAAATGCTATCAAGAATAATGTTGTAGCAAAATAAATGTCATCAAGAATAATGCAAAATAAATGATGTCAAGCTTGCTATTTTTTTAATTCATTGCTTGCTGTTTTTTTAATTCATTGCTTGCAGTAGAGCTAATGGTTCAATAAAATGAACAATGCAGTAGGTTTTTCAATACAATGCAGTAGGTTTTTTAATAAAATGAAATGCTACTGCCTAGTTGATTTTGAATTGATGCTAGGATTTGTTGGCAGTAGAAAATTTAGGTTTAGAAAATGAAAATGCTTGGGTTAATAAAATGAAATGCTACTGCCTAGGATTTTTTGATTTTGAATTACTGCTTGGGGTTTCAAGATAATAATGCTACTAGTACATGAAATGCTACTGTATGAATTTTATGAAATGATCATGCTCATGCTCCCTGGTTGCAAGATGAGAATGCATAGATGGTTTTAGTTCACCTCTGGCCACCTCTGCCCTAGCAAGAATATTCCTCTGAACCAAAAATGCCTCTGCCTAGGAAGAATGGACAGTCTCCCCTGACCCATTTTGGGGAATATTCCCAATGGCTTGTCTCTGACCCATTTTGGAGAATATTCTCCCTCTTGTGGATTGACATCACAATTCAAAAAAAAAACTGATGGCATTGTCCTATGTAACACAACTGTTCAGCTTGTGTTCTCATACCCTCTGTGCATTCCCTCCATCCTATATAAATGCCTAGTGTAGTGAACCAGAAAACCACACCAAACATGGACAACCTGTCCTGGAGTGCAAAGAGGAGGAGCACTGGCTCCAGTGGTGCCTCTGGCTCTAGGGATGCCACTCTTTCCAAGACTTTTTCTATGGGTAGGGCAGACAAGGAGTTGCTAGTGTATCGTAGGAGAAGTGTGCAAGAGAGGGAAGCTTCGCTGCCGGGTTCGGGGAAGAAGAAGCGAGCAGATGGCTTGAACCAGCTAGGTGTGTTCACATACACTACACAAGTTCTCCCAGTTCCAAAATCCAGACCTAAGCCCATTCCCAAACTGAAAAAGTATAAGCATCAGTTGAGGGAAGGAGGACCCACAGAGGTGTTGCCCTACTATGTAGAACCAAATCTTGAAGAAAAGGTTAAAGCTGGAGTTAGGGCATGAAAAAAATCAAAGATTTGGTATCCTAGTTTGTTGTAGTTAGTTGTAGTTTCAGCCATCTAGTTTTAGTGTGTCCTAGGTTGTCTGAATAATTATGTAATGTAAGGGTTGATGTAATGCTTCCATGCAATGATGAATAAAAGGGTTTATGTAATGCTTCTATGCAGATGGTAGGAAATAATGTATGTAATGTAAGGTTAAATGATGCTCATGCTCACATGTTGGCAGTAGCTACTGGTTGGCTTGCTCTATAAGCTTGTATTCTTGGTTATGAAGAAGCATATACTGCCTTTTTAAATTTAAGTAATTATCTACTAAAATTTGATTAGCTATTGGTATAATTCTCTTTGAATTTATAAAAAAATTAAGTCACTAGCTACTGCCTTTTGTAATGTATATTTATGAGTAATAGCATTTTCATTTGAAGTCACTAGCATTTCCATATGATGCTCAAGCTTCTGCTATTTAATTATCTCTGGAATTTATATGTTGATGTTCTTTATTGCTACTGCTAGCTAGGATTTGTTAGCAATTCTTGGTTCAAGCTAATGATGCTACTTTGGTTAGTGCTACTGTAAGTATAAGTGGTTAGTGCTACTGTAAGTATAAGTGTAATGCTCTAGGTTTTGATGCTCCAGGTTTTGATGTAGTTGTATGCTTCAGGTTTTGATGCTTCAGGTTTTTGATGCTCCAGGTTTTGTTGTAGATGCTCTAGGTTTTGATGCTTCAGGTTCTTGATGCTCCAGGTTTTGATGTAGTTGTAGCTCCAGGTTTTGATGTAGTAGTATTTGGATACAATTTTGTATGATGATTAACATGGTTAGAATCTGTGAATATGGTGATGAATGTGGGCTCCAGGTTTTGCAGGGATTTCATTGAGTTGCCCATTTCTCCCGAAGCGTTGGTTCACTTCCGTTTCGGTTGAGAAATGGGCACTCCTACGTAGCAAAATAAGCAAAGGTCATGCCGAAATTTTGAATTTTTTGGTTGACTTTTGTACTAACTTTTTGCCTCTTTTTAATGAAGTGCAAATAAACATGTCGGGCAGCACTTCTAGGCCTAGGAGCCAGAACGAAGAAGAGAGAGAGGCCAACAAGGACTTCTGGGAGGGCTATGAGCGGCCCCGGAAGGCCGCCGCCGAGTCGACCGGCGATGAGGAAGAGGGCCGGGACGCCGCCTCCGAGGGAGAGGGACGGGGGGCCACCGACGACACCGACGAGGGCCGGGACGCCGCCTCCGAAGGAGAGGGCCGTGGGGCCGCCGCCGACACCGGTGACGATGACGATACCTGGGACGACGCCACCGAGACCGGTGAAGAGATCGGTGAAGATAACGCGGCCAACCGCACGGAAGGTGATAGCGGCGGCAACCCTCGGGAGGGTAAGAAGAAGAGGACGTCGAAGAGGCCAAGGAGGGATCGGAGGCCGCAAGTGCTCGCCAAAGTCACTGATGCTTTCACGGTAGTCTCCGAAAGTGGCCTACCGATGGAGCCTTCGTGGGTTGCCAAAGGGTACGGCATGCAACTAGGGTGCATCGTCCGTGAAACCGTGCCGATCCTAACTCAGGACCTCAGAAGCAAGGAGAACGCGGCTATCGCCCAATCCCTCCTCCAGAAGCTTCACAAACGATACACGTTCCCGGAGCCGTTCAATAAGAAGGTGGACACTTTAGCTCCCACGAAGATGAGCACCGCCTTGAGCAGCTGGAAGAACCGGCTGAAGAACAAGATCGAGGCCGGTGAAAGTTGGGAGAGGATAAGTAGCAAAGACCCGTCGCTCTCCTTAGAAGACTTTAATGCATTCAAGTCTTACTTAGAGACTGACACTGTTAAAAAATGGACCGCCTGGGGAAGAAAATGCGGGATTTGAACTTAGGGACCCACCATTGCGGAAGCGGCGGTTACCGAGGAAAACAACCCACTTGGGACAAGGAGGATGCCGAGATGGTACGTCTGGGAAAGAAAACCCCTGGCACAAAATCGAGGATGTACAGGCTAGGAACTTTGTCCGGTCCCGCTACTACTTAGACTGGAAGACGGGGGAATTTATTACGGATCACAAAGACGTGAAGAATTTCGAGAAGTACCTGGTAAGGATAGTCTATATTATTTCGCTCATCTCATTAGGCAATGAAGCCAAATGGGCTAACCTTAAGTTCCTTTGTCTGAAGGATGATGAGTTGAAGGCTAGTTGTACGGCTGGCCCGTCGTCCCAGGGTTCGACGGAACCGTGGGACACGCCTTTCAACAGGGCGACGAACAAATACAAGGAGAGGGAGCTGGACAAGCCACCGACGTCGGGTGGTCGTGTGTCCGGCTTTGGCACAAGTATGAAGCTATCCGAGTACTACGGATCGGATGCCAAGACGAGAAAGCTGGAGAGGAGGTCGTCGGCTAAGGATAAATCCGAGGTTCAGGAGCTGAAGAAGAAGGTGGAGTCACTAGAGAAGCTGGTGGCCGAAAAGCCTGTGGAGAACACGGAGATGATGAACAAGTTATTGGACGAGAAGATCCGGCAGATCATCCCCCCTGGGTTGATGGAGGGGTTAGCTGCTTGGAATGCGAGAGGTCAAGTGGGGCCGATACATGTGCCCAGCATCAGCGGCAGCAACTCAAGCTTCCACGTGTCACCGATGCTGCCGCTCCACCCGACGCCGCAGCTTCAACCGCCGCCGCAGCTCCAACTGGTCGCATCGACGCCCCCAACCGCCGCCCTTGTATCGACAGTAGCGGAGATCGACGCCATCCAGAAGGTAAACTCATTAGTTACTCCTTGGCGTCATCTTCTTTAACTATATATGCCTTTCGTGACTGCCATCTCACGATGCCCAACATGGCGCCCCTGACTCAGGATGAACAGTGCATACTTCTGCAAATGGTGGAGCCCGGCGGAAGTTGGTGGAAGTTGCTAGCGGCATCGTCATGGCTTCCCGCGTTATGCATGGCAATGCATTGGAGGAAAACGTGGTGAAGGTCAAGTTGGTAATGGTAGTGCCGGAGTACCGCTACGCCATCCCCCTTTCAACCTCCGGGCATAGACGAGGGCGACGTTTTGTCCGTTGGGGCTTGCACCTCATGGCTTATGCAATGGCCGAAGAACCAGATTCGTCTGGGGGGGGGGGGTTCTTCCGAGTGCTAAGAAAAGCACCGGCGCCACCTCCCCTAGCATCCGGCCCAAGATCGCCAGCGTAGACGACACCCTTAAGGAAACGGCGGTCGCCGCCCCCACTACCCTGAAGGAACCGGCGGTCGCCGCCGCCACCCGGAAGGAACCGATGATCGTCGCCACCACCACACGCCACAAACAGTTGTTGGGAGCGCTACCGGAACGACCGTCGACCAGACGCAAGGTACTCCAAGCGGCGGCATCGCAACCGCCACCACCTAAGGTCCAGGACATGGCGCCACTTGATGGCAACGATGTAGATGATGATGATGACATCGATGCCTACATCAACACTGGCGTCTGCAGCCAAGATATGTACATGCCTCCTATGGATGAACAAGCCTTCCGCACTCACGGCGATCAACTTGGGCCTCCCACTACAGTCACGAAGCAGCGCCTGGTCTTCACGGGTTTTTCTCAAGACACTCCTCCGGAGGCTGGCAATCCAACTCAAGTCAAGCCTGCTACCGTTTTAAGCCCTAACACGCTGCGTAAGACGATCATCGGGGAGCCACCCAAATCAACGCCAGCAACCTCAGAAGCACCACCAGCACCGACCCCAGCAGCACCCGAAGCACCACCATCAGCACCACCAGCACCCCCAGTAGGTCAGGTGAAGAAGGCAAGGAAGACAGGAGCCAAGAAGGGTGCATCTTCGAGCGAGCCTGCTCCTAAGAGGATCCGGGCCGACGACATGGTACCACCTACACCGGATGGCTTGCCCCGGTGTCATGAAGCTGGTAAACCGATACTGCCTCCGGACATGGAACACCTCGCAAGTGGACCAATGATCCCTTTGCAGCACACTATTAATTATCTAGAGAGCGTCCTTCTTAAAGAAAAGGATCCAAATTACCCGGTGTTATCGGTCAAGGTGCCGTCCGACCAGAACTTCGTCCATGAAGACCCCGCGGATATCTTCTTCATAGCGTTCGAGGACGTCTTCAATCTATTTCACTCGAAATGGCTCGACTATAACTTGGTCCGCCTATACGCGATCAATCTTCAGATGAAGATCAAGAGAGAGAGACCCCGCCACATCACGGTAGCGGATCCCTACTACATGCGCGATAGCCAGCTCCAGGACGGCTCAAGGACACGAACCAAGGCGGTGCGGTACCTCCAGAACTTCATGCTCATGTACAAAGAGAGCAACACCATTCTTCTGCCTGTCTTTCCCGAGTAAGTACACATCCGCTCACGGCCGTCGTAACTTATGCTTTCTTATATATTTCTTCCATTGCCGATCATTTCCAACATTCCATTTCAATTGCATGTGTTGAGCAGGGACAAATACTGCACACTCATCATCCTAGATCCGAAGTGGTCACTAGCCCAGTATTTCGACTCGTCGAGTACGACGACGAAGAAAGACTACAAGAGAATAAGGGGTGTTCTCGATGAGGCTATCCTTGGCTACTCCAAAAAATGGAGGCACCTTCGACAAGAATGGGCAATATATCAGGCCGGACACTAAAAAGCTCGGGTTCAAGCACGTGATCGACTTCCCTTGTATCAAGCAGCCAGCTGGCAGCATTAAGGAGGCCTTCAATGTCCTCCATCACCTTAAAGGGTTTGTCGAGGATGCGGAGATGATGTCTCTGCCACCTAGTAAGCGAGACCCCATTAAAATGTCGAGGCAAATCAATGATGATGATCTTAGGGAAGACTTCCATCGCATCCAAGTAAAGCTCTTGGAAATTATCTTACAAGATGTATCCAACGCATCGGGGCTCTTACACCAACTCAGAGGGTTGTCTAAGAGGGATATCGAAGAACGCCTACATAGGCAGGGTGATGGAAGGACGTGGACGACGAAGGACTTGTACAAGCCGTTCCCGGAGCCGCTCAAGAAGACGTCTTGTTGACCGAGGCCGGTGTGCCTAGCATTACTTTGAATCGATGGACAATTTGTACCGTGTTGTAAACTAAACTTACTTAATTTGCTCGAAACGGTGGTCGTCGTTGTTGGACTTGAATTACTATTGTAGTCGTTATCGTTGAACCATATTACTTATGTGATACCGATGCTATATGTCTTTTAGGTTTATTATTATTTCCTTGCTTTAATTCTTGTGAATATGTATGCATGTGAACCCTCTAACTCTTTCCATTGCGTTATATACTAATGTGCCTTGTGTCCATAGAGATGACGTACTACGTCGTGTTCGAGGGGCGGGTTCCAGGAGTGTACGAGGAGTGGGAGGAGTGCAAGAAACAGGTGCACAAGTTCAGCGGCAACTGCTACAAAGGGTACCCGACTAGACACGAGGCGGTTGCCAAGTGGAGGGCGCACCAAGCGAACAAGAGCAAGATGAAGACCTTCCTTGTGCTCTCGCTCTTGCTCACCATCGTCCCGGCGGTACTCTATTTCATCCTAGTGTAGGCGGCGGCCGGTGTCACTTCATTTGTATCTAGAGATGATGCGAACTTAATTAATTTACATGGATTATGAGTTGTATGGAGCTATATGTATAACTCGATCGGGCTCTAAGTAATGTGATGATGATGTGATGATTATATATGTCCATATTATATCTGTCTATATTATATCAGTATATAACCTATATACGGTGTATAAAACCAGTATAAAACCTGTATAAAACCTATATAATACACTAGGGAGCACAAAATCGAGTATACCTGTAGATTGTTCTGTGGCGCACCAAAACATAATTCTGTGGCGCAGCTATATCACATGCGCCACAGAACTACTTATTTCGGTGGCGCACCGGACCTAGTGCGCCACAGAAACCTTAATTCTGTGCCGCACGGCCAGGTGCGCCACAGAAACCTTATTTTTGTGGCGATGTTTCTGTGGCGCACCTCCCATGCGCCACAGAATCCCATTTCCGTGCGCCACTGATGAGGCTTTTCCTACTAGGGATACATTGTTGGTCGAAATAAAATATTAACATACAGGGATGGGGTCAGCGAGGCTAGGTAGGATGCACAATAGATTGATATTTGTGGCCATCACACCAAGCCTCACTGGCCCCACCCCGGAGTGTACAAGTGACCAAACATTTTAATCATCGGCCAACGCAATTAAGAAGTGCGAACTCAAATAAAAGACAAGTAGTACAAATTAAATAGCGTGCCTCATATTTGTCGGTCGAAACAAATATTAACATCCAGGGATGGAGTCAGTGAGGCTAGTTAGGATGCACAATAGATTGATATTTATGACCATCACACCAAGGCTCACTTACGGAGCCAAAGCTATTCCGGGAGGGATTTCTTGCCTGGAGGAGCCCAACTTAGAGAGCGTATCCGCGGCTTCATTTTCCGCCCGCGGCACATGGTGAAACTCACACCCCTCGAAGAATCCGGCAATCTTTTGCACATAAAACCGGTATGAGGCCATGTTGGCATCTTTCGCGTCCCAATCTCCGGAACACTGTTGTACGACAAGATCCGAGTCACCGTAGAAAATGATTCGGTGTGCACCGATTTCTTTTGCGACCTTGAGCCCGTGAATCAGAGCTTCATATTCAGCGACATTGTTTGATGCCCTGGAATGTACTTGCAGAACATATCGGAGGTGATCTCCCTTAGGTGAAGTAAGCACTACACCGGCACCCAGACCCTCTTTGAGCTTGGATCCATCAAAGTGCATCTTCCAGTACTCTATTTGTGTTCCGGCGGTTTGTATTGCATTTCCGCCCAATCGACCAAGAAATCAGCCAAGGCTTGCGATTTTATGGCATCTCTTCTCTCGTATACCGGTACGTACGGCGATAGCTGAATTTCCCATTTGGCAATCCTGCCGCTAGCATCCTTGTTGCACATGATGTCTGAAATGGGTGCCTCACTCACCACTTTCATTGGATGCTCCTCGAAGTAGTGCTTGAGCTTTGTGGCGGCCATGAACACGTTGTAAGTCATTTTTTGGAAGTGAGGGTAGTTTTGTTTTGAGAGGGAGAGCACCTCGCTCAGGTAGTATACCTGCCTCTGCACTGTTTTTCCTTCCTCTTCTCTTTCTACCACAACCACAACACTCACGACCCGGTTCGTTGCTGCTATGTACAATAGCATGGGTTCTCTTTCCAAAGGTGAAGCCAACACCGGTGCAGTTGCTAGCATATTTTTTAGCTCTTTGAATGCCGCGTCTGCCTAAGGTGTCTAGACGAAGGTATAGGATTGTTTCATTAGAGCATAGAGTGGCAGAGCCTTTTCCCCCAACCTGCTTATGAACCGGCTTAGCGACACCAAGCTTCCGGTAAACTTTTGCATGTCCTTGAGATCTTGCGGTATTGTCATTCTTTCGATGGCCCTGATCTTTACCGGGTTAACTTCTATACCACGGCTTGATACCAGGAAGCCAAGCAGTTTTCCGGCAGGAACACCGAAAGTACATTTTGCCAGATTGAGTTTCATCTGGAACCTTCTCAAGTTGTCAAACATTTGCCTCAGATCGTCGACCAAGGTCTCTTTTACCTTAGTTTTTATCAAGATATCGTCCACATAGACTTGCACATTTTTTCCAATTTGATCAAACAAGCACTTTTGCATACAACGCTGGTACGTTGCACCAGCGTTGCGCAAACCGAAAGGCACAGTGACATAGCAATAAGCCCCGTGCGGGGTAATGAACGTAGTTTTTATTTGATCTTACTTTTTCAGGGGAATCTGGTGGAAACCGGAATAAGCGTCCAAGAAAGGCTACAACTCACAACCAGCGGTAGAATCGATCACCTGATCAATCCTAGGTAAGGGGAATGGATCTTTTGGGCATGCCTTGTTCAGGTTGGTGTAGTCGATGCACATGCGCCACACCTTCGGAGCCTTGGGTTCTGCCTCTTTTTTCTTCTCGACCAGCACCGGATTGGCTAGCCACTCGGTATGCAGTACCTCCACGATGGAACCGGCAACCAGTAACTTTGTCACCTCCTCTCCAATGATTTTCCTCCTGTCTTCAGCGAACGGGCGTAAGGGCTCTCTTACCGGCTTCGCATCCTTCTGGACATTCAAAGAGTGCTCAGCCAACTCCCTCGGAACACCTACCAAGTCATCGGTAGACCAGGCAAAGATGCTCCGATTCTCACTGAGGAAGTTGACAAGCGCGCTTTCCTATGCCTCACTCAGGCCGGCACCGATACGAACGGTACGCTCTGAGTACGCCGGGTCCAGCACGATGTCTTTTGTCTCCTTGGTTGGCTTGAATGCCGGTGTGCCCAAGTTGCCACTCATTGCAGCTAAGCTCAACTGTGACGACTGAGCCAGCGCAACTGCGGTTTGCATCCTTCTTTTTTCCTCTGCTGTCACCAGCGATTCTGCCAGGTTTGATCCGGCGGAAGCGGTTTCCAGCGAGACCTTATAGTTTCCCACCATAGTTAAGGGTCCACGATGTGCAGGCATCTTCATCTTGAGATACGCCGTATTAGTTGAGGTCATGAACACCGCCAGTGCCGGTCTCCCCAGTAGTGCATGGTAAGGACTATCCAGATCCACCACCTCGACCAGAAGGTTTTCGACCCGGCAATTGTCACGTCCTCCAAATGACAAATCCACCCGGATTTTTCCCATGGGCGAACAGGACAAGCCCGGAACAATTCCATGGAAGGTTGTGTGAGTTGGTTGCAGCATGTTTTCGGTTATTCCCAGCGTACGCATGGTGTGCCGGTACATGATATTTATGCTGCTCCCATTGTCTATCAGCACCTTGCTGAACTTGACTCGAATCGTTGGCCCATGCATGATTGGGTCCACAACTAGAGCGTAGCCACCTGGATTTGGCATTATCTTTGGGTGATCCTTGAACGACAAGGTAATTTCCTGATCTGACCAGAGCATGTATTTCGGAACTGCCGGCATCACTGCGTTCACTTCCATGGAACGGCGATGCATGCTCTGCTTGTCTGTTGGCTCAGTAACGAACACAACACAGCACAGGTGCGGATCCTGATAAACATTCCGGCCCAAAGGTGCCGGCGGTGGTGGTTGGCCATTGCCATTTCCCACCTGATGAACTTCTTGCTGCTGTTGCCGGTTCGGCTGCGGCTGTACTGGTAGCGCATTCGCTCTGGTAAGCGGTGGTGGTGGTAACCTTCCGGTACCTTGGTCCCTTGCATCTTTCATCATGCCTCTTTCCGTTAATCTCTTGGTGCAAGTGCAATCTTTTGTCAAATGGTTCGCAGGTCTTGCAGGATTCGATGTGTGCCACCGGCACGGCTGATCCATAGCGGACTCCATGGTGTACATCTCCTCATTTTGCCACGGTTTCTTTTCAACCCATTGTTTCTTAGGACCCTGCCTACGGCTGCGATCCGGTTTTTTGCCTCTGGCTTCCGTTGGCGCCGGAATTATCTTGCCCCACGGTCACTTGCTGCGTACCATACCTCCGATCCGGAAAATCTTGCCTTCTTTTGTTATGCCGGTTGTCCCGGTATTGATCTTGGCGTGGCTGGTTCGTTTGCGCCGGTTCATCTTGAACCGCCGGTTGCATTGGGTCTCCCAATGCGTAGCTATCCGCCACACGTATCATCTCAGCCAAAGTTGTTGGCATGTTTCTCTACAGCTTTTGCCACATCGGCGAACCTCTTATGCACCCATTGCAAAACCAAGAAATGGTATGTGCCTCGATCACCCCTTCATAGGAGTTTCTTGTGGAGTTCCACCGGGTCAAGTAATCCCGGTCTGTTTCATTGGAGCACTGCACGCACAGACCGAGCTGATGCGGCCTGTTTGGCCTCCGGTACATACTGCTGAAGTTGCTTACGAAAGCTTCCTCAAAGTCCAGCCAGCCATTTATGCTTCCCGCTGGCAAGTTGTTAAGCCAAATGCGTGCGGGTCCTACCAGGAAGAACGGTATGATTCTCACGGTCCAACGCCGGTTTCCTCCACCTGTCGTGGTTCCTCCGCCACCAGCGACGTACACTGCGGTCACATAGTCCGCAAGCCAATCTTCCGGCTTAGTGGTGCCTGATGTCCCACAAGTATAGGGCATCGTGTGTAGCGTTTTCGATAAGTAAGAGTGTCGAACCCAACGAGGAGCTAAAGGTAGGATAAATATTCTCTCAAGTTCTATCAACCACTGATACAACTCTACGCACACTAAGCGTTTGCAATATCTAGGAAATAAAACTAGAGCGATAACGGGTATGAGAGGTGACTTTGCGGAACAATAAAATACACGGAATAAATGTTAGTGCTGAAGCAATAAAACAAACTAAACTAACGAGTACCATGAGTGTGGAAAGGCGGTGGTAATAGTGGTGGCTTTGTCCAAGATCAATTAGTGAAGATCTTGGGTTCAATGTCTTCGATGCAGCTTTCTATGTAGGAGAGGCTAAATATACATGCTCTCCCTCCGGGATTACAAGTACTATATGATTGGCTTGCTAGCAAACATCCGTAAATACTAGCAAGCATTAAGGTTTCCCCAACCATAGCCTTAAGTAAATGGTCCTCTTACTCCCATACATGCAACTATCCGGTTCGCGTCCTTAGGTTTCTGTCACTCCGGCAGAACTTCCCCTTCTAGTATACAGTACTACCAACCCTATGGTGCTTGATCCATGCGCGCACAAATATAATGGGCACCAAGGACGGTAACATATCAACATACAACTCTAATGAACCAAAGAGAAACAACCAATCAATCAAAGAACAAATAAACTATGGCAACATAACATAGATCATAGGATTATAACTTATAGCATCAAACACCATGCTTACATAGGGCGGTACAGAGGTTTGTGAGAGGATGGACCACTGAATACAATGAGGAGTTGGTGATGGAGATGGCGATGAAGACGTTGGAGGGCTCAGCGAGGAGCGCCGGGAGGCGGAGGCGTGGGCGGCGCCGGCGGCGGCGCGGGGGACTCCTTCCCCGCCGCCGACATCATGGGGGAGTGCCGCCCCTTAGCTTTCTTCTTCCTTGAGTTGGTGCTGGTGTAGATGAGTGTTTCCCCCTCCTTGGCTGCTGCCAAGGAGGAGGATTTTCGTGACTATGCTTGGGGGCCTCCAAAAATAGGGTTACCCATCAATATATAGTGTGGAGATGCAATCTAGGCCATGGGATGGATGCCCCTTTGATCCAAGGGCTCTTGGGCACCTCTAGAACCTTCCTAGGACTCCCCTCTGTCCTTAATGATCCTCACAACTTGTGGCTGGGCCGAAATATCCAGGTATGGAAAGAGTTTGTGTCAAATACGTCACCAACTTTCGGAGTTCCGAGACTGCACGAACCTCCGCAGTAATTCTGCTCTGCCGGATGCATCCGTTGTCCGTTCTGGACGAATAAGATGTCCAAATTGTTCGGTTTGCAAATCTCTACAACTTTGTAGTGTACGACTTTTCCATTGAACGTCGTTTTGATGGAGTTTCGAAGCGATCTTTGAAAAGTGTTCAGCAGGGACAGATTCTGGAAAATTCCAGATTTCACCATAATGAGCTATTTCCTTCCATATTTGTCTATTTCCTGCACAACAAAGTTGAAACCAACAACTTGTGCACTTTTTCAACTATTAATAGGTTAGTCCCTTAAAACATATAGTAATTGGTGTAAAACAAGCATGAAACATCAAAAATTATAGATACGTTTGCGACGTATCAGTGCCATCATATGTTTTTGTGTCACGGGGCAACAGAAAGTTGTGAACCGTTGGTTCCTCTTTCATGATTCGTGGGCCAAAGCACTTTGGACCCGGAGGACCCTCTGCTTCGATCATCTCAGATAAGTATACTCTGTCCAGCCTGTGCCTCGCATCCCGGTCTAGGAGGCACCTTTCTCCCAAGCGCTCCCCCAAAGGGTTCCGGTAAGCCCCGATCCTTTCCATTCCAGAATCAGCTTCATCGTAACGTTCCGGTACCGCGGCTCTTGCCTGCCGGTACCTTGGTGGAGGCATTTCCTCCTCAGCGTAAGCTGCTCTCGCTGCACGATAATTTTGCCCGGTTTCACCTTTACCGGCATAATCATTTCCGGCATAGCTATTTCTGGCATAGCCACGAACTGCCCCTTGGCTTTTTCTTCCGGCCTCGTGTCGTCCGGCTTGTTGTTTTCCGGAAAGAACCGGATCATACATAGTCATTTGCTGCGCATTCACTTCTTTTTCTCTTCTTCTGTCCAGATGGGGGGACGATGCCTGCCCAATCGACTTGCTTCCGGCATTCTTTGCCGAACGCACTGATTTTGACGCTGCTGCTTTGTTTACCCAAGCAAGCTGCTCAGTGCTGGCGTGTAGTTGACACACGTCTGTTGGAAACCCCAAGAGGAAGGTGTGATGCGTACAGCAGCAAGTTTTCCCTCAGTAAGAAACCAAAGTTATCGAACCAGTAGGAGTCAAGGGCCACGTGAAGGTTGTTGGTGACGGAGTGTAGTGCGGCGCAACACCAGGGATTTCGGCCCCAACGTGGAACCTACACAACACAATCACAATACTTTGCCCCAACTTAACAGTGAGGTTGTCAATCTCACCGGCTTGCTGTAAACAAAGGATTAAACGTATGGTGTGGAAAATGATGTTTGTTTGCGAAGAACAGTAGAGAACGAGTTTGCGATAGATTGTATTTCAGATGTAAAAGAATGGACCGGGGTCCACAGTTCACTAGTAGTGTCTCTCCAATAAGATAAATAGCATGTTGGGTGAACAAATTACAGTTGGGCAATTGACAAATAGAGAGGGCATAACAATGCACATACATATCACGATGACTACTATGAGATTTAATCAGGGCATTACGTCAAAGTACATAGACCGCTATCCAGCATGCATCTATGCCTAAAAAGTCCACCTTCGGGTTAGCATCCGCACCCCTTCCAGTATTAAGTTGCAAACAACAGACAATTGCATTAAGTATGGTGCGTAATGTAATCAACACAAATATCCTTAGAAAAATCATTGATGTTTTATCCCTAGTGGCAACAACACATCCACAACCTTAGAACTTTCTGTCACTATCCCAGATTCAATGGAGGCATGAACCCACTATCGAGCATAAATACTCCCTCTTGGAGTTACAAGTATCAACTTGGCCAGAGCCTCTACTAGCAATGGAGAGCATGCAATAACATAAACAACACATATATGATAGATTGATAATCAACTTGACATAGTATTCCATATTCATCGGATCCCAACAAACACAACATGTAGCATTACAAATAGATGATCTTGATCATGATAGGCAGCTCACAAGATCTAACATGATAGCACAAGAGGAGAAGACAACCATCTAGCTACTGCTATGGACCCATAGTCCAAGGATGAACTACTCACACATCAGTCCGGAGGCGATCATGGTGATGTAGAGTCCTCTGGGAGATGATTCCCCTCTCCGGCAGGGTGCCGGAGGCGATCTCCTGAATCCCCCGAGATGGGATTGGCGGCGGCGTCTCTGGAACTTTTTCCGTATCGTGGCTCTCGATAATAGGGTTTTCGCGACGGAGAGTATAAGTAGGCGGAAGGGTAGAGTCGGAGGAGGCACGAGGGGCCCACACCACAGGCCGGCGCGGGCCCCTCCTTGGCCGCGCCGCCCTGTGGTTTGGCCACCTAGTGGCCCCACTTCGTATGCTCTTCGGTCTTCTGGAAGCTCCGTGGAAAAATAAGACCCTGGGCGTTGATTTCGTCCAATTCCGAGAATATTTCCTTTGTAGGATTTCTGAAACCAAAAACAGCGAGAAAACAGAATCGGCGCTTCGGCATCTTGTCAATAGGTTAGTGCCGGAAAATGCATAATAATGATGTAAAGTGTGTATAAAACATGTGAGTATTGTCATAAAAGTAGCATGGAACATAAGAAATTATAGATACGTTTGAGACGTATCAAGCATCCCCAAGCTTAGTTCCTACTCGCCCTCGAGTAGGTAAACGATAACAAGGATAATTTCTGAAGTGACATGCTATCATAATCTTGATCAATACTATTGTAAAGCATATGAGATGAATGAAGTGATTTGAAGCAATGGTAAAGACAATGATTAAACAACTGAATCATATAGCAAAGACTTTTCATGAATAGTACATTCAAGACAAGCATCTATAAGACTTGCACAGAAGTTAACTCATAAAGCAATAAATTCTTAGTAGAAAGCTTTGAAACAACACAAAGGAAGATATAAGTTTCAGCGGTTGCTTTCAACTTCAACATGTTTATATCATGGATATATCTCATGGATAATTGTCAACACAAAGTAATATGATGAATGCAAATAAGCAAGTATGTAGGAATCAATGCACACAGTTGACACAAGTGTTTTCTTCTAAGATAGAAAGAAGTAGGTATACTGACTCAACATAAAGTAAAAGAATGGCCCTTCGCACAGGGAAGCATGGATTACTATTTTTGTGCTAGAGCTTTTCATTTTGAAAACATAGAAACAATTTTGTCAATGGTAGTAATAATTCATATGTGTTATGCATAAGATATCGTACAAGTTGCAAGCCTCATGAATAGAGTACCAATAGTGCTCGCACCTTGTCCTAATTAGCTTGGATTTACATGGATTATCATTGCATAACACATGTTTCAACCAAGTGTCACAAAGGGGTACCTCTATGTCGCCTGTACAAAGGTCCAAGGAGATAGATCGCATTTGATTTCTCGTTTTTGATAGATCTCAACTTAGGACATCTTATACCGGGACAAAATGGACTCCTCTTTAATGCATAAGCATTCAACAACAGATAATATTCTCATAAGAGAATGAGGATTGATGTCCAAACTGAAACTTCCACCATGATTCATGGTTTTAGTTAGCGGCCCAGTGTTCTTCTCTAACAATATGCATACTCAAACCATTTGATCTTGATAAATCACCCTTACTTCAGACAAGACGAACATGCATAGCAACTCACATGATATTCAACAAAGGTGTAATAGTTGATGGTGTCCCCAGAAACATGGTTAACGCTCAACAAGCAACTTATAAGAAATAAGATACATAAGTAACATATTCAATACCACAATAGTTTTTAAGGCTATTTTCCCATGAGCTATATATTGCAAAGACAAGGAATGAAATTTTAAAGGTAGCACTCAAGTAATTTACTTTGGAATGGCAGAGAAATACCATGTAGTAGGCAGGTATGGTCGACACAAATGGCATAGTTTTTGGCTCAAGGATTTGGATGCACGAGAAGTAATCCCTCTCAATACAAGGCTTTGGCTAGCAAGGTTGTTTGAAGAAAACTCAAGTATAAACCGGTACAACAAAACTTACATAAGAACATATTGCAAGCATTATAAGACTCTACACTGTCTCCTTGTTGTTCAAACACCTTAACCAGAAAATATCTAGACTTTAGAGAGACCAATCATGCAAACCAAATTTCAACAAGCTCTATGGTAGTTCTTCATTAATGGGTACAAAGTACATGATGCAAGAGCTTAAACGTGATCTATTTGAGCACAACAGTTGCCAAGTATCAAATTATTCAAGACATTATACCAATTACCACATGAAGCATTTTCTGTTTCCAACCATATAACAATGAACGAAGCAGTTTCAACCATCTCCATGAACATTAAAAGTAAAGCTAAGAACACCAGTGTTCATATGAAACAGCGGAGCGTGTCTCTCTCCCAAACAAAGAATGCTAGGGTCCTATTTTATTCAAACATAAACAAAAACAAAAACATACAGACGCTCCAACTAAAGCACATAAGATGTGACGGAATAAAAATATAGTTTCACTAGAGGTGACCTGATAAGTTGTCGATGAAGAAGGGATGCCTTGGGCATCCCCAAGCTTAGATGCTTGAGTCTTCTTGAAATATGCAGGGATGAACCACGGGGGCATCCCCAAGCTTAGACTTTTCACTATTCTTGATCATATTGTATCATCCTCCTCTCTTGATCCTTGAAAACTTCCTCCACACCAAACTCAAAACAAACTCATTAGAGGGTTAGTGCATAATCGAAAATTCACATATTCAGAGGTGACATAATCATTCTTAACACTTCTGGACATTGCACAAAGCTACTAAAAATTAATGGAACAAAGAAATCCATCAAACATAGCAAAACAGGCAATGCGAAATAAAAGGCAGAATCTGTCAAAACAGAACAGTCCGTAAAGACGAATTTTTCAGGGGCACTTAACTTACTCAGATGAAAAAGCTCAAATTGAATGAAAGTTGCGTACATATCTGAGGATTACGCACGTAAATTGGCAGATTTTGCTGGGTTACCTACAGACGGGGCTACTCAATTTCGTGACAGCAAGAAATCTGTTTCTGCGCAGTAATCCAATTCTAGTATCAACCTTACTATCAAAGACTTTACTTGGCACAACAATGCAATAAAATAAAGATAAGGAGAGATTGCTACAGTAGTAACAACTTCCAAGACTCAAATATAAAACAAAAGTGCAGAATTAAAATAATGGGTTGTCTCCCATAAGCGCTTTTCTTTAACGCCTTTCAGCTAGGCGCAGAAAGTGTGAATCAAGTATTATCAAGAGATGAAGCATTAACATCATAATTTGGGGAGTTGGGAGTTTTCTCAACAATGCATTGTATCTTATCTATGTAAGTAACTCCTCTTTCGTTGCTTTTAGGCTTACTATTCTCATCAAACAAATTTTCAGGAATAAGCCAAGCATAGTTATTTTCTAGAGCTTCATGCATTCCTAGGAGCTTACTAGGTATCGGTACTTTAATCTCCCCCTCACCATTGACTTTATTAGTGTACTTTAATCTATCTTCGTCCATCTTTTCAAGTGTTTTTGTAAAATCGGTATAAAAGCCAAGTCTCTTATGCTTAATAAAAACTTTTCTAGCTTCTTTAGCTATATCACCAAATTCTCTAAGAAGGACCTCTAAACCAAAATCTCTCTTTTCTCCTATTTCCATATCAGAGAGTGTAAGAAACATATGTTGCATTATAAGATTGAGATTAACAAATATAGTTTCCAACATGTGTACTAAAGAGGCAGTAGCACTTTCATAAGTAGGGATAACTTTTACCAAGTGTCTATCTTCAAAATCTTCAACCATACTAACATGAGTGAAAAATTCTTCTATATTATCTCTTCCAATGATAGATCCTTGCCCTACCGGTATATCTTTTAGAGTGAACTTAGGAGGAAACATAATGAAACAGAAGGTAAATAAAGTAAATGCAAGTAACTAATTTTTTTGTGTTTTTAATATAGAGAACGCAAACAAGACAGTAAATAAAGTAAAGCTAGTAACTAATTTTTTTGTGTTTTTGATATAAAGAAAGCAAACAAAGCAGTAAATAAAATAAAGTAAAGCAAGACAAAAACAAAGTAAAGAGATTGGATGTGGGAGACTCCCCTTGCAGCGTGTCTTGATCTCCCCGGCAACGGCGCCAGAAAATATCTTGCTGGCGTGTAGTTGACACACGTCTGTTGGGAACCCCAAGAGGAAGGTGTGATGCGTACAGCAGCAAGTTTTCCCTCAGTAAGAAACCAAGGTTATCGAACCAGTAGGAGTTAAGGGCCACGTGAAGGTTGTTGGTTACGGAGTGTAGTGCGGCGCAACACTAGGGATTCCGGCGCCAACGTGGAACCTGCACAACACAATCACAATACTTTGCCCCAACTTAACAGTGAGGTTGTCAATCTCACTGGCTTGTTGTAAACAAAGGATTAAACGTATGGTGTGGAAAATGATGTTTGTTTGCGAAGAATAGTAGAGAACAGAGTTTGCAGTAGATTGTATTTCAGATGTAAAAGAATGGTCCGGGGTCCACAGTTCACTAGTGGTGTCTCTCCAATAAGATAAATAGCATGTTGGGTGAACAAATTACAGTTGGGCAATTGACAAATAGAGAGGGCATAACAATGCACATACATATCACGATGACTACTATGAGATTTAATTAGGGCATTACAACAAAGTACATAGACCGCTATCCAGCATGCATCTATGCCTAAAAAGTCCACCTTCGGGTTAGCATCCGCACCCCTTCCAGTATTAAGTTGCAAACAACAGACAATTGCATTAAGTATGGTGCGTAATGTAATCAACACAAATATCCTTAGACAAAGCATTGATGTTTTATCCCTAGTGGCAACAGCACATCCACAACCTTAGAACTTTCCATCCATTGTCCCGGATTCAATGGAGGCATGAACCCACTATCGAGCATAAATACTCCCTCTTGGAGTTACAAGTATCAACTTAGCCGAGCCTCTACTAGCAACGGAGAGCATGCAAGAACATAAACAACACATATATGATAGATTGATAATCAACTTGACATAGTATTCCATATTCATCGGATCCCAACAAACACAACATGTAGCATTACAAATAGATGATCTTGATCATGATAGGCAGCTCACAAGATATAACATGATAGCACAAGAGGAGAAGACAACCATCTAGATACTGCTATGGACCCATAGTCCAAGGATGAACTACTCACACATCAGTCCGGAGGTGATTATGGTGATGTAGAGTCCTCCGGGAGATGATTCCCCTCTCTGGCAGGGTGCCGGAGGGGATCTCCTTAATCCCCCGAGATGGGATTGGCGGCGGCAGCGTCTCTGGAACTTTTTCCGTATCGTGGCTCTCGGTAATAGGGTTTTCGCGACGGAGAGTATAAGTAGGCGGAAGGGCAGAGTCGGAGGAGGCACGAGGGGCCCACACCACAGGTCGGCGCGGGCCCCTCCTTGCCCGCGCCGCCCTGTGGTTTGGCCACCTCGTGGCCCCACTTCGTATGCTCTTCTGTCTTCTGGAAGCTCCGTGGAAAAATAAGACCCTGGGCGTTGATTTCGTCCAATTCCGAGAATATTTCCGTTGTAGGATTTCTGAAACCAAAAACAGCAGAAAACAGCAACTGACGCTTCGGCATCTTGTCAATAGGTTAGTGCCGGAAAATGCATAATAATGATGTAAAGTGTGTATAAAACATGTGAGTATTGTCATAAAAGTAGCATGGAACATAAGAAATTATAGATATGTTTGAGACGTATCACTCAGCATTTTGTTCCTGTATCATGTCAAGCAACTCCCTAACTCGATCTTGTTGCTTTGCTAATGCATCTCCGGTAAGCGAGTCACACAGCTCTACTGCGGCCCTAGCAGCTTTTATGCTTTTATCCGGACTGCTGTACTTAGGTTTTTCTACGATGCTCAAGGATGCAGACGTACTTTTTCCGGCAAGAACCTCCTTACGCAGATCCTGATCTAGGTTGCGAGCTCTAAGCTGGTTTTCCGGTACTCTAGCAGGCTGAGCGCTAACGGAAGCAAAGCCATGAGCAGCGTTGTACTCACGTAGGGTTAGGTTCAGCTCGCGCTGCGCCCGGATTATGTCCGCACCTCTGGAGAGCAACTTGTGCCGTTGCGCCTCCAGCTCCGCTCGAGCCACTGCCGAATCGATGTTCTGCGTGATGGGCGTCGCCATCACGCTCATGGCCGCTTGGAGAGGAGTCTCCGGTGGCGCTGTAGATGCACCCGCAACCACTTGGTCTCGCTCGGTCGGCGGCTTGGCCGTGCGCGCGGACTTCGTCTGTGCAGCGCCTTCCGTCGCTGCCTCCTTGCCGGCGTCAGCCGCGCCAACCACCAGCACTCCACGCTGCCGGCGGTGCAGCCGTTGCGCAGCCCACGAGCAGATCTTGGCGGGTCCGGCGCTACCAGCACCGACGAGAGGTACTGGCGCTCTGGGACAGTGCCGTAGTAGATGCGGTGGCTGCCGAACTCGATGACGCGGCCGTTCTTGGGGAACTTAACGCCGTTGGAGAAGCAGCCATCGTTGTCGTTGATGAAGTCCATCGAGAAGAGGAGGTAGACGAGGCCAGTGACCACACACTCGCCGGAGATGGTGGGCGCCAACTGTCGTCGTGGTGAACAGACAGATGCCATGGGATGGCTTGAGTTGGGGCCGAATGTGCGCTAGAGGATTCGGGGGAGGGTTTTGGTAACACAAGAGTGGAATCCGGATGGATCACCGGTATCTTATTGATGAACTTGGCCTTGGCCAGATGTTGAAGAAGCACAGTACAAGCACTACTTCTCTACTGCTAGATGGTGAACCGTAAGTTACAGGCTATCAGGTACCCCGCGCAAGGGTGTGCTCCCTCTCCTTATATAGGGGAGAGGGTGGCTTACAGGGGAAGAAACCCTAATGGCATCTTTGACTAGACAAACTACTTTACAAAGCCTCTTTGGCAGCAGGTGACACCGGTATGCCTTTAATCAGGAACAGTGACATCCTCCGGTAGCTTTTACGTCATCTTCTGCTTTGGCCTCAGAGCTTCGTTTAAAGCTGAAGTGCTTCGCTCATCCTTGTCCTCTAGTCCTTGAGGGAATCTTTGACCAGACTGCCGACGTGCTACAGTGTAGCCTGTGCCGGTAATCCGGTACCTTCTTAGCCTATTCCGGTATACCCCTCCTGGGATACCGGTATAGTTTCACTTAGCCACGAACTTAACTTCATTGTCCGGAACAATCTTTAAACCGGTACCTTTATAGCCTAAACAAGGCTAGTTTGGCATGCCTTTGGCATACCGGGGGTCATCCCCCCAACAACAATATACTAATTGGAGAAACAACTGAATAGAAACAAACCTTGTATAGTTCAGACCCTATATCAATCCAAATGATCTTGGATTGAATCATTCTATGAGTGGTGAGGAATTGCAACCCTAACCAATGCAATATGGTGTTATCTCATCTCTACAACCTAGAAATATATCTCAAACCTAGTTGTGCATCACTTAGGTGAACACAACTGAAACCTAAGCCACAATTAAGTTCCAACCCAGTATCATTAGGTGAATAGCATTAGAACCCTAGAATTGCACTCTCATTAAATCTTATGCTTAATTATAGAACTTAAGAATAACCTAGTGCTAAACCCTTTACTTAAACCCATGAGTGGTAATCAACCACTTAACATTATAACCAAGACCAAACCATGATGGGAATAATATATACTCTAGGTATTTCAAGGTGTTATCAAAATATAATACTAGTGCTAACCTTGAAATGGAGTTATAATCAAACCTACAAGATCTTAATAAATAAGTGTTCACATAAAATCATATGCATAGGACCAAATTCTCAATTAAGAGATCAAGCCCTAATGATAAACATTTGGAGTATAACTTATCGACTTTAATAATTCAAAACAGATTTGATTCTCTAAGAAAAAGAAAATTCAAATTCATATATAAAACCATACCTAAATGAAAAATTTGCAATAAAGTTCTCATATATTAAATGGTTATTCAAAACAACTCAGTAATACAATGATCCTTTCTTAATCCTAATGGAGTTCAAATTATAAAATACCTGCATGGTATAGAATGATTTAAATTTGAATTAAAAACAGAATACAAAATAGAAAATGAAAACAGGAAATAAAAATAGAAAGAAAAAGAAAGAAGAGAGGTGCTTACCAGAGCAGGAGGTCGTGCTCCCTCTCCAGCATGCATGCTGGACAGCACGACGACGTGCTCCCTTTCTCCTCAATGCTGGCGACCTCCCACTGCTCGACTTCGTGACGAGGTGCACCACATCGCAGTATAAAAGGCTCCAGGACGAACCCTAGCACCGTTTTCCCTCTCCTCTGCTCCATTTCTTCCTAGACGCAAACCCTAGCCGCCCGGCCATCTCCAATCGCCGCCGTTTGGAGCAACCCCGTGCCTCGCCATTGATGCAATTGTCACCGCCACCCTCGACATGCCCATCATACGGGAGGAATTGAGCCATATCCTCCTGGAGCGTCGCCGTCGACTTCGTCTTCTCCGACGCCGGCACCGACGAATTCCGGTGAACCTGACCTCCCCTGGCCACGCCGTCAAGCCCTACGTGCTCCTGGTGAGCCCCTTATCCTCCTAGCATGCTTAGCTCACCCGATTACAGCCCGTAGCATGACCAACACAATCGGCCAAGCTCCAGCGACCATGTGGTGGCGGCGCCACCACCACTAGCATCCCCTCGCTGTCCTCTTCCCAACACGCCTACGCACGTCCTCGCGGGAACCCGGGAACGCCAGCGACCATCGGCGACTGACCGTCGGCCACCGTGAACCAGGCCACGTCGGCGCGACTGTGGCGTGTGACATGGCCGTTGGCCCACTGGTCAGTGAGTAGGGGTAGGATTAGCTGGTTGTATCTAGTAGATTTCGTTTTAATTCAAATTCAATAATTACTGAAACTTTGCTAATTTATATAAAATTCATTATAACTAAGAAAAATATAAATGAGATATCAAAATTCTTATAAAAATAAAATCTATCCAATAAAAATATAATATGAAATTTCTATTTTTAATAAAAAAATTATTATTTAATACTTATTACTTAAGCCTTTATTTCTAATTCTTAATTAAATTAAAATTCAATAATTATGAAAAAATATAAATTTAGTAGAAACCATTAAGTAAATAAAGAAAATTTTAAAGCTAAATTTTCTTTATTTATTATCCTATTAAATCATTATTAGTGGGATTTAAACCCTATTTTACTTATTTTAATTATTAATTCTTTAAAATAATAAATGCCATAGTACAATATTATTTTCAATTCAAAGTTATTAAAAACTTCAACTCCATAATCAAATGATTACCTTAAGAGTTGTATCACAATTAGGAAACCCTAGATCTATCATGAATAAAATTATAACCTCATAATTTTATGTGGGATTCTAAAACCCTAATGACATTAGGAACCCTAGCCCCATTAATTTGTATGAACCCTACTGTGCTTATAACCTAAACCATAGGTTATAACATGTAACCATGCTACTTTATTCTCATGTATAGATTCATAATTAGCAACTAAATGCTTGTTCATGTCTATATAAAATATAGGAACCCTATCACTAATAGGATCAACCAAGGTGATCAAATAGGATCAACCAAGTGTAAACCCTAGATCCTATTACCAAAGCCATCATCCTTTATTGATCTTATTTAGCATAACACCATTGTGATGAACTCCAATAACAACTATGCCAAATATTGTGCATTACCTAACCATAATCCACTAAACCCTATTAGTATTAGATACTTATGAACCATAGTATCCAGGAACCAACTATGCCATATTTAAGTGGATACCATAATAAAACCTAGACCACCTCAACCCTAATTGATATACTTCTTATGAATTAAGAAGTATGTTCTTCAAAAGTTATTATTTTGAAGTAAATAGAGAGTAGCCGTCAAACCTGCTTAATAGGATCTATAAACCCTAGCCAACTATCATCAGCATGGTATACCAACCTTGATAGCACCTATGTATAATGATTTGCTTAGATGTGCTTCACTAAAACCAGATGATCCCTAGCTATTCATGAATCCAACATTGTTGGGATCCATCTAATCCTTACTCCAGAAACTAGTTTGGACCCATAGTAAACCATAGAACTCCACAACCATAATTATCATACTTGTTCTTCATTAAAGAACATGTTCTTCAAAAGTTATTCTTTTGAAGTATATCACAAATAATCATCAACCATACATTATAGGACTTAAAATTGACAACTGCTCTTTATTTATTTTACAATTACTATGCCTTGGTGTTTATGATTGTTATTATACATTCTACTACTTATTTATGATACCAAGTAATCAAACCCAAATAAGAACCTTGTTTGTGAATCACTCTAAAAGTGCAACACACCCTAAATCAATCATAACAACTCACTAATCCTAAATCAACAGGGTTAGGTCACGCTTAGAGCGATTGCATCTCATACTTATGCATTATTGCATCCTTGCCAATCTTTTAAACATCATCCTTACCGGACGATGATGCTATTTCAGAAATTGGAGTTATTGCGTACTGAAGACCTTGTCTGCATAATATTGCAGTCAAGAAAGGCAAGTTCATCGCTTGCTCATGTCATTTGAGTATTTTTACCAAATTACTTGCAAAGTACTATGCTTATCAATCTTGCATGAAAATCAAAAATGCTAATTTCGTAACTATGAATATGACTATGTGGTGGGAAATGGAACCATGGTATGAGTATGGTGGAGGTTCCATTGCAATGGGTTTGTATCCATCTAGGATTAAACAACAAATGTCGTCCAGTGATTCTTGTGCCGTAAGACTCGTGTTAACCATAAAATCTGGAGTGGGACGGAGTAGTCAATTTTGCTTCTTCCTCTCGTACATCAACGGATGCGCTTACCATAGACACTTGATCCAGTTAAGGACAAGCGGTAGGGTGGGGGTCCCAATAAAGTCCCCACGGTAATGCGGTCTATGATGGGTTGCAACGACCGGCGAAGGTATCAGGTCGTCGAACCTGGTATTAGTCGAGGTTGGATGGTATCCAATGGATACGCTGACCGGCGAGGACCCAAGGTCGGAATTGCAACAAAGGGTGGGTGTGCGAGCTCGCGAAGGAGTATAATTTGGCTAAGACCTTATACCGGGCCTCACACCAAAGGAAGTGTGGACGAGAACTAGACTCGGTTGGCAATAAGGTTAAGATCTCTTATGGGTAAAGAAACACACCTCTGCAGAGTGTAATGAATCGTGACATGTCACTCCCTGTTCCGGGTTATGGAACTGCGAACGCTGCCGGAAAGGAACTCCATGAAGTTCTAGTAAACCGGTGAAGGCTGACGGACATAGTTCTTCTGAATAAAAGCAACCGTTTGAAGAAATGGTTATGAAAACCTGCATTGGTATTAGACTTTCTGGTCTAATGTTGTATCTAGTGCATTAAACACCTCTTTCACATAATGAACTTGTTGAGTACGCTCGTACTCATACCACCCTTAAATCCCCTGCTTAGATATGGAGGCATCGAAGAAGGATCTACAGTGCAACCCGAAGACAAAGGAGATCACAACTACTTCAAGGGACATGAACTTGTCAGAAGAGAGTCAAATAACACATCCAACAAGGAGAAAACCTAGATTAGCATTAGAAGGGATCTAGCTCCCTAAACCTAGCTCCTATTTAGCTAGAATCTAGTCATAGCCTCTATAGCTAGTCAAATACTCTATAAATAGAGTTCGTGATAAGATTAGAATACGAGTCGTTCTTCTGAAGTTTATTTGCAGTTTTACCGCATTGTAAAGAAGGAGGCTATGTTGATCTTCTGTAAAGAGTCAGAGTTGTAATTCTATAGACATTCCTTGGACCCGCGTATGTTTTTGTTGTACCACTCTGAGCGATGTAATACTAGTGGAACGGTGTTTCACTGGTGTTATGTCAGACTTGCATACTACACCATGCAGTGGTATGTCGGGTTACCACAAGTAGCGAGGTGGCCAGCTTGGTAGAGAGCGAAGAGTAGATTTTTCTCGCTAGGGGAGTTAAGTCGGCATGGGAATTAAGGACGAGACTTATGTACTGAAAAAGTTCCTATAGAGGGAGTACTATGTACTTGATGTCTACGCACGCTTCTATTCCTGTAGACAGTGTTGGGCCTCCAAGAGCAGAGGTTTGTAGAACAGCAACAAGTTTCCCTTAAGTGAATCACCCATGGTTTATCGAACTCAGGGAGGTAGAGTTCAAAGATATCCTTCTCAGGCAACCCTGCAATTACGATACAAGAAATCTCTTGTGTCCCCAACACACCTAATACACTTGTCAGATGTATAGGTGCACTAGTTCGGCGAAGAGATAGTGAAATACAAGTATAATGGATGACTGTAAGTAGTAATTGCAATCTGAAATAAAGATGGCAGCAAGCAAACATGTAGCAGAACTTGTTGGAAACGGTGTTTCAATGCTTAGAAACAAGGCCTAGGGATCATACTTTCACTAGTGGACACTCTCAACAATGATCACATAAATAAATAACTTCTCTTCACTTGTACTACTTCAAACACTCTCTTGTTGGATAACAAACACCATTCATTGTGTAGGGCTACAAGAGCACCCTCAAGCCGGAGTAAACAAGCTCCACAACTTCATAAAGGAATCAGACACGATGCGCACACTGTCATCGTCACATCGTGGAGAGTAATTCCGGAGTTCATATTAAAGTAACCTCTAGAGTGCATAGTAATAGTTAACTTCATAATCTACAAGAGATCACAATCATAACCTACGCCAAGTACTACATGATGCACACACTGTCAACATTACATCATGGAGGAGGAATATACTACTTTAATAACATCACTAGAGTAGCACATAGATTAATAGTGATACAAAGCTCATGATCACATAAAGATCACACCATGGGAGAGAGAGGTGAACCACATAGCTACCAGTAGAGCCCTCAGCCTCGGGGAGAACTACTCCCTCCTCATCATGGGAGACAGCGATGGCGATGAAGATGGCGGTGGTGTCGATGGAGATGACTCCGGGGGCAATTCCCCGTCCAGGCGGCGTGCCGGAACAGAGTCTTCTGTCCCCCGAAACGGAGTTTCGCGATGGCGGCGGCGTCCCTGGAGTCTTTCTGGAGTTTCGTCAATTGGCGTAGGATTTTTACGTCACGAGGGACTTTATAGGCGAAGAGGCGGCGCAAGGGGGTGCCTGGGGGGCCCACCCCATAGGGCGGCGCGCCCCCCTCCAGGCCGCGCCAGCCTATGGTCTGGGAGCCCTGGGCCTCCCCTCCGGCTCTCTTTCGGTGTTCTGGTCCGTCTCGGTGAAATATGATGTTTGGCCTTTGTTTCGTCGAATTCCGAGAATATTGCCCGAACAGCCTTTCTGGAACCAAAAACAGCAGAAAACAGGAACTGACACTTCAGCATCTTGTTAATACGTTAGTTCCGGAAAACGCATGAAATCATTATAAAGTGTGAGCAAAACATGTAGGTATTGTCATAAAACTAGCATGGAACATCAGAAATTATAGATACGTTGGAGACGTATCAAGCATCCCCAAGCTTAGTTCCTACTCGCCCTCGAGTAGGTAAACGATAACAAGAATAATTTCTGAAGTGACATTCTACTAACATAATCTTGATCATACTATTGTAAAGCATATGAGATGAATGAAGTGATTCAAAGAAATGGTAAAGATAATGACTAAACAACTGAATCATATAGCAAAGACTTTTCGTGAATAGTACTTTCAAGACAAGCATCAGTAAGACTTGCACAGGAGTTAATTCATAAAGCAATAAATTCTTAGTAGAAAGTTTTGAAGCAACACAAAGGAAGATATAAGTTTCAGCAGTTGCTTTCAACTTCAACATGTTTATCTCATGGATATATCTCATGGATAATTGTCAACTCAAAGTGATATGATGAATGCAAATAAGCAAGTATGTTGGAATCAATGCACACACACTACAAGAAATCTGCCATAATATGACGTTTTTTTTATGACTGGAAATCAAAATGTCATAGCTTTATGACGTTCCTAGCTTTGACCGTCCTTGGCCACTCGGGGGGGGGGGAAACCCTAGAAAATCATGACGTTATTGGGCAAAAACGTCATTGGCAATTTAGATCAAAACGTCATTAGGATGCCAAAAGAAGTAGCCAATCAGAAGACAGGAAACAACCTACCAAGGATCAGCTCCAAACTTGAATCTCAACCGTCCGAAGCATCGAACGCACCAAACCACGCGCGGGATTTTCCCATTGGCGCCTAAATTTTTTGGGTCATGCGCTCGACCGACCAGACCACTAAACCACGCGCGCGACCGACCCGACCACTCCAACAAAACCGACCCAGACCGCCCCACAGGCCAGAAACCCTAGCCATTTCCCTTCCGCCGCCCCCCTCTCCGGCCTAGATTCCGGCCAACTCCGGCGACCCAGGCTCTCCCTTGGCTTTCCCAAGAAACCAAGGCTCGCCGTCGAATCGCATCCGCACAGACCAGCGACCGAGGGAAAACTGCAGCGGTGGCGGCGGAGATGGGGATCAGCTAGCACTTGGAGGCCGTGAAGCAGCACTGAGCGAGCAACTTCGACGAGTTCATCGCCTCCAACCCCGTCTACGGCCCCCAGGTACCTTCCTGTCCTACCTCGCCCTCTCCATCCCCCGATCCCGATCCTTCCGCTTATACCGACGTCTACGCACGCGCGATGGGTTGCTTCTCCTCCTTCGATTCCAGGTCCGACGACGAGCACCACTACCCCAACCACAGCGGAGGCGGAGGAGGCGGAAATGGCGTTGGCGCCGGCGGACGGGCCGCGGCGGCTTCGCCGTCATCCTCAGCCGCCCGTGGCCGGGACGAGAGGCCCATGGCGGCGCCGCGCGTCCCCGCAGTTGCGTTCGCTTCCTCTCCGATAGGGCCTTCTCTGTCGGTTGGTGCGGGCAGGATCCGAATCCGATCCGCGAATCGCCCGATGCTCTCCCCCGCCGTTAATTACTCTCTTCTCGCTGTGGGGGCTCTGGTTGGTCGGTAGACGGTAACGATGGGCAAGGCGATCCTCGTGAACGCGGTTTGACGAAAAACGGCAGCAACAAAATTGCGCTGAGCGACTAACCAGTACATGAACTACCTACTACGGCGAATTCCTGCAGTTTCATCTTACTACGATGCTTCATTTCAAGTGTTGGGGCATTTAGTTAGGGCGATAAGAAATTTTGATAAACACATACTGTCAAGATATGGTTGGAGTCTCACTGGACCAAAACTTTCGTGGTTTGTTTTTCGATCCAGTTCTTGCAACAGATAAATTTTTATAAGTGGACAAGGGAAAATCACAAAATGATCTTGATATGGTTTCAAATTGATGAACCTTGGACGGTTTAGTTCTGGTTCGGTTACATCAATCAAGAGTCTTATTTTATTTCAAATTGATGAACCTTGGACGGCTTAGTTCTGGCATTTTTTAGTTATGTATCCTGTGTCAACTCCTGACTCTCAAATAATGTGCGATTTACGGTACATCCAATACTATTAATTGGTGCATAATTGATAATCAAAACGATAATAACCATGTTTTATTTTTCATATGCTCGTGTGCTTATCACCTCAGTTACTATATCTGCAAGTGAAATAATAAGCTGCCCAGAAGCTGTTGCTTCAAAAAATTAACTTAGCTTACCAGTTTAGTTTGTATTTGTGTCACACATCCAGAGTTCCAGACAGCTCCTCTGTTTCTTAATATCTGACATTCACATTTCTAAACGAACAGGGCGAGGCTGACGACAAGATCACCGCCATCTGCGCTGACGACCCAGAGTACAGGCACTTCAACGACATCAAGGAGCTCCCTCCCTACCGCCTCGCTGAGATCAGGAGCTTCTTCGAGGACTCGTATCCTTCTAATTGTTAATAACTTCATATTACGCTCGCTAACATGCTGATGTTGTATCTTACTAAATCGGTGTAACCTGCAAGTTGTTCTTATGTACACGTAGCAGTAGTGCAATAGTTAGTTTGATGCACTAGATGAATTAGCTAAGTATTATTATTCACTTGAATTGGCTGAGCATGGTCTTTGTTTAATCCAGAATCAGCGATGTAATAATTCTTGATGTTGCTAACTTTTTTTCGATAAAGGGAATATATTAATATCAAAACGATACCAATTACACCCAGCCTCTGCAACAACGCACCACCCTAATGGCACTACGGATGCACACAGCCAAAACGAAGAAAAGAAAACTAAGAAACAAAAGTCCCGCTACGGTATCTCGGGCCTAACAACGACAATACATCCACCAGGCAAGACAACACCTGAAATACATAATCTCCAATAACGACGCCTCCAAGAAGGAAACGAGTGCGCGAACACCATCGTCGCCCGATCAACGATCTTAGGTTTTCACCACGAAGATAGTCCCCACTCTCAAAACAATGCCTCCAACAAGGTCGTTGCCGGGCACAACCAGTTAAGGCCGGACCTTGGGTTTTCACCCGAAAGGTAGGACTCGAACTTCACCGTGTTGTCGCCCCCACTTTCATACCGCTGTTGTGAAGCCCGGAACACCAAGCAAGTCCCTCAACAACGCGGAGACTTGAACCTCCCTTAGCTAGTCCTCCCTCCGGCCTTCATGAACTTCTCTTCTTCCGACTTTCATCATGGATCCATAGTCACTTGATGTCAACACAGAAAAAGAGCTTCGCGCCGCTCCCTCCAGAACCAATCGGTCGGAATAAAAGCATGGGTGCGCACGACCGAATACCACCGATCCAGACAAACTCCGGGCAAAAAGCACTCGTTACATTCGCCGGCGGAGCCTTCCGGAACTCAACACTCCGGCTAGATCACGAGTCCAGGCCTCCGGTAGGTCTTCCTCTTCACGCAAGAGAGACCCTAGGACCACCGCCTTTATTCGAGGTCGGACCCCCACGTCGGCGACCGTCCCGGGCTGGCCACTCCAACCCTCCACCGGCGACTCCGTCGCCGGCTTCCAAGCATCTCCATCTCGCCGCCGGAACGCGGTGATAGATCGATAGATCCACCACCACCAACCGCAGGCCAACCCTCTCCGACGAAGAAGAGGGCCACCTCCACCGTCTTACCCAAGGCTACTGCCCCAGGCGACCTCGTGTCGCGGGTGAAGCCCGAGATCGCCTCCACTCACCGGCGAGAGGCGGGGGGGAATTGGCGTAGGCCATGAGCCTGGCCGCCGCCCACCACCAGCCCCTGCCGGAGTGCTGCGGAGAGCCGACGGGAGGAGGGAGGCCGCAGCGCTGGCCGCCGCCGCCCATCCCAACTGCGCCGGCCGAGGGAGAGCCGACGGGGGAAGGGGGCGCAGCGCAGGCCGCCGCCGCCCAACCCATCCGCGCGCCCGCCATGCGTCAAGGAAGGGGATCCGGCCTCCGTCCACCAGGCGTCGACGAGGAAGGGCCCCCGCCGCCGCCACGCCCCGAGGGTCTTTGCCCCGGCGGCGCTAGAGGCGGCGGCGGCGGCGGCGTTTAGGGCTGGGGAGTTACGGAAGGGCTGGGGATGTTGCTAACTTTGTCTTCATAAGATCACTTCGCTATCCAGAATCATTTGCCTTGTACTTTTGCTTATCAACTTTTGCACCGTTATTGCTGCTCCTGGTCACCGTGACTTCATCAAGAACATGATCACTGGTACCTCCCAGGCTATGTATACCACCTGAAGTTACGTATACCACCTGTATTTGTTCCACAAGCAAATTTTATACCACCTGTGTGTTATAGTAGTCTTTTAACTTTTAAACTTGTTGCATGATCTGGATGCTAGTTATTAGGTAGTCCCTGAATTATTTACTTTTGCTAAATGATTTCAATGCCTGTTTCTAAAGAACATGATCTGCATCCAGTGTTTCATTTCGTTACTGTTAGACATGTCCTACTCTAAATAGACTAGGCCTTCCGTTTTAAGTTGACTTAATTGCACAGTTCTGCCAGTCTACTACTATACAATCCATGCAGTTTCAGTTCTTTCTGCTATTTAATTCCTTCTATTGTATTATATGCCATCTATAATAAGCAGACAACTTGTTTTACATTTCTTCTCTTTATTTACATAAGCTTGTGCTTTCATTTCTATACATGCCTTCTGTAATAAGCGTTACAGGACCTTCTTTTGAATATGACATGATGTGAAGTTAATTGAAAATTAACTTCTCATCATGTCATATTCAAACAGTGCAATAGTATATATATATATATAGGCTTGTGATGAAGTTACTGAGCTGTGTTTGGCTCTCAGTGAGATTGATGTAAATGTCTTGGTATAATACTTCCTTCTTTTGACTCTTTCTCCTTTTCCAGGTGTAACTGTTACGAGCAGAGAAGCCATGAGCAGGTCTGAAGGTATATAATTTTTCTATGTCCCTGTAACGTGTCAAACCGTGAATAAGCTGGTGTAAATATCCGAATCATCCCTCTGCACTTGCTAGTTGGACATTGCACCTCCACATTCTTATTTTTCACGTCTTATTTCAAGGTTACTCCTGCTATAATGTGTTGACCAGTTGTGGTTTCGATCTGTTTCGCTACAAATAGCATTATACACATTGAAGATACTACGTTCTGTTGCCTTATAATTGTTACTTCCTGATCTTAGAATTCATGGACCAAAGTAGTAGATACTATGTTATGTTTCCTTATCATTGTTTACTGCCACGATAGCATGTCAGTGCTCACACTTCACGCCCACTTTATGCTTGCTTAGCAACTCTCTGATTGTTGTGTCTTGCTGTGCAGAAGAGTTTGCTGTGTACGTTCCTTGATGCTTATTTTACTTGGGTTGACCTGAAGCGCTGTTTCTGGGTGGTGTAGGATGAGTTGCTGCGGAACAACCTGTAGGTGGAGAGCCTGAAGATAACTCGTGCAACATCATTGTCTGGCAAGATGCATGCTGGAGAACCTGAAGACAACTCTAATGAAATTTTATGTTTATATTGTAATAACGAGCATGACTGAGTCTTATTGCTCCAAGTCACTGTGATGAAAGTTTTATGTTCATACTAATAACGAGCTTGACTAGTTCTTGTTGCTGAAATGTAATTGATTGATTTGCTAAGTTTTATGTTCATACTAATAATGAGCTTGACTGGTTCTTATTGACTGCCGGTCCAAAACTGTAATGGGTCCTAAAAAGGCCACGGCCCAATAAAAATTGGCCCAGGCCCAATAAGTACAACAGCTAAAAATGCCGTTCAAAAAAAATAAGCTAAAAAGGCCAAGGTAATTGGGCTAGTTACGGGCCAAGGCCCAACAAAGCCGAAAAAAATAATCAGAACTAATGGGCTCAGCCCACATAAAGAGCTGAATGGACAGGGCTGAATTCAGATAATGACGTTTCTAATTCGTCAGAATTTTTCCACGTCGGATTGCCACGCTGGACTCGGGGGCAGGTGCCCATGACGTTTTGGGAACGTCATGCCGTCAGTGACATTTTAAAACGTCACAAAGCTCTACGACGTTTTCAAGTGGAACGTCTTAAGCAGTCACTGCTGACTCCCAACTTTCGACGTTTTGAAAAGCGTCACCGTAACGTCACAAGTAGCCATTAGTGACGTTTCAGTGACACCTTATTTTTGTCAACTTATGGCAGATTTCTTGTAGTGACAGTTGACACAAGTGTTTGCTCCTAAGATAGAAAGAAGTAGGTAAACTGACTCAACATAAAGTAAAAGAATGGGCCCTTCGCAAAGGGAAGCATGGATTACTATTTTTGTGCTAGAGCTTTTCATTTTGAAAACATAGAAACAATTTTGTCAACGGTAGTAATAATTCATATGTCTTATGCATAAGATGTCCTATAAGTTGCAAGCCTCATGCATCGAGTACCAATAGTGCTTGCACCCTGTCCTAATTAGCTTGGATTTACATGGATTATCATTGCATAACATATGTTTCAACCAAGTGTCACAAAGGGGTACCTCTATGTCACCTGTACAAAGGTCCAAGGAGATAGATCGCATTTGATTTCTCGTTTTTGATAGATCTCAACTTAGGACATACATACCGGGACAACATAGACAACGAGATAATGGACTCCTCTTTAATGCTTAAGCATTCAACAACGAATAGTATTCTCATAAGAGATTTGAGGATTAATGTCCAAACTGAAACTTCCACCATGATTCATGGCTTTAGTTAGCGGCCCAATGTTCTTCTCTAACAATATGCATACTCAAACCATTTGATCATGATAAATCACCCTTACTTCAGACAAGACGAACATGCATAGCAACTCACATGATATTCAAAAAAAGGTGTAATAGTTGATGGCGTCCCCAGAAACATGGTTACCGCTCAACAAGCAACTTATAAGAAATAAGATACATAAGCTACATATTCTTTACCACAATAGTTGTTAAGGCTATTTTCCCATGAGCTATGTATTGCAAAGACAAGGAATGAAATTTTAAAGGTAGCACCCAAGTAATTTACTTTGGAATGGCAGAGAAATACCACATAGTAGGTAGGTATGGTGGACACAAATGGCATAGGTTTTGGCTCAAGGATTTGGATGCACGAGAAGTATTCTCTCTCAGTACAAGGCTTTGGTTAGCAAGGTTGTTTGAAGCAAACACAAGTATGAACCGGTACAGCAAAACTTACATAAGAACATATTGCAAGCATTATAAGACTCTACACTATCTCCTTGTTGTTCAAACACTTCACCGGAAAATATCTAGACTTTAGAGAGACCAATCATGCAAACCAAATTTCAACAAGCTCTATGGTAGTTCTTCATTAATAGGTGCAAAGTACATGATGCAAGAGCTTAAACATGATCTATTTGAGAGCTCAAAACAATTGCCAAGTATCAAATTATTCAAGACCAAATACCAATTACCACATGAAGCATTTTCTGTTTCCAACCAAATAACAATGAACGAAGCAGTTTTCAACCTTCGCCATGAACATTAAAAGTAAAACTAAGAACACAAGTGTTCAAATGAAAAAGCGGAGCGTGTCTCTCTCCCAAAAAAAGAATGCTAGGATCCGATTTTATTCAAACAAAAACAAAAACAAAAACATACAGACCCTCCAAGTAAAGCACATAAGATGTGACGGAATAAAAATATAGTTTCACTAGAGGTGACCTGATAAGTTGTCGATGAAGAAGGGGATGCCTTGGGCATCCCCAAGCTTAGATGCTTTAGTCTTCTTGAAATATAAAAATATAGTTTCACTAGAGGTGACCTTTATAATTAGCGCTGATAAATTAATTAACTTGAATCTTGACAAGTTCTCTCGAATGAAAACACATTTGATTAAGTTGCCTCATAATATATATATACAATTAGTGTGCATGCGCGCATGGCATACCATGCACATATCATTCATGCATATATATATATATATATTTCAATATATATCTGAACATATTCTTGGGGATATATATATATATATTTCACTCTCTCTCTCTCGATCTATATATATATCGTTGGTGGCCAAGAAACACACTTATATATATACGCATGCACTTTATGCGCAAAGGCGCGGGTGCCTCTAATAATGTGTGTGTGCACTAGATCGATCGATGATCCCTAAACCTTAAACCCTAAAACCCTAATCCCTGATCCCTAATTATACCCTAAACGTACACTCTAAACACCCTAAACACTAAACCCTAAACCCTAGACCCTAAACCCTAAACCCTAAACCCTAAACACTAAACCCTAAACCCTAAACCCTAACCCTAGACCCTAAACCCTAAATCCTAAATATATTTCAATCTCTCTATAGATATATATATCGCTGGTGGCCAAGAAACACACTTATATATATACGCATGCACTTTATGCGCAAAGGCGCAGGTGCCTCTAATAATGTGTGTGTGCACTAGCTCGATCGATGATCCCTAAACCTTAAAGCCTAAAACCCTAATCCCTGATCCCTAATTATACCCTAAACGTACACCCTAAACACCCTAAACACTAAACCCTAAACCTTAGACCCTAAACCCTAAACCCTAAACACTAAACCCTAAACCTTAACCCTAGACCCTAAACCCTAAACCCTAAACCCTAAACCATAAATATATTTCAATCTCTCTCTAGATCTATATATCGTTGGTGGCCAAGAAACACACTTATATATACGCATGCACTTTATGCTCAAATTGGCGCGGGTGCCTCTAATAATGTGTGTGTGCACTCGATCGATGATCCCTAAACCTTAAACCCTAAAACCCTAATCCCTAATCCCTAATTATACCCTAAACGTACACCCTAAACACTCTAAACACTAAACCCTAAACCCTAGACCCTAAACCCTAAACACTACACCCTAAACCCTAAACCCTAAACACTAAACCCTAAACCCTAACCCTAGACCCTAAAGCCTAAACACTAAACCCCAAACCCTAAACCCTAGACCCTAAACCCTAATTAACCCTAACCCTAACCCTAAAACCCTAGCTAGCTAACCCTAAACCCTAATTAAACCCTACATATATATATATATATAGGCCAACGACACTTAGCTGTGCATCAAGCAGGCGAGCAACTAATTAGCGCTGATAAATTAATTAACTTGAATTTTGACAACTTCTCGATCTCGAATGAAAACAGATTTGATTAAGTCATCTCATAATATATATATATATATATATATATATATATATATAATTAGTGTGCATGCGCGCATGGCATACCTTGCATATCATTCGTGCATATATTTCAATATATATTTGAACATATTCTTGGGGTTATATATATATTTAAATCTCTCTCTCTCGGTCTATATATCGTTGGTGGCCAAGAAACACACTTATATATATACGCATGCACTTTATGCGCAAAGGCGCGGGTGCCTCTAATAATGTGTGTGTGCACTCGATCGATGATCCCTAAACCTTAAACCCTAAAACCCTAATCCCTGATCCCTAATTATACCCTAAACGTACACCCTAAACATCCTAAACACTAAACCCTAAACCCTAGATCCTAAACCCTAAACCCTAAACCCTAAACACTAAACCCTAAACCCTAAACCCTAACCCTAGACCCTAAACCCTAAACCCTAAACCCTAAATATATTTCAATCTCTCTCTCGGTCTATATATCGTTGGTGGCCAAGAAACACACTTATATATATACGCATGCACTTTATGCGCAAAGGCGCGGGTGCCTCTAATAATGTGTGTGTGCACTTGCTCGATCGATGATCCCTAAACCTTAAACCCTAAAACCCTAATCCCTGATCCCTAATTATACCCTAAACGTACAACCTAAACACCCTAAACACTAAACCCTAAACCCTAGACCCTAAACCCTAAACCCTAAACCCTAAACACTAAACCCTACACCCTAAACCCTAAACCCTAACCCTAGACCCTAAACCCTAAACCCTAAACCCTAAACCCTAAACCGTAAACCCTAAACCCTAAACCATAAATATATTTCAATCTCTCTCTAGATCTATATATCGTTGGTGGCCAAGAAACACGCTTATATATATACGCATGCACTTTATGCGCAAATTGGTGTGGGTGCCTCTAATAATGTGTGTGTGCACTCGATCGATGATCCCTAAACCTTAAACCCTAAAACCCTAATCCCTAATCCCTAATTATACCCTAAACGTACACCCGAAACACCCTAAACACTAAACCCTAAACCCTAGACCCTAAACCCTAAACACTACACCCTAAACCCTAAACCCTAAACCCTAAACACTAAACCCTAAACCCTAACCCTAGACCCTTGATGTCTACGGGTGCTTCTATTCTTGTAGACAGTGTTGGGCCTCCAAGAGCAGAGGTTTGTAGAACAGCAGCAAGTTTCCCTTAAGTGGATCACCCAAGGTTTATCGAACTCAGGGAGGAAGAGGTCAAAGATATCCCTCTCATGCAACCACCGCAACCACAAAGCAAGAAGTCTCTTGTGTCCCCAACACACCTAATAGGTGCACTAGTTCGGCGAAGAGATAGTGAAATACAGGTGGTATGAATAAATGCGAGCTGTAGCAACGGCACCAGAAAAGTGTTTTGCTGTCCAGGACTGGTGTGTGGTTGATGGTGGTAATATTGCAGGAAGTAAAGATGCAGTAAAACAGTAAACAAGCAGCGATAGCAGTATTTAGGAACAAGGCCTAGGGATCATACTTTCACTAGTGGACACTCTCAACATTGATCACATAACAGAATAAATAGATAGATGCTAGACTCTACACCCTCTTGTTGGATGATGAACATCACTAACTGTGTAGGATTACACGAACCCTCAATGCCGGAGTTAACAAGCTCCACAATATTCAATGTTCATATTTAAATAACCTTAGAGTGCATGACAGATCAACATAACCAAACCAAGTACTAACATAGCATGCACACTGTCACCTTCACGCTACGAAAGGAGGCATAGATCACATCAATACCATCATAGCAATAGTTAACTTCATAATCTACAAGAGATCACAATCATAACCTACGCCAAGTACTACACGATGCACACACTTGTCACCATTACACCGTGCGGGAGGAATAAACTACTTTAATAACATCACTAGAGTAGCACACATATATATTGTGATACAAAACACATTGCAATCATAAAGAGATATAAATAAGCACTTCACTATGCCATTCATAACAGTGAATAAGAATTACGTGAAATATAGCCTAAGAGACCCACACGGTGCACACACTTGTCACCTTTACACACGTGGGACAAGGAGTCTCCGGAGATCACATAAGTAAAACCCACTTGACTAGCACAATGACATCTAGATTACAAGCATTATCATATGAATCTCAATCATGTAAGGCAGCTCATGAGATTATTGTATTGAAGCACATAGGAGAGAGATTAACCACATAGCTACCGGTACAGCCCCGAGCCTCAATGGAGAACTACTCCCTCCTCATGGGAGACAGCAGCGTTGATGAAGATGGCGGTGGTGTCGATGGAGGAGCCTTCCGGGGGCACTTCCCCATCCCGGCGGCGTGCCGGAACAGAGACTCCTATCCCCCAGATCTTGGCTTCGCGATGGCGGTGGCTCTAGAAGGTTTTCTCTGGTTTCGTCGAACGTGGTAGGGTTTTCGCGACGGAGACCTTAAGTAGGCGGAAGGGCGGCCTCGGAGGGGGCCTGGTGGGCCCACACACTAGGGGGGCGCGCCCCACCCCTTGGCCGCGCCGCCCTGGCGTGAGGGGCCCCCCTGGCTCCTCTCCGGTACTTCTTCGATGCTCTGGAACCTTCCGGGAAAAATAGGATGTTGGGCGTTGATTTCGTCCGATTCCGAGAATATTTCCTTACTAGGATTTCTGGAACCAAAAACAGCAGAAAACAGCAACTGGCCCTTCGGCATCTCGTCAATAGGTTAGTTCCGGAAAACGCATCAAAACGATGTAAAGTTTGTATAAAACATATAAGTATCATCATAAAAGTAGCATGGAACATAAGAAATTATAGATACGTTTGAGACGTATCAAGCATCCCCAAGCTTAGTTCCTACTCGCCCTCGAGTAGGTAAACGATAACAAAGATAATTTCTTAAGTGACATGCTATTTACATAATCTTGATCATACTATTGTAAAGCATATGACATGAATGCAGCGATTCGAAGCAATGGTGAAGATAATGAATAAACAAATGAATCATATAGCAAAGACTTTTCATGAACAATAATTTCAAGACAAGCATCAATAAGACTTGCATAAGAGTTACTCATAAAGCAATAGATTCAAAGTAAAGGCATTGAAGCAACACAAAGGAAGATATAAGTTTCAGCGGTTGCTTTCAACTTCAACATATTTATCTCATGGATAATTGTCAACACAAAGCAATATAACAAGTGCAATAAGTAAACATGTAAGAATCAATGCACACAGTTGATACAAGTGTTTGCTTCTAAGATAGAAAGAATAGGCAAACTGACTCAACAATAAAGTAGAAGATAGGCCCTTCGCAGAGGGAAGCATTGATTACTATATTTGTGCTAGAGCTTTTCATTTTGAAAACAAGAAACAATTTTGTCAACGGTAGTAATAAAGCATATGAGTTATGTATAAGACATCTTATAAGTTGCAAGCCTCATGCATAGTATACTAATAGTGCTTGCACCTTGTCCTAATTAGCTTGGGTTAACACGGATTATCCTTGCATAGCATATGTTCAACCAAGTGTCACAAAGGGGTACCTCTATGCCGCCTGTACAAAGGTCTAAGGAGAAGGCTCGCATTGGATTTCTCGCTTTTGATTATTCTCAACTTAGACATCCATACCGGGACAACATAGACAACAGATAATGGACTCCTCTTTAATGCATAAGCATTTCAACAACAATTAATTTTCTCATAAGAGATTGAGGATTAGCTGTCCACACTGAAACTTCCACCATGAATCATGGCTTTAGTTAGCGGCCCAATGTTCTTCTCTAACAGTATGCATACTCAAACCATTTGATTGTGAAAACCGCCCTTACTTCAGACAAGACGAACATGCATAGCAACTCACATGATATTCAACAAAGGTAAAAGAGTTTGTGGCGTCCCCAGAAAACATGGTTATCGCTCAACAAGCAACTTATTAAGAAATAAGACACATAAGTACATATTCTTCACCACGATAGTTTTTAAGCTATTTTGTCCCATGAGCTATATATTGCAAAGGTAAAGGATGGAAATTTTAAAGGTAGCACTCAAGTAATTTACTTTGGAATGGCGGAGAAATACCATGTGGTAGGTAGGTATGGTGGACACAAATGGCATGGTTATTGGCTCAAGGATTTGGATGCATGAGAAGAATTCCCTCTCAATACAAGGCTAGGCTAGCAAGGTTGTTTGAAGCAAACTCAAGTATAAAAGGTGCAGCAAAGCTCACATATGAAGCTATTGTAAGCATTATAAGACTTTATATCGTCTCCTTGTTGTTCAAACACCTTAACCAGAAAATATCTAGACTCTAGAGATCAATCATGCAAACCAAATTTTAACAAGCTCTATGTAGTTCTTCATTAATAGGTGCAAAGTACATGATGCAAGAGCTTAAACATGATCTATATGAGCACAACAATTGCCAAGTATCACATTATTCAAGACATTATACCATTTACCACAGATAGCATTTCCCGTTTCCAACCATATAACAATTAACGAAGCAGTTTCAACCTTCGCCATGAACATTAAAAGCTAAGAACACATGTGTTCATATGAACCAGCGGAGCGTGTCTCTCTCCCACACAAGCATTTATTCAGAGAATGAAAATAACAAAATGAAAATAAAAGCACACAGACGCTCCAAGTAAAGCACATAAGATGTGACCGAATAAAAATATAGTTTCAAGAGAAGAAACCTGATAATTTGTCGATGAAGAAGGGGATGCCTTGGGCATCCCCAAGCTTAGATGCTTGAGTCTTCTTGAAATATGCAGGGATGAACCACGGGGGCATCCCCAAGCTTAGACTTTTCACTCTTCTTGACCATATTGTATCATCCTCCTCTCTTGACCCTTGAAAACTTCCTCCACACCAAACTCAAAACAAACTCATTAGAGGGTTAGTGCATAACCAAAAATTCACATGTTCAGAGGTGACACAATCATTGTTAACACTTCTGGACATTGCTCAAAGCTACTAGAAGGTAATGGAACAAAGAAATCCATCCAACACAGCGAAAGAGGCAATGCGAAATAAAAGGCAGAATCTGTCAAAACAGAACATTCCGTAAAGACGAATTTTATTGAGGCACCAGACTTGCTCAGATGAAAATTCTCAAATTGATTGAAAGTTGCGTACATATCTGAGGATCACTCACGTAAATTTGCATAATTTTCTGAGTTACCTACAGAGAACACTACCCAAATTCGTGACAGATAGAAATCTGTTTCTGCGCAGTAATCCAAATCTAGTATCAACCTTACTATCAAAGACTTTACTTGGCACAACAAATGCAATAAAATAAGATAAGGAGAGGTTGCTACAGTAGTAACAAATTCCAAGACTCAAATATAAAACAAAAGTACTTTAGTAAAATAAACACATGGGTTATCTCCCAAGAAGTGCTTTCTTTATAGCCATTAAGATGGGCTCAGCAGTTTTAATGATGCACTCGCAAGAAATAGTAGTTGAAGCAAAGAGAGCATCAAGAGGAAATTCAAAACAAATTTAAGTCTAACATGCTTCCTATGCATAGGAGTTTTGTAAATAAACAAGTTCATGAAGAAAAAAGTAACAAGCATAGGAAGATAGAACAAGTGTAGCTTCAAAAATTTCAGCACATAGAGAGGCATTTTAGTAACATGAAAATTTCTACAACCATAGTTTCCTCTCTCATAATAACTTTCAGTAGAAACATGAGCAAACTCAACAATATAACTATCACATAAAGCATTCTTATCATGAGTCTCATGCATAAAATTATTACTACTCCCAACATAAGCATAATCAATTTTATTAGTTGTAGTGGGAGCAAATTCAACAAAGTAGCTATCAAATATAGGAGGCATATTGTAATCATAATCAAATTCATCCTCCATAACAGGCGGCACCAAAAGACCACTATCATTATAATCATCATAAATAGGAGGCATATCATAATCAACATAAACTTTCTCCTCAATACCCGGAGGGCTAAAGAGATCATTTTCATCAAAACCGACCTCCCCAAGCTTAGAATTTTCTATATCATTAGCAACAATGGTGTTCAAAGCGTTCATACTAATATGTTCCATGGGTTTTTTAATTTTCGCATCAAACCATCCATGTCTTAAATCAGGAAATAGAATAAGAAGCTCATTGTTGTCCATTATGCCAAACTAGTGTAAACAAGAAACAAAAATATGCAATTGCAGGATCTAAAGGAAATAGCTTCGAGCACACACACAATGGCAAGAAAAAAGTACTTAGTTACCTGGGACCGGAGTATGAGTGCCTTTTACCTTTCCTCCCCGGCAACGGCGCCAGAAAAGTGCTTGATGTCTACGGGTGTTTCTATTCTTGTAGACAGTGTTGGGCCTCCAAGAGCAGAGGTTTGTAGAACAGCAACAAGTTTCCCTTAAGTGAATCACCCAAGGTTTATCGAACTCAGGGAGGAAGAGGTCAAAGATATCCCTCTCATGCAACCACTGCAACCACAAAGCAAGAAGTCTCTTGTGTCCCCAACACACCTAATAGGTGCACTAGTTCGGCGAAGAGATAGTGAAATACAGGTGGTATGAATAAATGCGAGCGGTAGCAACGGCACCGAGAAAAGTGTTTTGCTGTCCGGGACTGGTGTGTGGTTGATGGTGGTAATATTGCAGGAAGTAAAGATGCGGTAAAACAGATAAACAAGCAGCGATAGCGATATTTAGGAACAAGGCCTAGGGATCATACTTTCACTAGTGGACACTCTCAACATTGATCACATAACGGAATAAATAGATAGATGCTAGACTCTACACCCTCTTGTTGGATGATGAACATCACTAACTGTGTAGGATTACACGAACCCTCAATGCCGGAGTTAACAAGCTCCACAATATTCAATGTTCATATTTAAATAACCTTAGAGTGCATGACAGATCAACATAACCAAACCAAGTACTAACATAGCATACACACTGTCACCTTCACGCTACGAAAGGAGGCATAGATCACATCAATACCATCATAGCAATAGTTAACTTCATAATCTACAAGAGATCACAATCATAACCTACGCCAAGTACTACACGATGCACACACTTGTCACCATTACACCGTGCGGGAGGAATAAACTACTTTAATAACATCACTAGAGTAGCACACGGATATATTGTGATACAAAACACATTGCAATCATAAAGAGATATAAATAAGCACTTCACTATGCCATTCATAACGGTGAATAAGTATTACGTGAAATATAGCCTAAGAGACCCACACGGTGCACATACTCGTCACCTTTACACACGTGGGACAAGGAGTCTCCGGAGATCACATAAGTAAAACCCACTTGACTAGCACAATGACATCTAGATTACAAGCATCATCATATGAATCTCAATCATGTAAGGCAGCTCATGAGATTATTGTATTGAAGCACATAGGAGAGAGATTAACCACATAGCTACCGGTACAGCCCCGAGCCTCAATGGAGAACTACTCCCTCCTCATGGGAGACAGCAGCGTTGATGAAGATGGCGGTGGTGTCGATGGAGGAGCCTTCCGGGGGCACTTCCGCGTCCCGGCGGCGGCGTGCCGGAACAGAGACTCCTGTCCCCCAGATCTTGGCTTCGCGATGGCGGCGGCTCTGGAAGGTTTTCTCTAGTTTCGTCGAACGTGGTAGGGTTTTCGCGACGGAGACCTTAAGTAGGCGGAAGGGCGGCCTCGGAGGGGGCCTGGTGGGCCCACACACTAGGGGGCGCGCCCCACCCCTTGGCCGCGCCTCCCTGGCGTGTGGGGCCCCTGGCTCCTCTCCGGTACTTCTTCGATGCTCTGGAACCTTCCGGGAAAAATAGGATGTTGGGCGTTGATTTCGTCCGATTCCGAGAATATTTCCTTACTAGGATTTCTGGAACCAAAAACAGCAGAAAACAGGAACTGGCCCTTCGGCATCTCGTCAATAGGTTAGTTCCGGAAAACGCATCAAAACGATGTAAAGTGTGTATAAAACATATAAGTATCATCATAAAAGTAGCATGGAACATAAGAAATTTTAGATACGTTTGAGACGTATCAACCCTAAACCCTAAACACTAAACCCCAAACCCTAAACCCTAAACCCTAGACCTTAAACCCTAATTAACCCTAACCCTAAACCTAAAACCCTAGCTAGCTAACCCTAAACCCTAATTAAACCCTACATATATATATATATAGGCCAACGACACTTAATTGTGCATCAAGCAGGCGACCAACTAATTAGCGCTGATAAATTAATTAACTTCAATCTTGACAAGTTCTCTCGAATTAAAACACATTTGATTAATTAAGTTGCCTCATAATATATATAAAATTAGTGTGCATGCGCGCATGGCATACCTTGCACATATCATTCGTGCATATATTTCAATATATATCTGAACATATTCTTGGGGATATATATATATATATATTTCAATCTCTCTCTCTCGATCTATATATATATATCGTTGGTGGCCAAAAAAACACACTTGTATACGCATGCACTTTATGCGCAAAGGCGCGGGTGCCTCTAATAATGTGTGTGTGCACTCGATCGATGATCCCTAAACCTTAAACCCTAAAACCCTAATCCCTAATCCCTAATTAAACCCTAAACATACACCCTAAACACCCTAAACACTAAACCCTAAACCCTAGACCCTAAACCCTAAACCCTAAACACTAAACCCTAAACCCTAAACCCTAAACACTAAACCCTAAACCCTAACCCTAACCCTAACCCTAACCCCTAGCTAACACTAAACCCTAAACCCTAATTAAACCCTACATATATAGGTCAACGACACTTAATTGCGCATCAAGCAGGCGACCAACTAATTAGCGCTGATAAATTAATTAACTAGATTTTTGACAAGTTCTCGATCTCGAATGAAAACACATTTGATTAAGTTGTCTCATAATATATATAATTAGTGTGCATGTGCGCATGGCATACCTTGCATATCATTCGTGCATATATTTCAATATATATTTGAACATATTCTTGGGTATATATATATTTCAATCTCTCTCTCTCGATCTATATATCGTTGGTGGCCAAGAAACACACTTATTTATATACGCATGCACTTTATGCGCAAAGGCGCGGGTGCCTCTAATAATGTGTGTGTGCACAAGCTCGATCGATGATCCCTAAACCTTAAACCCTAAAACCCTAATCTCTGATCCCTAATTATACCCTAAACGTACACCCTAAACACCCTAAACACTAAACCCTAAACCCTAAACCCTAGACCCTAAACCCTAAATTCTAAACCCTAAACACTAAACACTAAACCCTAAACCTTAACCCTAGACCCTAAACCCTAAACCCTAAACCCTAAATATATTTCAATCTCTCTCTAGATCTATATATCGTTGGTGGCCAAGAAACACACTTATATATATACGCATGCACTTTATGCGCAAAGGCGCGGGTGCCTCTAATAATGTGTGTGTCCACTTGATCGATGATCCCTAAACCTTAAGCCCTAAAAACCTAATCCCTAATCCCTAATTATACCCTAAACATACACCCTAAACACCCTAAACACTAAACCCTAAACCCTACACCCTACACCCTAAACACTACACCCTAAACCCTAAACCCTAAACACGTACTAAACCCTAAACCCTAACCCTAGACCCTAAACCCTAAACACTAGACCCCAAACCCTAACCCCTAGACCCTAAACCCTAATTAATTAACCCTAATCCTAAATCTAAAACCCTAGCTAGCTAACCCTAAACCCTAAACCCTAATTAAACCCTAAATATATATATATATATAGGCCAACGACACTTAATTGCGCATCAAGCAGGCGACCAACTAATTAGCGCTGATAAATTAATTAACTTGAATCTTGATAAGTTCTCTCGAATGAAAACACATTTGATTAAGTTGCCTCATAATATATATACAATTAGTGTGCATGCGCGCATGGCATACCTTGCACATATCATTCGTGTATATATTTCAATATATATCTGAACATATTCTTGGGGATATATATATATTTCAATCTCTCTCTCTCTCGATCTATATATATATCGTTGGTGGCCAAAAAACACACTTATATATACACATGCACTTTATGCGCAAAGGCGCGGGTGCCTCTAATAATGTGTGTGTGCACTTGATCGATGACCCCTAAACCTTAAACCCTAAAACCCTAATCCCTAATCCCTAATTATACCCTAAACATACACCCTAAACTCCCTAAACACTAAACCCTAGACCCTAAACCCTGAACCCTAAACACTAAACCCTAAACCCTAAACCGTAAACACTAAACCCTAATCCCTAATCCCTAACCCTAACTCCTAGCTAACCCTAAACCCTAAACCCTGATTAAACCCTACATATATAGGCCAACGACACTTAATTGCGCATCAAGCAGGCGACCAACTAATTAGCGCTGATAAATTAATTAACTTGATTTTTGACAAGTTGTCGATCTCGAATGAAAACACATTTGATTAAGTTGTCTCATAATATATATATAATTAGTGTGCATGTGCGCATGGGATACCTTGCATATCATTCGTGCATATATTTCAATATATATTTGAACATATTCTTGGGGATATATATATATATATTTAAATCTCTCTCTTATCTCGATCTATATATCGTTGGTGGCCAAGAAACACACTTATATATATACGCATGCACTTTATGCGCAAAGGCGCGGGTGCCTCTAATAATGTGTGTGTGCACTAGCTCGATCGATGATCCCTAAACCTTAAACCCTAAAACCCTAATCCCTGATCCCTAATTATACCCTAAACGTACACCCTAAACACCCTAAACACTAAACCCTAAACCCTAGACCCTAAACCCTAAACCATAAACCCTAAACACTAAACTCTAAACCTTAACCCTAGACCCTAAACCCTAAACCCTAAACCCCCTAAATATATTTCAATCTCTCTCTAGATCTATATATCGTTGGTGGCCAAGAAACGCACTTATATATATACGCATGCACTTTATGCGCAAAGGCGCGGGTGCCTCTAATAATGTGTGTGTGCACTCGATCGATGATCCCTAAACCTTAAACCCTAAAACCCTAATCCCTAATTATACCCTAAACGTACACCCTAAACACCCTAAACACTAAACCCTAAACCCTAGACCCTAAACCCTAAACACTACACCGTAAACCCTAAACCCTAATCACGTACTAAACCCTAAACCCTAACCCTAGACCCTAAACCCTAAACACTAAACCCCAAACCCTAAACCCTAAACCCTAGACCCTAAACCCTAATTAATTAACCTTAACCCTAACCCTAACCCTAAAATCCTAGCTAGCTAACCCTAAACCCTAATTAAACCCTACATATATATATAGGCCAACGACACTTAATTGCGCATCAAGCAGGCGACCAACTAATTAGCGCTGATAAATTAATTAACTTGAATGTTGACAAGTTCTCTCGAATGAAAACACATTTGATTAAGTTGCCTCATAATATATATACAATTAGTGTGCATGCGCGCATGGCATACATTGCATATATCATTCGTGCATATATTTCAATATATATCTGAACATATTCCTGGGGATATATATATATATATTTCAATCTCTCTCTCTCGATCTATATATATATCGTTGGTGGCCAAAAAACACACTTATATATACGCATGCACTTTATGCGCACAGGCTCGAGTGCCTCTAATAATGTGTGTGTGCACTCGATCGATGATCCCTAAACCTTAAACCCTAAAATCCTAATCCCTAATCCCTAATTATACCCTAAACACCCTAAACACTTATCCCTAAACCCTAGACCCTAAACCCTAAACACTAAACCCGAAACCCTAAACCCTAAACCCTAAACACTAAACCCTAAACCCTAAACCCTAAACCCTAAACCCTAAATCCAAAACCCTAACCCTAACCCCTAGCTAACCCTAAACCCTAAACCCTAATTAAACCGTACATATATAGGCCAACGACACTTAATTGCGCATCAAGCAGGCGACCAACTAATTAGCGCTGATAAATTAATTAACTTGATTTTTGACAAGTTCTCGATCTCGAATGAAAACACATTTGATTAAGTTGTCTCATAATATATATATAATTAGCTAGTGTGCATGTGCGCATGGCATACCTTGCAATCATTCGTGCATATATTTCAATATATATTTGAACATATTCTTGGGTATATATATATTTAAATCTCTCTCTTATCTCGATCTATATATCGTTGGTGGCCAAGAAACACACTTATATATATATACGCATGCACTTTATGCGCAAAGGCGCGGGTGCCTCTAATAATGTGTGTGTGCACTCGATCGATGATCCCTAAACCTTAAACCCTAAAACCCTAATCCTTAATCCCTAATTATACCCTAAACGTACACCCTAAACACTAAACCCTAAACCCTAAACCCTAGACCCTAAACCCTAAACACTACATCCTAAACCCTAAATACTAAACCCTAAACCCTAACCCTAGACCCTAAACCCTAAACACTAAACCCCAAACCCTAAACCCTAAACCCTAGACCCTAAACCCTAATTAACCCTAACCCTAAAATCCTAGCTAGCTAACCCTAAACCCTAAAACCTAATTAAACCCTACATATATATATATATATATATATATAGGCCAACGACACTTAATTTCGCATCAAGTAGGCGACCAACTAATTAGCGCTGATAAATTAATTAACTTGATTTTTGACAAGTTCCCGATCTCGAATGAAAACACATTTGATTAAGTTGTCTCATAATATAAATATAATTAGTGTGCATGTGCGCATGGCATACCTTGCATATCATTCGTGCATATATTTCAATATATATTTGAACATATTCTTGGGGATATATATATTTCAATCTCTCTCTCTCGATCTATATATCATTGGTGGCCAAGAAACACACTTATATATATACGCATGCACTTTAATTTATTTGCCTCACAATATATATAATTAATATGCATGCATGGCCTAACCATGTATGCTAATATATGTGTTTAATTTGGGGATTTCAATCGCTCTCTCGCCGCTCTCTCGTTGGTGGCCAACAACACACACATGCACTTTGTGCGCAAAGGCATGTGCCTCTAATAATGTGTGCGCAGTCGATCGGTCTAGTTTTGATTAATCATAGCACACAAATAAAGAAGTTGTATTTGAATCCACACAACCCTAATCTAAAACACATAGCCCCTAACATGGACTAATTAACTGACCCCTTCTCTCTACCTAATTAGTGGAAATTGCACAAAATCAAAAGGGGTCCCTCACTAATTATACATATATATCTAGATTGTGATAAAGTTTTGCCCCATATTTGGTGGATGGGTGCATCTTGGCATGTAAAAAAATTAATGTTTGCAAATGGCGTTGTCAAAATTTATGTACAAATGATTTCTTTCCATCCAAAGTGCATAAAATGGGAGTTTTAATGAAGAAAGTACAAATAAAACAGCTCAACATGCCTCCACACCCCGATTTTCACACGAAGTAGAGCATATTTAAAGGATAATTCCAGAGTTTTACTATTTTTCAAGCAACTTTGCTAATTTCCACCCACTCACATGACTTTATGTCAATTTAACGAAAATAGGGCGAATTTAAACTACATGGGCGGGATAGTTTGAATTGTGCGCGCGGCAAAGGGAACCGCCTATTCCTCAACCTAGTGCACGGCAAATTACACACGCAACTCCATTAAACACCACCTACCGGGCGGCCCGGCCGCATGACCCCCCACCCACCGCTACACAACTTATCCCCGTCCATGCGAAGAGCTTCCCCTCCCCGTCCCGTCCGTGCGAAGAAGAAGCTTCCCCTCCCCGTCGTTCTTCTCGAGACGCACCGGCGGTCAAGTTGATCCACGGTAGGGCTGCTATCTCTAGATCAATCATGCATCGGGCAAGACGGCCTAACGATTTATATTTTCTTGATGCTGCTAAAATAAATCGTCAGTATGCTCGAACTAATTGGCACTTTATAGTTTTCCGCTCAATTTGTCCTCGGTCAATTTGTTCATTTGCGTGGGCATATAGAGTCAGTTCTGCACTCGATTCATTAATTTGCTGAAATGCCATGGCAGAGTTTTGTACACGATCTGTTTGCTAAAATTTCGATGGGCATTTTTTGTTTTGTACTCGACATGATTACTGAAATGCATAATCATGTACTAGTATAGTTTTGTACTCAATGGATATACATTTCCTACTTCGCCTTAAATTAATCACCAACCATTGTATCTCATAATTAAACAGATGGACAAAACTTGGATACTGCATGGACACTTATGTTCCCCTTCATATATAAATGGTGTTCAACCCTTTATGGGGTTTATTAGAGCTCATGAAGGTCACAACCTGGACGTGTATTGCTCGCGCTGCACATGTATGAATGGTGAGAAGAGGCCTCACCATGTAGTGGAAGATCATTTACACATTTTTGGGATGGACCGCACATATGTTAGGTGGGTTTATCATGGTGAACCATATAATGATCCTTCGGCGGGAGAAGCGAGATCTTGCTCACACTTGTATGTGTCTTGGCATATGTAGTTAATTATTTATATTGATGCTTGCTTGTTGTTTCGATCAATAGTTTGCATTGCTGTGCAAGGTTCTGTACTATAATTTAACTTGTTGCAGATGGATGGACGGGAAGGAGAGAAAAAGCGCTTTCTTCAGGAAACGGGTTTCAGCTCTGGGACATGTGCTGTGCCAGATGAGAAGGTAAATATGTAAAACGGAATTTGTTCGGGTTGCATCCCTTAGATGTTTGTCTAATCTGTTGATGTACTAATTGCAGAAGCATAGAGTTGAAGAGGTCTCTCAGTTTGATGGGAGATTTGAAGATGAATCTCAGTTTGATGCACCTATGGATGGTGCCGATGACGAGCCTTTCGTAGACGAAGGTCCCGCACTCGAGATTATCCAGCCCTACGAAGGAGGCCGTGGACTGATTACACGGCTTTGCGTTGAAGTGGATGCACGCCCGGAGATCATCGGGGCGTCCGGGTAGTCTCAAGACCACCCAGCCACGATGCACTCGTGGATGGTACTCATGACGAGCCTTTCATAGACGAAGGTCCTGCACCTGAGATTATCCAGCCTACAGAAGGAGGCCGTGGACCGAGTACACAGCTTTACGTTGAAGTGGATGCACGCCCGGAGATCATTAGGGGCGTCCCGGTAGTCTCAGGACCACCCAGCCCTGATGCAAAATGTTGTGCTACTTTATGATTCGTACTCTTATGTTCTGGTGATGTAGTATGTACTATCTTTGTTATGATTTGTATGCCTTTGGCGCTATAATTATAATTAAGCATTCAGTGGATGATCGCGTTGCAAAATTTTACACCCACACAATCAGTTCATCGTATGAGTAGTAGCACAATTACTTCTACAGCCAGTCCTGCCAGCACATTAATTGGTAGCATGAAACACTTTCAGGCACTCCCCTCGATTCATATTAATTGACTCAATTTTGTCTAGATATGGATGTATCTAGATGCATTTGTTAACTAGACTAACAAACTTGAGTCGGTTAATATGAATCGGTATACTTCGCCCAAGTCCTCGAGCAGCTAGTTTATTGACTCTGGATTCCAAGCCTCTCGCGGCAAGCCATCGACGAAGCTTTGACCAGATCTTGGCCCGCTTTTCTTTTTGCGAATAGCAAAGCTTTGACCAGTTCCTCTCGGGATACAGCACGCCGGTGAGCTTGCACGGTTGCCATGAGCACTTTCCGGCGGAACTTCCTCTGCAGCGCCCTCAAGCCGCCGCTGCGAGACAGCACGCAGTGCCTCGAGGTGGACGGAACGTCCGAACTCGGGATCTCAGGGTGGGGGGTCCGCCCCGTCCGGGAATGATCTCCAACGGGTTAACGAGGACATGCATGGCGGATAGGGGATTTGGGGTTTTTTGTTGTTGTTTGAGCTTGGGATTTGGGGTTTTTTCGGATAGGGGAGGAGGAACCGAGGAAGAGGAAGGAACAGCCCGTGTGCTTGGCGCGTGGCGGTGTGCTTGAATTTCGAATTTTTGTGAAATGTTTCATTTCCCCGCTACAATTCGGGGGTTTTCTTGACGCGCCAATGCGTCCCGCCGGGCAGGTTCAAGTGAATTTGGGGTGCCACACTATGGGCCCCAATTTCAGTGAGACATGTAATGACTAGTCACATCAGTAAGTTCATTGTGTAATAAAATATGTTACCCCTCCCGTTTATGTAGCCCCCTTGTCTCTCCCGATCGAGTGCCGACAGCCGACGGATGCAAGCCGCTAGCTCGATCCCCTCCTTTCGCCTCCACCGTCGAGGCATCCAGCTTGGAGGGGCAAGCTGCATCTAGACCAAGCGGATTAGGTAGTACTAGTAATGCTCTTTCCTTTCTCGAGATCGGTTCTTTTTTCCTCACCTCGATATCTTGCGCATCTATTTCCTATTACGGGCGAAGGGGTGTCTTTCTTGTCACCCTCGCGCTGGGAGTGATTGATGGGGGTGGGGGTGGGGGCTACCTTTGCTTGGATTGGGGTGTTCTTCCTTTATTTGTCGACATTTGCAACCTTTGTAGTTTCTGCTGATCCTCAATGTATCTTTTGTCAGCTTGTACAGGAAAGGAAATACCTCGGTGGTGGTGGGGGGGGCAATGGAGCGTAAGGCCACCACGCATGTGGGCAGTTGGCTGAGCCTGAGCTGCGTCCCCAGCCCGCAAAGCGGGTACTCCGTTTGCTTATCCACTCGTCTATCTCGCATCCTCAATCTGTTCCTGTTCGGAAGATGCTTAAAGTAGCACATGTCTTCGATTGTTTGTGCATAAAGCCTCTGTGACACCATGCTCTATATTCTCTATATCAGGTTGGTACCTCCGGGTTCCGTGCTCGAGGCTATGGGGAACGAGAATAGCGCCCCACCTGCTGCGGGAGCATGGCCCGATCTGCGGCACAAGAAGCGAAATGCCACTGCCGAGCTGGGCGGGGACCGCCGAGGGGTAATTTTTTTTAACCAACTTACCATGATGTAGTCCGAATCGATACTCCCTCAGATCCAAATTAATTGACTCAACTATCTGTAGATACGGATGTATCTAGATGTGTTTTAGCTCTAGATACTACTACCTCCATCCCAAAGCTTGGGGATTATATTATTTTTAGAAAGTCAAACTATACCATGTTTGACTAAGCTTTTACCAAAAATCATTAACATGCAAAATACAAAATTAATATCATTAAATAGGTTGTGAAATATATTTTCCTATGGTATCTACACAATATTATATTTGTTGATAGAATGTTTTAAAATTTTGGTCAAACTTTACTTGTTTTGATTTCTCAAAAATAAATAAGCCTTAAGCTTTGGGATGGAAGTATCTAGACAAAGCTGAGTCAACTGGAGTAGTTTTTTTTTGTCTGTCCATAGCTAGTGTTCATGGTGCAAAAGGCTAAGAGTATCCACTATATGCATCAGTCTATCACATACAGTAATTCAATATCACAGCTGAGGTCTGCCTTTTGTTTTGCTATTCATATGCAGACTGAAACTTTAGGGCCTTTACTCAAAAGGAAGATCAAAACTACGGCTGATCAGGCTACCAGTATGTAGATGCCCCCCCATATTCTAAATTCCTCTACAAGCACAAGGCCACGCGCCCGCTGGGTGGTGATCTTTTAATGAATATGGTATATTTTCTTAATCCACAAAACATGCCTTGATTTTTGTCTGTTTATTGTCGGTTTTTTCTAATGCTTGCCAAAAGTTTACAACAACAACAACCAAGCCTTTCAGTCCCAAACAAGTTGGGGTAGGCTAGAGTTGAAGCCCATAAGATCTCGAAGCCAAATTTTTAGAAACACCAAATTCGTTTTCTTACAATCATCATACAGTAATGTTCATCTACTCTCCAGTTCCCCTAACCCAACAAAAAATGATGTTAATTACGATTTTTAGATTAAAAGAGCACCATTAGGCGCTGTTAATTACGACTTTGAGATTAAAATGTCATTTGCAATTGCTAATTACAATTTTGAGACAAATGATTAGTTTAACCTCGATCTGTTCTACTCTCCATTTTTCCCAACCGAAAAAATGTAACCATTCCATTCCTCTGAAATGGAACCATTCCATTCCATTCCACGCAGTTTCAGAACCGAACACACCCTTGCATTGTTGTGAACTGTTGTCCATACAGAGCCATACCCTTCCACTTACATCCAGCACTATATGCATCAGTCTGTCTCAGAGTCATTCAATATCACTGCTGAGATTTATTCCCATTCTTATGCGAGCTGAAACTGCTGCGCCTTTACTCAAGTGGATGCAAAATGAGGCTGATGAGGCTGCTGTGAGGACGATGGTGCCGGCACCATCATCCAAAAACCTCTACAAGCACGAGGCCATGGGCCAGCTGGGTGGTGACCTTTTAATGAATCTGGTATATTTTCTTAATCCACATACATGATTTTATTATTATCTGTTTAATTACTTGTTGGCTTTGCCTAATGCTTACCAAAAGTTCGAAACACTTGCGTTTGCTTACAATCATCATACACTAATTTTTCACTTTTCAGTCTGTCTCATCCAGTATATAAACTGTTGAGTCTTGTTGGCTTCTTTTGTAATCATTTGCATTGTTGTCAACTGTTGTCTATGCACAACCCTATTCTTCCACTTACATCCCGCACTATTTGCATCTGTCTATCTCATAGATTTATTAAATATCAATGATGAGTTTTGTTGCTATTCATATGCAGGATGATTCTTTTGTGCCTCTACTCAAATGGATAAAAAATGATCTTGATGAGGCTACTGTGAAGACGATGGTGCCGCCACCATCTTCTGAAAACCTCCTCAAGCACAAGGCCACGGGCCAGCTGGGTGGTATCCTTTTCGTAAGCAGGTATATTTTCTTAATCCTCATACATGATTTGATTTGTCTGTTTATTGCCGGCTTTGTCTAATAATGCTTACCAATAGTTCAGAAACACACACAACCCTATTCTTCCACTTACATCCAGCACTATATGCATCAGTGTCTCATAGATTCATTTTATATATCACTGCTGATGTCTGTTGCTCTTCAATTTTCATATGCAGACTGAAACTGCTAAGCCTTCATTGGTCAAAAGGATTGCAACTGCTGCTGATGAGGCATCTGCAGAGGCTGCTACCAAGTTACTGTCAGCCCCACCTTCTGGATGCTTATATAAGCTCAAGTCCAAGGACCAGCCGGGCCGTAACCATCCAAGGGTTCGGGTATATTTTCTTAAGCCACATATACATGCCATGATTCACCGGCTCTGTCTAATGCTTTTTGGAATTCGGAAACGCCAAATTAGCATGCTTATATTCATCATACACTAAATTTTGACTGTTCAGTTTGTAACATTGTGTTATCCACTCGTTCGTCAACATTTGCATTGCTCTGAACTATGCAGTTGACACAACCTAATTCGTCCACTTACATTCAGCGCTACGCACCAGTAGTACCTCCCATGTTTCCTTCACCATCCCGATGTCGAGCTTGCGGGAATATGGCGGGCCCATGTACATACCCCGCATATAACACCTCCTATGGCTCTATCTACCTTTCTAATAACTCCTTCACAGAGTTACAGGTATGTATTCTCAGTGGTTTAGCATGAATTGGCATATAGTAAAGTCTTGTTTTTAGTCTTCCTGTTTTTAGTCTTCCTGCTTCTTACATTTGTTTTTAGTCTTCCTGCTTCTTACCTTGTGAACTTCGTCCAATGATTAACCAGATGTGTCCGCATGAAGGGTCTTTCACTATGCATGGCAATGACAAATTGACGAACACCTACACGGTCTATGAGGTGTATGTCTACAAGACGCAGGCCATTACATATTTGTATGGACATGATTGGAGAAAGTTTGCTTTTGACTACGGTCTGAAGAAGGGCGACGAGGCGAGGATCAGAAACTCAAACGGGCAGATATACGTAACTGCTTACAGAGTTGGAGACACTTCCAAATATAAAATATGTAACTTTTTGTACTCATATCCTTTGATTACTGCGTTCTGAGCAGTTGTTCTAAACCATTCCCTCTGTTCTAGCTTGATGGGTTTAACATGATCAAAGTTGCAGATCCCCTGATGGAACAGGAGCGGATGTCACAAAGGGCACCCACACCAGCACCGGCACCGGCTTCCCACTCTCCTGCATCAGCACCGGTTCTCGTACCGGCTCCGTTTATTGCATCTACCCAGCGAGGCCCCTACATCGGCATTGGTTCCTGTAGAGGCCCCATATACTACACCTGCCCGAGCGGGCTCCCGCATCAGCACCTGGTTCCTCTAGCTGCACCGTTTACCGCACCTGCCCAACGGTCTCCTCGCATCGGCACCGGTTCCTCTAGAGGCACCGTTTATTGCACCTGCCCGGCAGTCTCCTGCATCGGCACCGGCTCGTGTACCAGCCCGGGCTCATGCACCTGCCCGGCCCAGATCACCGAGGTCTCAGCTCATTGCTGTGGCCACCCGTGTGGTGACCAGGACGCATTTGAAGGCTATGTTCGTGAGTATATGACAGCATAACTGCTCTTATCTTGATGTCTTCTCTGCTCAAAGTCTCACATGGTTCAGTCTTTAGTGCATTGGTGCCATTGACTAATTTTTGTTGGTATCTCTTGCTTTGAATCAGAAATTGCCTAAAAGTATCTCCAAGGATCCCAATGCTGGCCGAAGGGGCAAGATTTCCCTCGTCATGGAGAGTGAAGGTCTCACCGTGGAGGGACGGTACTCCGTCGGTCCCACGAGATGGCCGCTTGGCTGTTACTTCCAGGTGGAAAAAGTTCATTGACGGTGCCAAACTTCGCATTGGATCAAAGTTGAAGGTCAAGATCTTTCGATGCCGTTGTGACATGCTGGTCATAAAGTTTGCGGTTGTCTAGTTCTATTGTCCCATGAGCCCTTAGCAAACGCATCCGTAGTTATACTTATATAAGGTTATCTTATCCGAACTGCTAATTAATTGTATGGGTGGTAAAACTCTGGCAAGCTTTTGCTCTTAGCAAGTATGTATGTATGATCAGCTATTATGATAACTAATGTTTGTGTTCATCTTAATTTGCATTTCCGTTTTAGAAAAAAACTAATTTTTTATTTTGGCTGACCTGTTAGAGAACTATCAGATTGAATGCACAACATGATTCAAATAGATTCATTACACCAAGCCACATGTTTTGACCTTGCTATACACTAGTTCCATTAATCAGTGCAAGAAGGCTTACCTGAGCTGCTTGAACCACGGCAGATTCGAATCCACCTTAGCTATCTAGCTAGAAATACAACCTTTGCGAAAAGAGGATTTGCGGTACGGGGAGGCCGACATTGGGGACCCATGAGCCAGCGAGCGTCGTCAACGTTTTAAAGGCGGCAGGAGATCGAAACAAAAAAAATAAGCCAAAAATCAGTTGGTAAACAAAATCCAAGAAATGAAACTTTTACCTTTATGAGAGGATGACATGCGGGACCCATGAGGCAGCAGCATCCTCAACTATTCCAAGGCGGCAGGGGATCAAAATAAAAATAGGAAATAGCCAGAAATTAATTAGGGTCAAAAATAAATCTATCAAAGGAAACTTTTATTGTTCATAGAGGATGACATGTGGGACCAACCTGCCAGCTGCGTCGTCATGGTTTCAAAGGGGGCAGGGGATCAAAAGAAAAGGCAAATAGCCAGAAATTAGGGGTAAAAAATAAATCCAACAAAGGAAACTTTTATTGTTCATAGAGGATGACATGCGGGACCCATGAGCCAGCAGCTTCCTCAACGTTTCAAAGTCAGCATGAGATTGAAAGAATGGCAAGTGACCAAATATCAGGAGCCAAAAATAATCCAAGAAAATAAATTTTATTGTACATAGAGGATGACATGCGTGTCCCATTTTGCAGCAGCGGTCTCAACGTTTCCAAGGCGGCACAAGACCAAAAGAAAAATGAAGTAGCCAGAAATCAGGGGTTGAAAAAAATCCAAGAAAAGAAAGATTTCAATTGGGCTGCATCTGGACATCTGGGCCTTCGAACTATCCTGCTGGGCCTTTTGACTCGTACAATTTCGGCCCACTCAAAAATAGGAAAGTTCGGATTTTTCTAAAAAAAACAGGAAAGTCCTATGCTTCGCAAAAACACAAACCAAGGAGATTCAACATATAAGTTTGTTTATGTAAAAATAAAGATTTAATTTATCCATTTGCAATAGCTCAGAGTGAAATACAATGTTTATTGTCTGCAAAATAATCAAGATATCACATGTTTCTTGTACGGGGAGGCTGACATCGGGGACCCATGAGCCAGCAGCGTTGTCAACGTTTTAAAGGCGGCAGGGGATGGAAAGAAAAAATAAACCAAAAATCTGTTGGTAAAAAATCCAAGAAAAGAAACATTTTCGTTCTGAGAGGATGACATGCGGGACCCATGAGGCAGCAGCATCCTCATCGTTTATTGTTCATAGAGGTTGACATGTGGGACCCGTGAGACAGCAGCGTCCTCAACGTTTTAAAGGCTGCAGGAGATCGAAAGAAAAAATAAGCCATAAATCGTTTGGTCAACAAAATCCAAGAAAAGAAACATTTACCGTTCTGAGAGGATGACATGCGGGACCCATGAGGCAGCAGCATCCTCAATGATTCCAAGGCGGCAGGAGATCAAAGGAAAAAAGGAAAAATCCCGAAATTAATTAGGGGTTCAAAATAAATCCATCAAAGGAAACTTTTATTGTTCATAGAGGATGACATGTGGGACCGACCTGCCAACATCGTCCTCATCGTTTCAAAGGGGGCAGGAGATCAAAAGAAAAAGGCAAATAGCCAGAAATTAGGGGTAAAAAATAACTCCAAGAAAGGAAACTTTTATTGTTCGTAGAGGATGACATGCGGGATCCATGAGCCAGCAGCTTACTCAACATTTCAAAGGCGGCATGAGATCGAAAGGAAAAGGCAAGTGACAAAATATCAGGAGCCAAAGATAATACAAGAAAAAAACTTTATTGTACATAGAGGATGACATGCGGGTCCCAATAAGCAGCAGCGGTCTCTACGTTTCAAATGCGGCTTGAGATCAAAAGAAAAAGAAAGTTGATTGTACACAGAGGATGACATGCGGGTCCCATGAGTCAGCAGCTTACTCAACGTTTCCAAGGCGGCAGGGGATCAAAAGAAAAAGGAAATAGCCAAAAATCAGAGGGTGAAAAAAAACCCGAAGAAAATAAACTTTTATAGCACATAGTGGATGACATGCGGGTCCCATGAGCCAGCAGGGTCCTCAACGTTTCAAACGTGGCATGAGATCGAAAGAAAAAGGCAAGTGACCAAATATCAGGAGCCAAAAATAATTCAAGAAAAGAAACTTGATTGTAAATAGAGGATGACTGTGGAGACCCCGGACTAACGGTCCGAAATACCCTGTTATGTATACAGTTCACGATCCCATGATCAGTGTGTCGTGAACACATAACCAAACTGATATCAAATTACACCATCCATTACAAAGCGGAATAAGAAAATTACAATGAGGTCACATGACCAACACTTACATAATAGCCTCGAAGGGCCTAACTAAACATCAGAGTAGCATCACACTTCAGCAGCACAGTACCCAAGTCATCTGCCATAATCCTACAGGCAACTGACTGGGAAGACGTTCCTAGCTCGCATAGACGTCGCCAACTTCTTCTTCATCCGTCGTGTTCCTCTAAGTCTGGCCAAGTAAATAGCCAGGGACAAAGCCGTGAGTACATTGGGATTGTACTCGCAAACCGTCAAGAAGGTGATAACAATTCTAACTAGAGAAGACAAGAGGGAAGATCTAATTTCTCTTGTGGAAATAGCATGATAGTTTCTCTTGTGGATATAGCATGTAGAAGAGAAGAGATGTTTTTGGTGGAGATAGCATCCAACTTCACAATCGAAGAGGGACCCTTCAAGAGTTTATCTAAGACATCTCTATATCTTTATTGAAGAAGATTCTTCAAAAGAGGAACTACAACATAAAACACTAGGAAGGGAATAACCCAGTTTATTTCCTTTCCGACCATCTCCATATGGTCACCACAACTTTCCAGTACCACCCCGGTACTCCCAAACAAAGTCCTTTTCTTTCTTTGCTTAAAACACTTTTATAAAACTAAAACACATCAGGCTAAGCAACAGCCATTCCAACCGTCCATGACCGCGGACGCGGCTATTCGAATAGATTTAACTCTGCAGAGTTTGCACACTTTCCCCACAACTATCCGGATACCTATCGTGTGGGCATCATCCCCGCATAACAACATATGCCACGACGGATACCCGGACATAACCTTTCGCCCATTCGCCTTAACACGAGGTCCTACCCTATGGAGTATGTACCTCCCCGACACCGTGGCAGCTCACCTCCTTTTGAGCGTGGCTCCACCGCCAAGCCAGGAGACCCATAGTGTCTTCCGTACGGGTCAGCCCCGAAGGCCTCCCGTTATACTATTGTCCCAACCATGACAACCCGGACTCGGGGGTAACCGTACCCTTGTATAGTTGTGCGGTGCCTCATGCTAAGAAGAACAAACGTTAAGTTAAGCCCCGTGCCCATGTTGGAGTAGTTGTGGTTGCGCGGGTTAATTGTCACGGGTGAATACTTAGGCGCCAAAGTTTTCGAAAACAAGATTTTCTTTCCAACCATCTTTGCCAAGATCCTCTCCTTTCATAAACACACACTTGGGTAAGTCCAACTCACCCAAGGTTTTCAAAAATTCTTTTCAACAAGGTATTTTTCCAAGGGGGTTCCCAACCTATAGTTTTATGGATGAACTTAGATACATCAAGGGCATGATGCTAGCCATCATACCACTAAGGAGATGATAATTCAGGTGTCAAGGGGATTATACATACTTAGGATAAGCATGCATAGGGACATCATAAATAAGATGATACAAACAGGGGTCATGATGTTAATCATCATACCACTAAGAAGATGACAACATGGAAATGGTCAAGGGGGCATACATGCTTAGGGTAAGCATGCATAACATCAACAAGGGGGTTCACATACTTGGGAATAAGTATGCATAGAGTAGAGGACCAAAAATCGCACGTGATACAAGGAACCAAGTATATAATGGAACAATGAACACAACAAGAAGGATAAATAGCAAGAGATCAAAAGATGGCTTGCCTTGGCTTATTTGTCCCTGGACTTCTTCAACTCCATCAATATAAGAATCCCACAACATAAATAAAATCCTCGTTCGATTCCACTTCTTCTTCTTCTCCGGAATTGTTCGCATCTATCGCCGGAAAATATAAAAGGAACACAATCAATCACATAGCATCATCAAGACAACATTCAACAATCAACAACTAACCCTGCAGCCAAGGTATAACATACTAAGGACCTATAGATACCACAAAACAACTCTAAGATTTTTAATTTAGAAAACCCCATTTATTTACCTAGTAAAGGTATGAGAGTATCACAACTTAGCAATTGCCTCTCTCGGTTATCACCATGTTATAAACCAAACATCCCCTGGTAGATAACATCATAAAGAGGACAAGAGAATTAGTTTGACATCAAATACATTCACAACACATTTTCAAACATTTTTGGAAAAGTAGAAAATAGTTTTCCTAACTTAGTCTGCTCACATAACCCAACATCCAAAATAGGAAGCAAACCATATTTCACATCATTTTAAAACTTAAGCAAAACAATAGGGCTAATGTTAAGTTGCAGAGGTTTTGTTTTGCAAGCATAAAACAAAGGTTGCCCATCTCTACTAAAAAGAATTGGTCAAGGGTTTTAAATAAACCGAAAAGTTTTGCTTCAACAAAGCATGTCACACATATACATTACTAACAGCAACAGAAATGTATGAACAGAGACTAATAATATTTTTCCTAGATGGCCAGTACTAATACAAGACTAACACAATTGGAATCACCCAAAAATATTAAACCTACAATTTTAGGAATTTCTTTGAATATGACTATACAGAAAACAAGATCTGTAAGCCATGAATCGTAGAAAAATCCTAAAAATATGAGACCACTGGCATTTGAAAGATATTAAAACAGAGAAGCATACACAATTGGATTGGGGTTCAAAATGTTTCTGAAACTTTCACAAATGGATTGACAAGATTACTGCATGTCTATACCATTTGCTTTACCTCTGGAGTTACAGAACAGATAAAGGTTTGAAACTTGTTTGAGATGATTAAGAAAACATTCAGTAGTCCTACAGAACTGGAATCACTCAATTAGGTTCAAAAATGGATTTTTGGTGATTTAAAAGCTAACAGCCATGTCTGCAGAACACACAGAACAAGTTTAATTCACCACAAATCGTACACGACTCATACAAATATGAGGTCAGCTGCATCTGAAAGGTATTGAAAAGCTAGTTCTTACCCAACTGGTTTCATCCAAAAATTCGTTTTCAAGCCCCTGGTTTAATTCGACAAAGTCAGATCTGACCAGATATTGATCTCTGAACCATTTCAGTTTCAGGAGGTCAATCGAAGTAAAACCACCGCCAAAACGAAGGTATGGAAGAGGGCTTTCACCCTCAGTTGAGTTTGCTCAAAAAGGTTTTGTAAAACTGGACAAATCTAACAAACAGTTAATCTGCATGTTTACAGAACTCTATTTACCGTGGGAAATCAGTAACGAATTTGAGTATGAGACCAACGCCAAGTTGTAGATCTTTTCAATATCTAACAGGGGAACTTTGAATCACTCGATTTGGATCTGCACACGAGATTTGGCGGATTTTACAAGTTCGTACCAGAATCTGAAACAGCAAGATAGCAGAAATTACTGCAGGGATTTGGACGAACTTTGCTCAAGAACTTCAGATCTGAGGATTGCTCAACCTTCTCCTTGCTTGGACCAACATGCACCTGCATCAAGATCCAATCTTAGCAATGGAGGAAGAAGAAGAGGAGATTAAACCATCTAGGGTTGGGGAGAAGATGGAGAGGGATGCTCTCATGGTGAGGGGAAGCTTGAGGGAGGAGGAGAGCTTCATCTTGGTGGGTTTTCATGGCCATGGCCGGCCATGGGAGCATGGGGAGCACCATTTTCGTGGGGAAGAGGAGGAGGAGAGTGTGAGGGAGTGGAGGAAAGAGTAGGGAGTGAAAAGAAATGAGGCAAAGGAGAGGATGTGGCCGGCCAAGGGCCATTTATAGGGAGAGGGGATTGGCTGCCTCCTTTGTGATTGGCTAAGATGGGTGGCTGCCCATTTAGTGATTGGGTTAGGTGGGAGGCAAGGCTTGTAAGAGAAGAAAGTGGAGATGAAGAAATTTCAGCTCATGCATGCCAAGAGCTTGGCATGGCCGGCTACTTCTTGATATTACAAGAGGACAAGCAAAGTGTAATGCCACTTCATGAATGTTGACCAAGGTTGAGTGTTGGGAGGGTTAGCTAAAAATGGTTTGATGATGTATTAAAATTTGGGAGAGAGGTGATAATAAACATTGGTGCCTATGTTGAAGAATAATGTAACATGATCAAATTATCAATTTGACCAAGAGATGATGGTGGTGATGGAAAAGAATAGAGGAGTGAGATAGGTATGATGAAATATAAGTTGTTCTTCAAATAAGAGGTCAATTGGGAGTGATTTGGGAGTATCACATGATCATCCATTTGATCAAGAATTGGAGGATGGAGGGGATACAAGGTGGTAGATCAGAGATGTGCATAAGATAAGATGTGCAAGAGTTGCCATTTGAAAAAGAGTTTAATTGAAAGGTATGGGACACACCTCAATTGTCTAGAGATAATTGGGAATGAACTCAAGTCAAATGGAATTTTGAAGATGTTGAGAGAAAACTAGTTGAAACATAGGAGTTCAAAATATTCTACTTACTTTCTCAAGTAAAGTAGAGTTTTCTCAAATTTAAGGTAAACAAGAAATGGTATAGGTACCATAAACAAGCCTTTTGTTAAAAAGAAGGCAAGATAGGAAATAATGTTTTTAGAATTCAGTACTAGGTAGAAATGGGGTGAGAAAACAAAACCCATTTCAGTTCCTTGTTTTCCTTGAAGAAATATCTTGAAAAGCTTTAGTAAAACTAGAAGTAGTTTTGTGATCAAAACTAGAGAAGGAAAATCAATAGGATTTTTGAGAGAGAAAACTACTTTAGGGAGAAGTGTTCTCAAGGGTAGATGATGGCTACAAAATGTACCCACCATTCCCACTCTTGGTTTTGTGAAGATTAAACTTGGATTAAAATAAAAACAAGAGGTTTAAAGAGGAAGAAGTGATCTAGTGCTGAAACACTGGATAAGGTATGAGATCAAGTTGGATATAGGAGTTGCAAGGATAGACTGAGACATGCAAGACGTGGAGGTTGAAGGGGGTGTTGCATAGATGAGATCCATGCATTGAAGTCAACAATAACAGTCGTGAGTGCTTAAAGATCAATTGCCAAAGTCTGGACATTTAAGCTTGTCAATACAGATGGTCGACATGGCCTCAAAACCAACAAGGATGAGTGGGTATAAGAGAGGGATGTAGCTATGGTAGATGATCCCAAGTTTTGAATTAAGGATGATTGAGCTATCTTGTACCACAAAGAGAAAAATCAAGATGGCACACTCATGTTGCCACCAGGAGAGAGGTTTGAAGTAGTAAGAAGGAAAACAATTCTTCCTAAGCCACACATGTGTTTTATAGGGTGAGTTGCTTGTTTTACCACTAGGGGTGTTGTTCTTTTGGGGCCGCTCAAGACAAAACTCAACAAGCAAAACAAGACAATACATCTACCAACACACCAAAGCAATGCATCATAACAAACAGATCAAGGCAATTCATCTATCTAGCCTTAAGAAAAAGTTTTTGTTCCCCCTGATTTTTGAAATAAGGACAATTAATCAAGGTTGCAAAAGTGGGGTGTGACAATGACATGCGGGTCCCATTTAGCAGCAGCGGTATCACCGTTTGGGAAGCGGCAGGGGATCGAAAAAAAAGGCAAGTGACCAAATATGAGGTGCCAAAAAAATCCAAGAAAAGAAAGTTTTATAGTACATAGAGGATGACATGCATGTCCCATGAGCCTGCAGGTTCCTCAACGTTTCAAACGTGGCATGAGATCGAAAGAAAAAGGCAAGTGACCAAATATCAGGAGCCAAAAAGAATTCAAGAAAAGAAACTTTATTGTACATAGAGGATGACATGCGGGTCCCATTTAGCAGCAGCGGTATCACCGTTTGAGAGGCTGCACGGGATCGAAAGAAAAAGGCAAGTGACCAAATATGAGGTTCCAAAAAGATCCTAGAAAAGAAAGTTTTATAGTACATAGAGGATGACATGCGGGTCCCATTTAGCAGCAGCGGTCTCACCGTTTGAGAGGCGGCGAGGGATCGAAAGAAAAAGGTAAGTGACCAAGTATGAGGTGCCAAAAAAAATCCAAGAAAAGAAAGTTTTATAGTACATAGAGGATGACATGCGGGTCCCATTTAGCAGCAGCGGTATCACCGTTTGAGAGGCGACAGGGGATCGAAAGAAAAAGGCAAGTGACCAAGTATGAGGTGCCAAAAAAAATCCATGAAAAGAAAGTTTTATAGTACATAGAGGATGACATGCGGGTCCCATTTAGCAGCAGCGGTATAACCGTTTGAGAGGCGGCAGGGGATCGAAAGAAAAAGGCAAGTGACCAAATATGAGTTGCCAAAAAAAATCCAAGAAAAGAAAGTTTTATAGTACATAGAGGATGACATGCGGGTCCCATTTAGCAGCAGCGGTATCACCGTTTGAGAGGCGGCAGGGGATCGAAAGAAAAAGGCAAGTGACCAAATATGAGGTGCCAAAAAAACTCCAAGAAAAGAAAGTTGATTGCTCATAGAGGATGACATGCGGGTCCCAATTAGCAGCAGCGGTCTCAACGTTTCCAAGGAGGCAAGGGATCAAAAGAAAAAGGAAGTAGCCAGAAATCAGGGGGTCAAAAAAAATCCAAGAATAGAAAGAATTTTGGTTCATAGAGGATGGCATGCGGGACCCATGATCCTGCATCGTAAACGGCTCGATCGGAGAGCGTTGAACGAGATGGCGCGATCGAGAAAAAAAACAATGCCAGAGAGGCTGCCATCTGGGCCCTACATCCCTCGGTGGTGCGGATTTGCGTTGACTCGGCCGACAAACCCGAGATTTCGAGATGCACCACGTCCCGGGACACCATACGCGACGTTTTGGCCGTTTTCGTCGGGCTAGGTGGCCTCAAAAACGAGAAAAAAAACGTTTTTACATACACAACGGAGAGACCAAAAATCATCGGCCATGGTGCACCAGCAACCACGGCGCGACTTCAACTTCGTCGGCCATGGCAACTTTTCTTGTAGTGTAATTGACTTGTGGCTAGCGCTTCACATAGTCCGGAGACTCTCGTGCATGTAGGCTGGAGACTCCGGTCTTGATCTTCATGGGCCCGAGACTCCGATGTGAGTTGGCGACGCCGGCGACTCTGATGTAGCTGCACCTGGAGCTTCTTCCATGCTTCCACGACCTTGTCCTTGAGTCCTCGCGAATCCATGGCATCATCCACTTCCTCCGTACTTGACGATGTATTCCTATCATGGTAATATGACGGAGGATGAAGTAGCATACCAGTCATGAGAGACAATTGTAGGCACGCATAAATGAGAAGATTCACCTTTGTGTGACGTGGCGGCATTGACGCACATGCTGCGGTGGAGACCGAAGGTCGGGCTGCATCAGGTAAATTGTAGAATTCGTCTAAGCATCATTGCTTCATTATGGTGGCTTCAATGTTCTGAAATCCTCGCTTGCAACGCCATCCTGAATCCTTGCAGGCCTGCTATCATCTCCATGCACGTTCCTAATCCAATGCTTGGCGTCCATGCTAGATCCATTCCTAAATAATATAAATACATTTGATTTAGGCAGCATCATATTCTCATATATATTAGGAAGGATTCCTAGTAACGAAGGTACCTGATAATTTAGTTGAAACACACAAGCTCTTGCAAGAGGTCTTTGTATTTGAAGTACAAGAGGATAGGTAAAAAGACGTATCTTGCCTGGCCATCCTATGATTAAACAATCTGTATCCGGGTGCTGCCCTATCTTGGATTGGAAATCCCGCTGCTCTCGATTCTTTTGCCTGATTTATACGCTGAGCATTTTTCAGGATTTTGCGTTCCTTTGGATATTTCTCGAGTCAGGACGTGAGAACAAGAGTCTGTCACAGCCGGAAACGTCCTACTCTCATGATTCGCTGTGAGGTATGAGCGTTGTGTGACCGGAACGGCCGGGAGCACCAAATTTCATCAACACATCTCTCACATCCGACCTGACGTGGGTAACGAATCGTCAAGGCCAGAAGACATCGTACTCTGAGGTGTATGAGCGTTATGCGACTGGTACGGCCGGGGACACTAAATGGTGCGGGCTAAGCCTCGATTGTGTGGCCTGATCTCACGAATTTACCAAGAAAGAGAGGGGAGAGGGATGAGCGCCAAGAACATGAAGAACACGAAGAAGAACACGACGAACGCACGCAACACAACCTGATACAATTCTGGTTTACTCCCGATAGCCCAAACCACTATCCCGATAGCACCTCTCGAGGGAAAGACACGAGGTTGAATCCCTGAGAGAAAGATCAGTATACTATCTATAGGGCCACACGTGTGAGAGACCACAGTATAATCACAAGTGCGAAAGATAAATCATATAGTAGTGCCTTGATACAACACTAAGATTGCCAAGAGAGGAGGCACTAGTAGGAAAAGCCTCATCAGTGGCGCACCAAAAACACATTCTGTGGCGCATGGGTGGTGCGCCACAGAATTCTCGCCACAAAAATAAGGATTTTGTGGCGCACCAGCCAATGCGCCAAAGAAAGCTTATTTCTGTGGCGCACCGGGCGATGGTGCGCCACAGAAACAGGAAGTCTTATTTCTGTGGCGCACCACCGCCGGTGCACCACAGAATTTTTTTTCAAAAAAAGTGGCGGCCAGATCTAGATCTAGATCTAGATCTGGGGCCGCCGATTTTGTTTTTAAATTTTTCTGGAAGGTCGCCGGAGGTGGGTGATTGGTTGCGTGGGTGGGGTGGGTGGGTGGGTGGAGGATGAGGCCGGCCGGAGGAGGTGGTGGTGGTGGAATAGGAGGAGGTGGAGGTGGAGGTGGTGGTGGTGGTGGTGGTGGTGGTGGTTGTGGTTGTGGTGGTGGTGGTAGAGGAGGTGGTGGTGGTGGTGGTGGTGGTGGTGGTAGAGGAGGAGGTGGTGGTGGTGGTTGTTGTTGTCGCCGGAGGAGGAGGAGAAGGTGGTTGTTGTGGAGGAGGTGGTCGCCGGAGGAGGTGTTGGTCGTGGTCGCCGTAGTAGGTCGCCGGAGTTGTTGGTCGCCGGAGTAGGTCGCCGGAGTTGGTCGCGGTGTAGGAGAGGAGAGAGGAGAAGTGGAGAAGTGGAGGAGAGGAAGAGAAGAGGAGAGGAGGAGAAGGGGAGAAGTGGAGAAGTGTATGAGAGGAAGAGAAGAGGAGAGGAGGAGAAGGGGAGAAGTGGAGAATGGGAGAAGGGGAGAAGTGGAGAAATGGAGGAGAGAATGAGAAGTGGGCGCCAGAAATTTCAAATTTCGAACGTTATTTCTGTGGCGCATGGGCACTTGGTGCGCGACAGAATTTTTTTTCTTTTTTTTGTATTTTGCAGCAAAAAATCTTTTGAATTTGTAGATTCTAAAAATTTCCCGTAACTTTTTACTCTTTTCGAATTTGTAGATTCTAAAAATTGTCCAACCGGGCAAGCCCGGGTGAATTCGAATGTAGATTTTTCGTGGGAACATTTTGATATATTATGCGTTTTTTTTCGAGTTCGTATGCAACCAGAAATCCAGTTTGATGATTTTCCCACGTAATTTTGCAAAAAAAGTCGAAATTATTGTTTGTTAATTCTCAGTGGTAAAAGATGACATAATACATAGGCATCTTGAAGGGATTTATTTTTTGAAAATTTTATCTATTTTTTTTATTTTTTACAGAAGTAAAAAAGGCGATCCACGGGGGGGGGGGGGGGGGTGGAGTTGCATGGAACTCATGTGCGCCACGAAATAAGGCTTTACGTGGCGCACCATCCCACGTGCGCCACGGAAAGTCTTAATTCCGTGGCGCACCGGGAACGATGCGCCACAGAAAGTCTTAATTCGGTGGCGCACCGAGCCGATGCGCCATAGAATGTCTTATTTCTGTGGCGCACGTGATTCTGTGCGCCACAGAAATAGTGAAACCAATGATTGGGGCTGGCCCCACCAAATTTCTGTGGCGCATGGATCCCTGGTGCGCCACAAAATTAAGCTATTTCTGTGGCGCACCGTGTATGGTGCGCCACAAAATAAGTTTCTGTGGCGCATTTTAAACGGTGCGCCACAGAACTAAGCTTCGCCTATAAGGGTTTTCCTACTAGTGAGGGGGTTTCCCTAATCCACTAGGGATGGTGGAGGCATAAGCCTAAGTTGGTTCATCGTAGTCTCTCTAATCATGGGGGAGGTGGGTACCCGACATTAGTCTACCTCCCTTAGCCCAACTAGGGGCCCATGAAGATTGTCCTAGACATAGGTGGGCCCGTACGTCGGTTGCTATGGAGGAAACCTACCAGAAGATGGATTCTTGACAAACAAGGCAAGAAGGTGTCAATAAAGGAAAGATTAGATTACATCTCAATGTAACCTAGTCGAGTTCAGACAGGACTCTGGGGACCTGGCCTCCTATATAAAGGCCAGGAGAGGGCCTGCCGAACGACACAAGAACAACACACGAAACCCTCTCAACTTAGCATACACAAACCCTAGAATCATTGCCTCCCGGCGAGTCCACCATATTAGTCTATTGGCTTCCCCATTGTAACCTATTTTACTTGATAAATCATGATCACACAAGCAGGAAGTAAGATTTTTACCTCATCGAGGGCCCCAAACCTACGTAAATCTCTCTCCCTGTTCATTTGGTATCCGGTGTCTCGTGTTAGCCTGCAGGATTCTGTCAACCCTAAGGTCCTCATGGTGGGCATTTCCGAGGAGCTCCCTCTTGAATCGGCGCCATCTATGGGAAACCTACTAGTACAAGGCACTTCATCGACTATTCCAACCATGTCGGCTACATCTTCGACGGCATCACCGCCACCATCAGCTCCATCATTGCCGAACTCGAGGAACTCGATTCGTTTTGAGTCCTTCGAGTTCACTCCGCACACCGACACATCGCGTTTGGCCTTTTCAGGCATGCACGGTTGTATGGATATGATGTTCGGGAGCGTCCACTTCCGCATCAACTCTGGTGGCGTTCTTCGGCTCCCGGGTCCGATCACTTCTAGCACGGCGAAAACCACGACTTCATCGACAACTACCTCTACTGCTTCATCATCAACCATGGTCAATCTATCGGCTGCACCATCGGTGTCGACTCCGGCGCCTCCATCATCATCATCGTCACGCCATACCATGTACACCATGTCTGTTGGGTCTAATGACTCTGGATCATCGGATCTGACACTCCTCCCTTCATCTGCAGCATCGACATGGAAAGCATTAGCAAGCCCAACCTCTCTCAGGATGGTGTCCGACCCACGCAGTACCAGGTCTGCGTTGGGAACATCGCACACATATAAAACAATCATCATTCAGATGGCAAAGTTGCTGATAGCGCCACCATTGAAGTCTCCCAAGCGGAGTGGGACACAGCGCAAAAGTGTGTTCAGCTGGTCAGAGAGCAATCAGAGCTCAACCGACATCGATTGGCGGTTGATCTGCCAAAATAAATCACCAAGATGATGGAAACCACTAACAGTTGGGCTGATGGTGAAGACCGTGCAAGAAAATCACGCCCGCTTCATGACAATGAGGAAAGCAATCGAAGGAGCCTGAATAACATCGGAAGCAGACAAGAGCGCCAAAAAAATAAAAAGAGATTCCAACTATGAAGAAATTGATCGCATCGACAAAACCACCATCAGTCATGCTTATCAATACAACAATCAGTATGGCGAGCAATATGGCAAGCGGCGGGCTAGTAACCGTAGCGGGCCTAGGAGTAGCCGACAGGGTTGCTTCCCTCGGGTATCCAACCTAACAGCCTTGGAGAAGATATGCCGGAGATTCATGTCCGTGAAGGAACATGGGTATCACCGAGCCCGAGAGGTTCGAACGTAGGGGACTCAGGATCACATCGACATCTACTCGACGGTGGCACTACAGAGATGAACACGGCAGTTACCTAGGTTCAGGGCCCTCGGAGAGGTAAAACCCCTACGTCCTGCTTTGGTGGTTGTATTGCATCTCACAATGGAGAAGATGACCGTACATGTATCTAGGATTTTTGGTCGCTCTAGACCATCCCCTTCTACGCTAGCAGGGCTAGCCTTTTTATAGGGGGGCGGTCCTCTTCCCTCAAATATCTTGAGTGGGAAGGGTTTCCGGGCGGGAAACGCCCTCGCACTTTACAGATAGACCTAGTCCATGGTCGATTAAAGTGTCGGTCCATAGCAGGTGCTGAGGTTGGCGGTGACTCCTTCTCTGGCAGCTTGTGCCGTCCACCAGGCCTTGCACCAAAGTGGTAAGGGCAGGGTCTTGGTGCTTTGGTCCTCGTCGAGCGTGCTTTAATCACCAAAGAGGCAATGGTATCTCGCCTCCTCGGGATGGAGCTTTTTGAGCTCAGCCATGATGTACGCGACGTATGTCGACCTTGTCTTGTAGCCTCCAGAGCCCTCTCCTCGTCCTTGTTGCTGGGGCCCGCGTACGCGTCATCCGATTGTCCCTTGGTTGGTCTTATCGCCTTCAAGGGAGGCTCTCTGTCTTGGAGAGGTTGGTGGATCGGGAACCTCCGTGAGGGAGTTCCTCCCCAACCGTGTCTTCAGCTCCATCTTGATGTTTCCAAGAGGGTTTTACGCCTCGTGGAGCCTCACTCGGGAGTAGCCTCCTCGAGTAATTGCTTTTGAGTAGCCACTATGGGCTAAGCAACCGTAGGTCCTTCGCACCCTAGTTGCCAGGGATCCCACAGTAGCCCCCGGGCACTTGTCCCATACATGGCCGTTGATGGTCATGAAGGGGCAAGTGGCCACCAGTTGCTCGCACGGATCTCTTCGCGTGGGCCCGTCGGTCAGAGCAGTCGGTTGCATCTGAGCCATGCACACCTAACGGAAGAAGATCTCCCGTCGTTGGTTTTGAAACTGTGGCGTGACAAGATGCGAGCTTGCGGTCGTGCATAGAGTTATTGGGGCACGTGGCGCTTCCCGGTGATTAATGCGCTGGCGATTGAAGCGTCGGCGCACCCATCGGTCCGGTTATAAGGAGGGGAGAAGGTTTGTCACCATCCCGACTCCTCACTCTTCTTCTTCCTCTCCCTGCCGCCAGATGGCGCCAAGGAGGTCTTCATCCTCCGTGAAGGGCAAGGCTCCCGCCGCGCCGGAGGACGCGAATCCTGTGGTGTAGAGGCCATGAGGCCGCCCTCCCAGGAGCGGGAAGCGTGGCTGTCGATGCGGAAGGAGGGGCGGCCGTGTTGGAAAAGCATCGCCGTCTACACCTGTGGGGGAAGCCGCATCTTTGTCGGCGAAGCAGCCGCACGGCCGTCCTCGCGGGAGCCGAGAGAAGACCCTCGCCGTAGGCGTGGCTCTCCTGCACCGAGTCTAGATTTGGCTGTAGATCCGGCTCCGTCTCGCTCGAAGAGGGAGAAGCCGGAGAGGTTCGGGTCCTGCAGCACTTGGGACCTCCTCGTCAGGCTTGATGCTCCTGACTGGAATGAGAGGCTTCGTCTGCCCGAGCGTTTCGCACGCGAGACTCTTTGCGATATGCCGTGCGGCACGAGGCCGCACCATCCGGGAGGTCAGCGCCATTGGCACTTCGCCGCCGAGGGTCCCGCGATAGGAGTCCTGGTGCTGGGCTGGAGGAGCTTCGTCGAGGAGAATGGCCTCTGCCGCGGGTATAGCCCGAGGCTTTGTTACCGCGGGGGAGGTGATTTCTGTGTGGGCGTCTGAGATAACTATGGTCTCCGCATCGCCATCCTTTCCTTCTTGCTACACTGGTGAGAATCCATCAAAGATCCACCTGGCGAGGGGTTGGTCTTGCTCATGGAGAGGCCAGATCCTGCCACAGGAGGATAGGGTGTACTCCTTCGGTGAAGGGAGTGTAATTAGAAGTAAGAAATTGTAGACCTTTGCCCGTGGGGCATAATCTGTAATATGCATATGCTTTTGAATGAAATCGTTTCCTATTAGTGTGCACTCCCGACCATCGTGGAGGTTCCGTACATCATTGTGTTCAGCCACATATCGTCTCGGAGGCTATCCTCCGGTCAAAGGAACTTAGTGATTTGTCTGATCAGGACCAGTCACTTTCCACATTCCAGGCGAGGTAGCTGATGTAACTCGCGAGGGTGCGCCTCGGAGTCCTCCGATAGTATGCTTAGAAGGAACAAGTGCATAGAATAACCACACAAAAAGTTTGCGAGAGTAGGAGGCGGAGAAAACTTATCTTTGAAGCGAGGTGCCCCCGGAAAGGAACTTATCCCAGATCCTCTATGAGGGACGTCTTGTAATGGTAGCACTATCAGTTCCTCGAGGAGGTAACTTAAGCGTCCATGGTTCCTGCATGGAGCACTATCGGTTCCTCATAGAGGATTCTGTAGTGTCCATTTTCCTCCTTGCATGGAGCACTGACGATTCCACATATTGGATGCCCTAGTGTCCATTTCTCCACCACCATGGAGCACTATCGGTTCCCCATGGAGGATGCCCTAGTGTCCATTTTTCACCTGCAGTCTGTATTATTTGGTTCCCGTGCATGTGGTGCTCGAGATATACAGCGCCCAAGTACCTTGGTGAGGTGGCCGTGACGGGTTGCGACCCCGAAACCTAGAGCTCAGTAATCCAGGTTTGAGGCCTTAGGGGATGATCTTGGATAGGACACCATGCCCAGCCCCCGCTCGAGTGGTGCACGTCAGAGGGGTACTCTAGAATGTAAGAGGGTTTTCTCAAAGAGATTGTTTGGCTACGGCGAGAGCACATTAGATGTGGTGGCACGTATATTTTTTAAAATGTTTTTTCCTTTCGAATACGGCGACAGTACAGTAGATTTGGTGGCACGTAATACATCCGCCACGACAGGTGCACGGGGTCTGTGGAAGCCTCAAAAAAGCAAAAAACAATGGCCGCCGCGACAAGTGCACGGGGCTCCCTCGGGGAGGGCTGAAACTCACACGAACACGGGTGTCAACGCTCACTGTGAGGTCCATTTGGAGAAGGGTGTGCACAACACCATCATGGCTCTGGGAGCTCGTATAGATGGGCCGACCCATCTCGTAACATGATGGGTGTCACGGATAGAACTTTCGAAGATGCTGGATGTTCCAGACGTTTGGTAGCATATCTTTGTCTTCATTCTCAAGGCGCACTGCTTCGGGCCTTGAGACATGAGCGACCTTGAATGGGCCATCCCACATCAGCGAGATTTTTTGGAGGCCTCCTCGAGAAAGTATGCGATGCAGCACAAGGTTGCCTACCTCCAGCGTGCGGACGCGAATGTTGCCGCTGTGATAGCGACATAGAGCTTGCTGGTACCGGGCCGTGCGGACGACGACCCGGTGTCGAGCCTCCTCCAGGAGAGTGAGGTCGTCCTGCCGTAGCTCGTCTTGTGGAGTCTCGTTGAAGACGAGGACTCTTGGAGAGCGTTCTTGAGCTCGGCAGGGATGACTATTGGAGATATTCCCAAGAGGCAATAATAAAGTGGTTACTATTATATCTTTGTGTTTATGATAAATGTTTGCATCCCATGCTATATTTGTATTAACCGGAAACATTAATTCTTGTGTGTTATGTAAACATATAAGAGTCCCTAGTAAGCCTCTTATTAAGCTATCTTGTTGATTAATAGATGATCATGGTTTCCTGATCATGAACATTGGATGTTGTTAATAACAAGGTTATGTCATTGGGAGACTGATATAATGGACACACACCCATAATAAGCGTAGCATAAGATCAAGTCATTGAGTTTGTCTTGCTATAAGCTTTCGATACATAGTAACCTAATCCTTCAACCATGAGATCATGTAAATTACTTACACCGGATGGGTACTTTGATTACATCAAATGCCACTTCATAAATGGGTGGTTATAAAGATGGGATGAAGTATTCAGAAAGTAAGTTGAGGCATATGGATCAAGAGTGGGATTGGTCCATCCCGATGACGGATAGATATGCTCTGGGCCCTCTCGGTGGAATGTCATCCAAGTAGCTTGCAATCATGTGACTAGGTCACAAAGGATGACATACCACGGTATGACTAAAGAGTACTTGTCGGTAACGAGGTTGAACTAGGTATAGTAATACCGATGATCAAACCTCGGATAAGTAAAGTATCGTGCGACAAAGGGAATCAGTTTCGTATGTTAATGGTTCATTCAATCACTAAGTTATCGTTGAATATGTGGGAGCCATTAAGGATCTCCAGGTCCCGCTATTGGTTATTGATCGGAGAGGAGTCTCAATCATGTCTACATAGTTCACGAACCGTAGGGTGACACACTTAAGGTTCGATCTCGTATAGTAGATATGGAATGTGAGTTGGAGACTGAATATTTTTCAGAGTCTCGGATGGGATCCAGTACATCACGAGGAGATACGTAATGGTCCGGAGAATAAGATTCATATAAGGCAAGTTATTTTTTTGGTTCAGAAAAGTTCGGGATTTTTCCGGTGGAAGACCGGGCAGCTTTTAGAAGGCTCCGGAGGGTCCACCCATTGGCCCACGACCCCGGGAGGGGCCACCTGAGCCGAGGGGATGCTGCCTTGCCCTAATGGGCCAGGAGCACCAGACCTCAAGGCCAGGCCGGCCATACCCCCTAGGGTTTAGGGGAAACCCTAAATAAGGTAGGCTTGGGGGAAGGAAAGTTCCCCCCTCCCCATTGCGCAGGCCCTAGATGGGTTTGGGAATGGGGGGCAACCCTAGCCGACCTCCCCCTATATAAAGAGGGGAGGGGTGGCCGGCCAAAGCCCCTACCTGAAACCCTAAGTCTGCCACCTCTCCTCCCTCCTAGTTTCATTTGTTCAGGCTTAGGCGAAGCCCTACAGGAATTCTCCTCCACCACCACCACGCCATCGTCGTGCTGGGATTCCCAGGGGATCTACCACCTCTGCTGCCCTCTGGAACAGGGAGAGGAAGGAGTTCATCGACACCGTATGTGTGATCGAGTACGGAAGTGCTGCCGGATTGCAGCACCGGAACGATCATCTACATCAACCACGAGATCTGGCCTCGTTAAAGCTTTGGATCTTCGAGGGTTAGTCTCTCTTCTTTCTCGTTGCTCAGATCTCATAGATTAGATCTTGGCTTTTCCATAGATTGAATCTTGGATTTATTCGTCTTTGCGGTAGAATTTTTTTGTTTTCCATGCAAAGAACCCTACAATGACCACTTCAGCGCCGTAGACGAGGAAGAAAGGAGTCTCCCCAGTAATCTTGGTTGTCGTGGTGCGGATTGACCAGAGTACCCCTTCGAGGGAGTCCAGCCACCCTTTGGCACATGCCTTCAGCTTCTTCTGGAAGCTCCTTGTCTTAATCCCCTTTAGGACCTCGGCGTTGGCGCGCTCAGCTTGGCCGTTGCTTCAAGGGTGTGCGACGAAGGCGTAGCAGATCTTCACTAGTAACATATGATTCTTCAATGACGGTATGATACCGATGGTTTGGAAATCCATCCGCGATTGTCTTTTTCTATGACGATAGGGCGTTCTCGCGTCACAGATGGCGATTTGGGCCGCTCGGCCCGAAAAATTAGTGACGGGCGAGGTCTAAACCTCAGCTATTATGCAGAAATGAGCGTCGCGGGTGGTGGGCGGTTCGAACTGTTGAGTCAGCAGGGGCGAGGCGTCACAACAACTGGGCTTCGGGCTGGTGGATACACCTGACCCACACTCTGCACGCTCCTGTTCACGTACTTTCCTGTCTGCCCGCACAACAGTCCAAGGCCTGCAGCACTGGGACCCATATTTGTTAGGGGAGACAACCACTGTTTGCACACATGTACCTGGCCTGCACCACTCGGGTGCACATGTCAGGTGCCGACACAACACACCTTCGTGGGGCCGCCCGTTCCGACAGCCTCCCAGCATGCAAAGTGGCCCAGAACTGTCAGTACCACCAACATGGGTTCCACATGTCAGTTGCCATGCCAATTTTTTTCACGCACGTGCCAGCACAAGTGTCTGTCTGCCGTCAATTCTGGACGCATGGCCCCGCAGGTCAGAGCTTGCTGGGACCCTTCTCTGAGAGTTTTGGTGGGTCCGGCATGCCAGAGACTGTGGGGGCCGCATTTCAGAGCCTGCTGGGACCCGTCTCTGAGAGTTTTGGTGGGTCCGGCATGCCAGAGATCTGTGGGGGCTGCATGTCAGATCCTGCTGGGACCCTTCTCCGAGAGCTTTGGTGGGTCCGGCATGCCAGAGATCTATGGGGCCGCATGTCAGAGCCTGCTGGGACCCTTCTCTGAGAGTTTTGGTGGATCCGGCACGCCAGATATCTATGGGGGGCATATGTCAGAGCCTCGTGGGACCCACATATAAAAGCTTTAGTGGGTCCAGCATGCCAGAGATCTGTGGGGTCCGCATGTCAGATCCTGGTGGGTCCTAGCATGCCCGAGCTTGGTGGGCCCAACATCCAGAGTGTGGACCCAACATGTCAGAACTTGTGGATCCCGTGTGTCAGAGCTTGGTGGGTCCCTTATCCCAACCCCGTCGGGCCCACATGTAGCCGTGGGACCTACTGGATTCACTAGGTGTCCCACCTGTCAGCTACGCGTCATGGTGTCCTTGGGCCAGATTGGCTAACTAAAAGCCCAAGGCCAATTTATTCAGGTCGAAACAAGACATGCCGATGAAATTAATCGGCCTATGGTGGCCCGTCTAATGTGCGACTGTCATTTATTCATGAAATTATTGTGGAATTATGCTAGCGTGTCTAGCATGCACACAACGATGTCCCTCTAGTTGGCTATCCTCCGCGTCCAAGGAGCCACAGCCATTACGCGGTAACTATCGTGCGCCCAAAGAGGAAATTACCTTGCTGGCTTACTGTTTGGCCGACGAGTGACCTACAATGTAGATTGATGGCCGCCTGCCGCTGTAAGGATCTCGGGGTAACAGATTTAGAAACTGAAGTTCGGAAATCTGTTGGGGAGAACAATTGTGTTGCCCTTGTGTGCCCTTCCCGAAAGACTCTCAAGCAGGTCTGTTGGAGACAAACTAGGATTTCTTATCAATACTAACGTATGGGTTCAAGTACATTCCGTATAGAAACAAAATAGAAAACAATATAACAAAAACAGCAAAAAATAGGAAATGAAACAGAAACACAAACCAAAACAGCTACATCGTCTAACTGGGCCGGCCCATACCAGGCCCGGGTTATTCTACATCCCTATCATGCATTCAGGATTTACGCACAGCTAGGCAATAACTATTGTGGATCAGATCCTGGTACTCCTAAGGCCTTGTACAACTTCTTTTCTGGTCCATTCCATAATCACATCGAACAAGTTGTGGAAGGTCTAGTCTCTAGAAAACTTGATCGCTCTAACAGCCGATATCAATGTGTTAGATGAAAAGGAACCAAATCTCTGAATAAATACAGTAAGTACAAATATAACTAAATGCCAACTTTCATGGATTTCAGTTGTCATCTATTCATCCTCGCATTCATGTCAAATGTGAGTTCATCATTCTAGTGTTTGTCTAGGTGGGAAAAGGAATTCATATATTGGCATAGCCAACACAGCGGGATGGTGGAAATTGATCATTCGAGTCAAAACCACCTCCTACTATGCATGTGTGAAATACATGATATACTTCCGAGGATAGCATCAACCAATAGATGCAGCAGAAAAACAAACACAAGCACACTGCTTAAGTGACAAAAGGATTTACGTGGAAAACCACCTCAACTTGAGGGAAAAACAACAGGTGTGGACGCAAGCTTCACTATGAGCAACATAGGTACAGAGTTTTGCAACCTGCTTTGCCAATCCACTACTCCCCCTGAATGGGTAACCAAATATCCCGAAGTGGACTTTCTGCCATCAGTATCTCTAGACAAATCTGAATCTGAAATCAGCTCTGACTCTTTACCACCAAAACAAATCGTCATATTAGTAGTGCCCCGAGATACGTCCAAAACGTATCTACTTTCCGAAACACTTTTGCTATTGTTTTGCCTCTAATTTGTGTATTTTGGATACAACTAACACGGACTAACGCTGTTTTCAGCAGAATTGCCCTGGTGTCTTATTTTTGTGCAGAAACTCAACTTTCAGGAAAATCCCCGGAGATAATCGCAATGGGCCTATTTTCACAGAAGATTGACGGAGCCAGAAGACGAGACGGAGGGGGGCCACGAGGCGCCCACACCACCAGGCATGGCGGTGGGCCCCTGGGCCGCACCGCCCTATGGTGGCGTCGCCTCGGCCAGCCCCCGACACCCCCCTCTGGACTACTTAAGGCTTTCAACCTAAAAACGCACGGGGGTTCGACGAAATTGCCAGAAGACATCCAGAACTCCGCCGCCATCGCGAAACTCCGTCTCGGGATCAGAAACTCCGTTCTGGCAACCTGCCGGAACGGGGAATTGGAGGAGATCATCGCCATCATCACCACCGACGCCTCTCCATCGACCATCCATGTTTCCCCCATCCATGTGTGAGTAAATCCCCGCTGTAGTGTTTAGGGGATGGTAGGAATTGGATGAGATTGTTCATGTAATAGCATAAGATTGTTAGGGCATAGTGCCTAGTATCCGTTGTTGGTACTTTTATGATATTGTTGCAACTTGTTATGCTTAATGCTTGTCACTAGGGCCCGAGTGCCATGATTTCAGATCTGAACATGTTATTGATTCATGATGATATTCATTACTTTATGATCTTACCTGCAAGTTGTATACACATATTGCTGTCCGGAACCCGAGGCCCCAAAGTGACAGAAATTGGGACAACCGGAGGGGAAGGCTGTGATATGAGGATCACATGTGTTCACGGAGTGTTAATGCTTTGCTCCGGTACTCTATTAAAAGGAGTACCTTAATTAACAGTAGATTCCCTAGAGGCCCGGCTGCCACCGGCTGGTAGGACAATATATGTTGTGCAAGTTTCTCATTGCGAGCACGTACAACTATATACGGAACACATGCCTATGGTAGTTTAGTACTTGGATACTGTTTTATTACTATCTGCAAATGCCATGCCTTAATTGTTACATGAGTTCTCTTATCCATGCAGCGCCCGTTCATCCATCCCTGTGCCTACAGTATTTTAATCCTGCTGTTTACTATAATCACTACTGCTGTCTTTATTACACTGCTGCTTATATTTCACTACTGCTGCTGCTATAAAACTATTGCTACTGATAAACTCTTGCGAGCAAGTCTGTTTCCAGTGCGGTTGAATTGACAACTCCGCAGTTAAGGCTTACAAATATTCTTTGGCTCCCCTTGTGTCGAATCAATAAATTGGGTTTTACTTCCCTCGAAGGCTGTTGCGATCCCCTATACTTGTGGGTCATCAAGACTATTTGCTGGCGCCGTTGCCGGGGAGCATAGCTTTATTTGCAAGTTCACTTGAATTGATATTGTTCGCTGCAAATCCTCCATCATGGGTAAACCTCGCGATGCTAAAGTCGCCATATTACCATCCACTACAAGAAAAGGTACAACTCTGAGTACCTCTGCTTCTCTTGATTCACCATCTGTGATAAGTCAACTTGTTTCACCACCACAAGCTTCACATGCTGGTACTTCTGCTAAATCTGAAAATTCCTCTTATAATTTTGATGATGCTTCTATTGTGCTTGATGATAATGGTTCATTAGGTCCTTTTTCTAGATGCTACAATTGCTAGGTCTAGACAAATCGAAAATACTGAAATTCCTAATGAAAATACTGTTACACCTGTTAATTCACCTGAGTCTGTTGAATACTCTAGTGATGATCTTGATGAAGATTATGTGGAACTTGATGATGATTTTATTGATAAATTTAATGCTACTACTGATGCAAGTAATATTAAAAAGCTTCTTGCACAACGTGCTGTTAGATATAAACTGTCTCTCGATCCTAAATTTGCCACATCTCCTATAAACATTAAGGATAAGGATTATGATTTTTCTCTTGATTTATCTCATATATCTATTGTTGAGAAAACACCTTTTTGTGGTACTGAAAAAGAAAGTGTTGTAGAGCACATGAATGAGCTTTCTACTTTGAGTAGCTTGTTTTCTGATGATATAAAGAAGCGTACTTATTTTGTTGCTAAAAAATTTCCTTTCTCATTAAAGGATGATGCTAAAACTTGGTATAACAGTTTGCCTCCTGATTCTATTGATAGTCCAAGTGGTTTGCTTGACGTTTTCTTTCGACAATATTTTCCTGCTAGTGCTCAACATATTGCTTTGCAGAAAATTTATAGATTTGACCAGGAAGATGGAGAGAAATTTCCTGAAGCTTGGGCAAGGTTTTGCTCTCTTATCAGAGCTCGGCCTGGACATGATTTGGAAAAGCATGACTTACTTTATATATTTTATAGTGGACTAACCATTGAGTCTAGGGCATACCTGGATAATTGTGCTGGTTGTGTTTTCAGGAAAAGAACTCCAGACGAAGCTAAAGAATTAATGGCTAGAATAGGCCAAAATCATGATGACTACACCTGAACCAACCCCAACACCAATATTGAAGAAGAGGGGTATGATTAAATTAAATGATGAAGATATGAGGGAAGCCAAGAAATCTCTTAAAGAGAAAGGTATTAAATCTGAAGATGTGAAGAATTTACCCCCCATAGAAGATTTATGTAAGATAACTCCCCCTTCATCCACGATTGAGGTACATTCTCTTCAATGCTTTGATAAAGAAGATATTCCTTACTCAAAACCTCCTGATCAATGTTTAGATGAGTTTGATAATTATATTGTTAAGCAAGATAATTTTAATATGAGAGTCATTTAATGGAAAATTCTCAAGCTATTAGAAAATTGCATGATATTGTGGAGAGAACCTCCAATGATGTTAAGATGCTTGTTAAAAAAATTCATATGGTTCAAAGTCAAATTGATCAACTCACTAAAGTGCAAAATGACTTATTAAAAAATACTTCTAAAGAAAAACATGCTTATGAAGTAACAACTAGAGGCAGTGTTTCTACTCAGGATCCTCTATATCCGGAGGGGCATCCCAAAAGAATTGAACAAGATTCTCAACGAACTAAAGGAACTAGTGCTCCTTCTAAGAAAAAGAAGAACAAACATAAAACTGTTGTAGAATCCTCTGAGCCTGTTAATGATCCTAATAGTATTTCTATTTCTGATGCTGAAACTGAAAGTGGTAATGAACATGATAAAGATAATGATAAGAATGATGTTTCTGATAAAGAAGAGGCTGAAGATGAACCTGAAAAGCTTGTTAAAAATAAAAAGTACACTAAAGAAGATTTTATTGCTAAGAAACATGGTAATGAAAGAGAACCTTGGGTTCAAAGGCAAATGCCTTTCCCTGCTAAGAAACTAAAATCAAAGGAGGAAGAACACTATAATAAATTTTGTGATTGGATGAAACCTTTGTTCCTGCAAATCCCTTTGATCGATGCTATTAAATTGCCTCCTTATTCAAAGTATATGAAGGATATTGTCTCTAACAAAAGGAAAATTCCTAATGAGGAGATTTCCACTATGCTTGCTAATTACTCTTTCAATGGTAAGGTTCCAAAGAAGCTGGGAGACCCAGGTATACCGACTATTCCTTGTTCCATCAAGAATAATTATGTTAGAACTGCCCTATGTGATTTGGGAGCAGGAGTTAGTGTTATGCCTTTTTCTCTTTACAAGAGACTTTATTTGGATAAGTTGATACCAACTGATATATCTTTGCAAATGGCTGATAAATCTACTGATGTTCCTATTGGTATATGTGAGGATGTTCCTGTTCAAGTTACTAATAATTGCTTAATATTAACTGATTTTGTTGTGTTGGAAATGCCTGAAGATAATAATATGTCTATTATTCTTGGAAGACATTTTCTTAACACTGCAGAGGCTGTTATTGATTGCAATAAAGGAAAAGTTACTTTCAATGTTGATGACAAGGAGCATACTGTTTATTTTCCCAAGAGGATTGATAAAGTATATGGAGTTAATACAATTTCTAATTTGAGAACTGTCAAAGTGGGAGTTATTGATTGTCCTATATATGAGCCTAAAGAAGGATATCAAAATATTATGATTGGATCCATATCAATACAATATAAGGTAACATGATTGATTTGAGGTTTATTTCTTCTTATGCCATGTAAGATTTATTTGGTGGCAAGACTTGATCAACCTTGTTAACAAGTACATTTTAAATGCATAGAAGAGCTAAACAACATTTCTTTCTTTCTCCACACTTGTTTACTTTCTGTAGTACTACTTGTTTTGCAAGATGCTTTAGTTGATTAGAAGTTTGAAAATCTTTTTCTGTCCTGAAATAGAATTTTAACACCCAGAAATGTGCATTTTTCGAAGTTTTCAAAAATTTACAAAAATTATACCGTTGGTCCTATTTTTCAAAATGCAACCTAGGAGTGCCTGGGGCTGACCAGTGGGGCACCCCAGGGCTGGACCCCATGTGCCGGCGCGGCCAAGGAGGGGAGCGCGCCACCCTGTGGTGAGGGCCCCACCTAGCCCTCCACTTACTCCTCCACCTACCACTCCACTCTCTTTCACGGGAAAACACACCACCATTATTCAAACCCGAGTTTCTTGTTGTTCTTGCTCGAGATTTTTTATCTCCTTGCTCAGCCCATCTTTGCTGCTGAAATTCGGGGCATTTGTTCTCCGGTATGTGACTCCTCCGATTACCCAAATAGAATTTTGTTTGGTTGAGTATATCTTGAGTATTTTGCTGCTGTAGGTGACATGTTAAGTGAGCTTGCATGCTTGTTCTAAGTTGTAGAAAGTAGTTTTGATGCATGTTTAGTACTCTACCAAGATCCTATAGTAGTTTCCCTACTTATTATGTCTCGAAATCAACTTTTATAATGATTGTTGAAAAATTTCAGAAAATGGAGTGGAATAGACACCAACTCAACCAACATGAATTGGAGGTGCATGAAGTTATGAGAGTCCACCGTGAAGAGGGAGTACACCCCTCCTACTACCCATGCACCGATTTCATGAGGAGTGCAGAAATTTTTCAGGATGTTCAAAATCTAATCTCTAATGCAGGGTTAGAAGATTTTGTTGTTGTTGGTGAACCTTACCAATATGCAAAACTAACCATGTCAGTGGTGCAGGATTTTGAATTCCATTGGTCCCAACCTAACCCCATGGTTCTATATAAAATCTACAATAAAACTATCAACTTTCCCTTTGGTGATTTTTGTGCAGCTATTAAATTGCCACAGTGGGGATCATGTGAGAAGATTAGGGGGCTGCCGTAGGAACTCTTGAGTCTATACAAGATGATCTGTCAAGGGAGAAGCTTCTCAGATGAGAGTGGTAAAATTCGTACTATTCAACTCCCAGGTATTCGCTATTTTGTTTACTTTATCACCAAGTGCGTTCTTGCTAGAAAGAATGCAAATAAGTTATCCATCCATGACTTGGTTTTCTTAGCTGCTGCATTGCAACGTGATAGAACTTATAATTTGGGTGCTTTGATAGCTTTTAGGCTTGCTACTAACCGTGATAAAGGAGGAATTTGTGGAGGTCTCATTGCCTCTCGTTTGCTAGCTATGCATGGTGTAGAACCTCACCCTTGATGACCCACAAGTATAGGGGATCGCAACAGTCTTCGAGGGAAGTAAAACCCAATTTATTGATTCGACACAAGGGGAGACAAAGAATACTTGAAAGCCTTAACAGCGGAGTTGTCAATTCAGCTGCACCTGGAAACAGACTTGCTCGCAAGAGTTTATCAGTAGTAACAGTTTTATAGTAGTAGCAGTAGTGAAATAACATCAGTAGAGTAACAAAGACAGCAGTAGTGATTATAGTAAACAACAGGATTAAAAATACTGTAGGCACAGGGATGGATGAACGGGCGTTGCATGGATGAGAGAAACTCATGTAACAATCAAAGCAGGGCATTTGCAGATAATAATAAAACGGTATCCAAGTACTAATCAATCAATAGGCATGTGTTCCATATATAGTCGTACGTGCTCGCAATGAGAAACTTGCACAACATCTTTTGTCCTACCAGCCGGTGGCAGCCGGGCCTCTAGGGAATCTACTCGGAAATTAAGGTGCTCCTTTTAATAGAGCACCGGAGCAAAGCATTAACACTCCGTGAACACATGTGATCCTCATATCACCGCCATCCCCTTCGGTTGTCCCAATTTCTGTCACTTTGGGACCTCGGGTTCCGGACAACAATACGTGTATACAACTTGCAGGTAAGATCATAAAGCAATGAATATCATCATGAATCGATAACATGTTCAGATCTGAAATCATGGCACTCGGGCCCTAGTGACAAGCATTAAGCATAACAAGTTGCAACAATATCATAAAAGTACCAATTACGGACACTAGGCACTATGCCCTAACAATCTTATGCTATTACATGACCAATCTCATCCAATCCCTACCATCCCCTTCAGCCTACAGCGGGGGAATTACTCACACATGGATGGGGGAAACATGGCTGGTCGATGGAGAGGTGTCGGTGGTGATGATGGCGATGATCTCCTCCAATTCCCCGTCCCGGCGGAGTGCCAGAACGGAGTTTCTGGTCCCGAGACGGAGTTTCGCGACGGTGGCGGCGTACTGGATGGTTTCTGGCGATTTCGACTTCTCCCCGTGCGTTTTTAGGTCGAAGGCAATAAGTAGTCCGAAGAGGGCGTCGGGGGCCATCCGAGGCCGCCACACACTAGGGCCGCGCGCCCCCCTTCTGGGCCGCGCCGGCCTAGCGTGTGGGGCCCTCGGGCCCCCACCTGGCTTGCCCTTCTGGCTCCGTCAATATTCTGGGAAAATAGGACCTTCCGCATAAATTCTGAGGATTTTCCTGAAAGTTGGATTTCTGCACAAAAACGAGACACCAGAGCAATTCTGCTGAAAACAGCGTTAGTCCGTGTTACTTGCATCCAAAATACACAATTAGAGGCAAAACAATAGCAAAAGTGTTCGGGAAAGTAGATACGTTTTGGACGTATCAACTCCCCCCAAGCTTAGCTTATTGCTTGTCCTCAAGCAATTCAGTTGACAACTGAGTGCGATAAAAGAACTTTCACGAACACATTTGTTCATATGATGTAAATATTCTCATGATATGGCAAGTACTTAAGCAGTTCATAATAAGATACATGCAAATAAAATCATCTAATAGCTATGTCAATCATGGAAAAGGTACCAACAAATTAATAATGAGCATCATGAATCATGTCTATCAGCAGGATTGCAATGTTCATAGAATGATATGATAAAGTGGTATCTCGCTTGCCCGTAATTGTACAGCAAAACATAAATGCTTGGGCACCTTCGAGGTTCATGAGAAGACTGGAAATAGAGATTATCAAAGATAAAAGCATCAAAGTTATACCACAGTTAATCACATTTTGGGACAAGCATATTATACTAAGAATGACAGTTGTGCTCTCAAGAAAGTGCTCAAAGAAAGGATGGAGACTCAACGTAAAAGTAAAAGATTGACCCTTCGCAGAGGGAAGCAGGGATTAACATGTGCTAGAGCTTTTCATTTGTAAAACAGGAGTAAAATTATTTTGAGAGGTGTTTGTTGTTGTCAACAAATGATAGTGGGTACTCTAACTACCTCGTCAACCAGACTTTCAAGAGCGGCTCCCATGAAGGACGTTATTTCTACCAGAAAGGTAAATCATCCCTCTTCTCTTTTGTTTACACACGTACTTTAGTTTCATTATGGATGACACTCCCCCCAACCTTTGCTTACACAAGCCATGGCTAACCGAATCCTCGGGTGCCTTCCATCAATCACATACCATGGAAGAGTGTCTATTTGCAATTTAAGTTGCTTACTGATAAATCAGGGCAAAACATGTGAAGAGAATTATTAATGAAAGTTGATTAATTGGGGCTGGGAACCCCGTTGCCAGCTCTTTTTGCAAAATTATTGGATAAGCGGATGCGCCACTAGTCCATTATGAAAGACTGTTAGGAGTAAATGACAAGATTGAAAGATAAACACCACATACTTCCTCATGAGCTATAAAACATTGACACAAATTGAGAAGCATTTTGAAGGTTTAAAGGTAGCACATGAGAATTTACTTGGAATGGTTTGAAATGCCATGCATAGGTATTTATGGTGGACACTCTGGAATAACTTGGTTTTCAGGTGTTTGGAAGCACGAGCAGCGTTCCCGCTCAGTACAAGTGAAGGCTAGCAATAGACTGGGAAGCGACAATCAAGAGAGAAGTAACTGTCATAATCATGCTTGCGACAAAAATAAATTAACGGAGGCATAAAAGTGATACAAGAACTCTGAGGTAAAGTAAATCATCGAGGCTTAATTGACATTTTGTTCAGTCATATGCACGCGTGAGCATGTGCCAAGTTGATTCAAGAGAATTATTCAGAGGAGGATACCACAATGTCATACCTATCTATGAATAAAGCAATGCAAGCAAATATTTATGACATGCTACTCATATTAATAAATTGGAGCTAATCATGAGAGATCATGAACTACTAGACTTTCTTAAATGATATATACCTCACATGAACCAACTAAGCATGCTCACATGGATGAGTATATGTACAAAAATGAAAAAAAAATAGAGTTCATACCAGCCTCTCACCACAATCAGATCGTCGTATATCGTCATTATTGCCTTTTCACTTGTGTAGCTTGAATAATATGGAATGAAAACCACGCTCCAGCCACCGAAGACCATTGAACTCATAAAGAACTTTACAAAACCAAAGAAGAACAGCAAATATTTTTGGTGTTTTCGAATTTGGAAACAAGAACAAAAGAAACAAGCAAACAAAGCAAAATCTTTTTGGATTTTCTTATAGCAAACCAACGATAGCAAATAAAGCAAGATAAAATCAAGAAACCAAAGTAAACAAGTGGTGAAGAGAAACAACAGAAATATTTTTGGTCTTTTTGTGTTTTAGGAAAGAAACAAAGCAAAAACAAGAAAATGAAAACTAAAAGAAACACAGAAAAGCAAGATAGCAGAAATCTGCCAAAACTTGACAGCAGTACAGTAATCGATTTTTAAGAAAATCTTACGCTGCTCAGCTCGAAAAGTGTTCAACTAATTAAAGTTAGATAACAACTTGGGGAACATGCACAAAAATTGGCAGCTCAAAATAACGTTCTGGCTGTGCGCACGAAGTTTTTTAGTAACAGTCCAGAATCTGTTTTCAGGCAGCACTTCCCCAAATATCATCTTCCTCTCAGTAGAAAACCACTCAAAGAAACTAAACAAGTATATACAAGTATCCAGCAACCGTAATATGCGAAGAATGAGTGATGCCGGTATACCTCCCCCCAATCTTAGGCTTTTGGCCTAAGTGGAGATCAATCCCATGGTGCCCATGAAGTAGCACCTCCGTAGTACGACGAAGATGGATCATATTCCGGGTATGTGCTGGAAGAAGCACCCGGATACGTGACGGTGTAGTCGTAGGAGGGCTCGGCGTCCTCGGAGTCATGCTGCTGGTGGAAGGCTTGTATCTTCTATTGCTCATCCACGTCCTCCTTAGTGCGCGACCATGGTTTCCTGTCAATACTGAACAAATCTGGCTGCGGCAAAAGGATTTCCCTCTCTTCCCCGTCAGCAAACAATATTCTATAGACAATATTATCTAAACTAGAGTCGGTTGTAACAAATTGATGACTCTTCATAGCAGCAATATCGAGCCTCATAGGAGTTATTTTTACATCAGTAGGGTCAAGAGGAAGCTCTAAATATGGTAAAACGCGCGAAGCAATAATTCCTCCAAATATAGGCCCCTTGTTAGACAAGCGGCGAGCAACAAGAGCACCAAGATGATAAGGCGTGTCCCCAGTGAGTGCAGCAATTAAGAAACCAAGGTGATAGCTAGATATGTTACTAGTGTTCTCCCTACCAAGAATGCTAGTACCGATGTAATAAGCAAAATACTTAATGGCGGGGAGTTGAATGTTTCTTATCTTGCCACGCTGAATGGTGCGACAATCATCATTGGTGATTCCTCGATAGAGCTCCAGCAATTCCTTGGGGTTGTCCTCGATCTTCCTTGTTGTACCTACAGGGGCAATATCCAATGCAGCACAAAAAATCTTCCAACTTCATAGTAATAGGTTTACCATAGATCTTGAATGCAACTGTCGGGCGAAAGTGCTTATTGTTGAACTTGAAGCTCTCCACAAAGATTTTAGTGAGCGTGTAGTATTTCTCACTCTCATCTCCCACATAGGTGGTTAAGCCTGCCTTACCGACGAGGGTCAAGAAATCATCCAACAACCCTGCATTACTCAAAAAGTCATAACATGGGAAGGATGCAGCATTGGGGACTCCATTGTCCTCTTCGGGTGCGAAGCTTGGTGCGATGAGGTCCTCATTATAGGATTGCCCGAATCGGGTGGATGACCTCGAGGGCCTCCCCGTGCTTGTTGTCTCTCTTTCAAACACTTCTCCAAAGTTACAATTATCCATCTTCCTTTTCTGAAATTTTTCAACAAACATTATAAAATTTGATTTGGTGACATATAATTGAGGGAAACTACCATAGGAACTTGCTAGAGTACTAATCATGCATCAAAACTAGTTTCTACCACTTAGAACAAGCATGCAAGCTCACTAAACATGTTACCTACAGCAGCAAAATATTCAAGATATACTCCACCAAACAAAATTCTACTAGGATAATCGGAGGAGTTACATACCGGAGAGCAAATGTGCCAAATTTCGCAAGAAATCTGGGCTGAGCAAAGAGATCGAGAAATCTGGAGCTCTTCAGCAAAAACGCGAGTGAGAGGAACCTGGTGCGAGTTTTTTCGGGAGAGAGAAGAGAGTGGGAGGAAGAGATGATGAAGTGGGGCAAGGAGGGGCCCACATGCCAGGGTGGCGCGCCTCCCTTGCTGGCCGCGCCGGCCGGTGGGGTGCCACCCTGGGGTGCCCCACTGGTCATCCCCAGGTGTTCCTAGGTGGCTCGTCGAAAAATAGGACCATTGGTATAATTTTTGTGAATTTTTGAAATCTCTAATTAACTAAAGAACTTTGCAAAACAAAAGTGCTACAGCAAGTAGAACAAGTGGAGGAAGAAAGAGATGTTGTTTAGCTCTTCTATGCATATAAAATGAATTTGTTAGCAAGGTTGATCAAGTATTGCCACCAAATAAATTTTACATAGCATAAGAAGAATTAAACCTCAAATCAATCATGTTACCTTGTATTGAATTGATATGGATCCAATCACAAGAGTTTGATATTCTTCTTTAGGCTCATATATTGGACAATCAATAGTTCCCACTTTGATAGTTCTCACATTAGAAATTGTATTAACTCCACATGCTTTCTCAATCCTCTTGGGAAAATAAACGGTATGCTCCTTGTCATCGACATTGAAAGTAACTTTTCCTTTATTGCAATCAATAACAGCCCCTGCGGTGTTAAGAAAAGGTCTCCCAAGAATAATAGACCTACTATCATCTTCAGGCATTTCCAACACAACACAATCAGTTAATATCAAGCAGTTATTAGTAACTTGAACAGGAACATCCTCACATATACCAACAGGAATAGCAGTAGATTTATCAGCCATTTGCAAAGATATATCAGTCGGTATCAACTTATCTAAATAAAGTCTCTTATAAAGAGAGAAAGGCATAACACTAACACCCGCTCCCAAATCACATAGAGCAGTTCTAACATAATTATTCTTAATAGAACAAGGAATAGTCGGAATACCTGGGTCGCCAAGCTTCTTTGGTACCTTACCATTGAAAGAGTAATTAGCAAGCATAGTGGAAATCTCCTCATTAGGAATTTTCCTTTTGTTAGAGACAATATCTTTCATATACTTTGAATAAGGAGGCAATTTAATAGCATCGATCAAAGGTATTTGCAGGAATAAAGGTTTCATCCAATCACAAAATTTATTATAGTGTTCTTCTTCCTTTGATTTTAGTTTCTTAGCAGGAAAAGGCATTTGCTTTTGAACCCTAGGTTCTCTTTCACTACCATGTTTCTTAGCAATAAAATCTTCTTTAGTATACTTTTTATTTTTAGCATGCTTTTCAGGTTCTTCTTCAACCTCTTCTTTATCAGAAGCATCATTCTTATCATTATCTTTATCATGTTCATTACCACTTTCAGCTTCAAGCATCGTAAATAGAAATACTATTAGGATCATTAACAGGCTCAGAGGATTCTACAACAGTTTTATGTTTCTTTTTCTTTTTCTTTTTCTTAGATGGAGCACTAGTTTCAGTTCGTTGAGAATCTTGTTCAACTCTTTTGGGATATCCTTCAGGATATAGAGGATCCTGGGTAGAAACACCACCTCTAGTTGTTACTTCATAAGCATGCTTTTCTTTAGAATTATCTTTTAACAAGTCATTTTGCACATTAGTGAGTTGATCAATTTGAGTTTGAACCATTTGAAAATGTTTAACAAGCATCTTAACATCATTGGAGGTTCTCTCCACAATACCATGCAATTCACCAATAGCTCGAGAATTTTCCATTAAATGATTCTCTACTCTCATATTGAAATTACTTTGCTTAACAATATAATTATCAAACTCATCTAAGCATTGAGCAGGAGGTTTTGAATATGGAATATCTTCTCTAGTAAAGCGTTCAAGAGAGTGTACCTCAATCATGGATGAAGGGGGAGTGATCTTACATGAATCTTCTATGGGAGGTAAATTCTTCATGTCTTCGGATTTAATACCCTTTTCTTTAAGAGATTTCTTGGCTTCCCTCATATCTTCATCATTTAATTTAATCATACCCCTCTTCTTCAATATTGGTGTCGGGGTTGGTTCAGGTGTAGACCAATCATCATGATTCCGGCCTATTCTCGCCAATAATTCTTCAGACGTCGTCCGGAGTTCTTTTCCTGAAAACACAACCAAGCACAACTATCCAGGTATGCCCTAGACTCAATGGTTAGTCCACTATAAAAATATATCAAGTAAATCATGCTTTTCCAAATCATGGTCAAGCCGATCTCTAATAAGAGAGCAAAATCTAGCCCAAGCCTCGTGCAATTTCTCTCCATCTTCCCGATCAAAATTATAAATTCTCTCGCAAAGCGATATGTTGAGCACTAGCAGGAAAGTATTTCCGGAAGAAAACATCAAGCAATTCTTTTGGACTATTAATAGAATCAGGTGGCAAACTATTATACCAAGTTTTAGCATCATCCTTTAATGAGAAAGGGAAAATTTTAGCAACGAAATAAGTACGCTTCTTAACATCATCAGAAAACAAGCTATTAAGAGTAGATAGCTCAATCATGTGTTCTACAGCACTTTGTTTTTCAGTACCACAAAAAGGTGTTTTCTCCACAATAGATATATGAGATAGATCAAGAGAAAAATCATAATCCTTATCCTTAATGTTTATAGGAGATGTGGCAAAATTAGGATCAGGAGATAGTTTATATCTAACAGTATGTTGTGCAAGCAAATTTTTAATTTTTCTTGCATCAGTGGTAGCATTGCATTTATCAATAAAATCATCATCAAGTTCTACATAATCCTCACCAAGATCATCACTAGAATATTCAACAGACTCAGGTGAATTAACAGGGGTAGCAGCATTTTCATCAGGAGTTTCAGCATTTTCAATTTGTCTAGACCTAGCAATTGTAGCATCTAGAAAAGATCCCAATGAATCACTATCATCAAGCACAGCAGAAGCATCATCAATATTATAAGAATTTTCAGATCTAGCAGAAGTACCAGCATGTGAAGCATGTGGTGGTGAAACAAGTTTATCAATCACAGATGGTGAATCAAGAGCAGCAGAGGTACTCGGAGTTGTACCTTTTCTTGTAGTGGATGGTAATATGGCGACTTTAGGATCGCGAGGTTTACCCATGATGGAGAATTTGCAGCGAACAATATCAATCCAAGTGAACTTCCAAATAAAGCTATGCTCCCCGGCAACGGCGCCAGAAAATAGTCTTGATGACCCACAAGTATAGGGGATCGCAACAGTCTTCGAGGGAAGTAAAACCCAATTTATTGATTCGACACAAGGGGAGACAAAGAATACTTGAAAGCCTTAACAGCGGAGTTGTCAATTCAGCTGCACCTGGAAACAGACTTGCTCGCAAGAGTTTATCAGTAGTAACAATTTTATAGTAGTAGCAGTAGTGAAATAACAGCAGCAGAGTAACAAAGACAGCAATAGTGATTATAGTAAACAGCAGGATTAAAAATACTGTAGGCACAGGGATGGATAAACGGGCGTTGCATGGATGAGAGAAACTCATGTAACAATCAAAGCAGGGCATTTGCAGATAATAATAAAACGGTGTCCAAGTACTAATCAATCAATAGGCATGTGTTCCATATATAGTCGTACGTGCTCGCAATGAGAAACTTGCACAACATCTTTTGTCCTACCAGCCGGTGGCAGCCGGGCCTCTAGGGAATCTATTGGAAATTAAGGTGCTCCTTTTAATAGAGCACCGGAGCAAAGCATTAACACTCCGTGAACACATGTGATCCTCATATCACCGCCATCCCCTTCGGTTGTCCCAATTTCTGTCACTTTGGGGCCTCGGGTTCCGGACAGACAATACGTGTATACAACTTGCAGGTAAGATCATAAAGCAATGAATATCATCATGAATCGATAACATGTTCAGATCTGAAATCATGGCACTCGGGCCCCAGTGACAAGCATTAAGCATAACAAGTTGCAACAATATCATAAAAGTACCAATTACGGACACTAGGCACTATGCCCTAACAATCTTATGCTATTACATGACCAATCTCATCCAATCCCTACCATCCCCTTCAGCCTACAGCGGGGGAATTACTCACACATGGATGGGGGAAACATGGCTGGTCGATGGAGAGGCATCGGTGGTGATGATGGCGATGATCTCCTCCAATTCCCCGTCCCGGCGGAGTGCCAGAACGGAGTTTCTGGTCCCGAGACGGAGTTTCGCGACGGTGGCGGCGTACTGAATGGTTTCTGGCGATTTCGACTTCTCCCCGTGCGTTTTTAGGTCAAAGGCAATAAGTAGTCCGAAGGAGGGCGTCGGGGGCCAGCCGAGGCCGCCACACACTAGGGCCGCGCGCCCCCCTCCTGGGCCGCGCCGGCCTAGCGTGTGGGGCCCTCGGGCCCCCACCTGGCTTGCCCTTCTGGCTCCGTCAATATTCTGGGAAAATAGGACCTTCCGCATAAATTTCGAGGATTTTCCTGAAAGTTGGATTTCTGCACAAAAACGAGACACCAAAGCAATTCTGCTGAAAACAGCGTTAATCCGTGTTAGTTGCATCCAAAATACACAAATTAGAGGCAAAACAATAGCAAAAGTGTTCGGGAAAGTAGATACGTTTTGGACGTATCAACCCTCTTGATGTTCAGCTCTCTATAGAGAAACTTGATATTGTTTCCATGATAAAACATGACTTTGTTTCTAATTGGTCTAATTTGAATAACCTGTCCTATGAGATAACCTTTTTCAAGAAAAAGTGGAGAACAACTAAAACTGAAAGGCTAGTTGGATTGCCTGCACCTGCTTTGTTTAACCTTGATTCCAGGGAAAATTGGTCGATCACAGAAGATGAACTTGATGCATACATAGAGGGGGGCGGCCATCATGCAGGGGATGACACGGAGGAGGCCGAGAAACCCCTCGACTTGTCATCCGATGCAGCGAGTTCTTCACATCAGCATTTTGGGCATGTGGAGCCTTCATCCTTTTCTTCTGCACAAGGATCTTATTATGACCACGCCATGTATGATCCACCAGCGTGGAACCCTGACCCTCGCTGGGGTTGACCTCCACTTAGGCCAAAAGCCTAAGCTTGGGGGGAGGTATGCCGGCATCACTCATTCATTGCATATTACAATTGCCGGATATTTGTACATACTTGTTTTGCTTCTTATGGTTGCCTCTAATATGAGGAAGATGATATTTGGGGAAGTGCTGTCTAAAAACAGATTCTGGACTGATACTAAAAAAATTCCTAAAAATAGCCAGAATGTTATTTTGAGAAGCAAATTTTTGTGCATGTTCCCCAGGTTATTATCTAACTTTAATTAGTTTAGCACTTTTCGAGTTGAGTAGCGGAAGATTTTCGTAAAAAATGATTACTGTACTTCTGTCAAGTTTGACGGATTTCTGCCACTTTGTGTCTATGTGACTCTTTTAGTTTTCATTCTCTTGTTTATGCTTTGTTTCTTTCCTAAAACACAAAAAGACCAAAAATATTTCTGTTGTTTCTCTTCACCATTTGTTTATTTTGGTTTCTTGTTCTTATTTTGCTTTATTTACTATCGTTAGTTTGCTATGAGAAAATCCAAAAAGATTTTGCTTTGTTTGCCTGTTTCCTTTTGTTCTTGTTTCCAATTCGAAAACACCAAAAATATTTTTTGTTCTTCTTCGGTTTTGTAAAGTTTATTATGGAGTTCAGCGGTCTTCGGTGGTTGGAGCTTGGTTTTCATTCCATATTATTCAAGCCACACAAGTGAAAGGCAATAATGACGATCTACGACAACTCGACTGTGGTGAGAGGCTGGTATGAACTCTATTTGTTTTCATTTTTGTACATATACTCATCCATGTGAGCATGCTTAGTTGGTTCATGTGAGGTATATGTCATTTAATGAAAGTCTAGTAGTTCATGATCTCTCATGTTTAGCTCCAATTTATTAATATGAGTAGCATGTCATAAATATTTGCTTGCATTGTTTTATTCATAGATAGGTATGACATTGTGGTATCCTCCTCTGAATAATTCATTTGAATCAACTTGGCACATGCTCACGTATGCATATGACTGAAACAAAAGTCAATTAAGCCTCGGTGATTTACTTTGCTTCAGAATTCTTGTATCACTTTTATGCCTCCGTTAATTTTATTTTGTCGCAAGCATGATTATGACAGTTATTGCTCTCTTGATTGTCGCTTCCCAGTCTATTGCTAGCCTTCACTTGTACTGAGCGGGAATGCCGCTCGTGCTTCCAAACCCCTGAAAACCAAGTTATTCCAAAGTGTCCACCATAAATACCTATGCATGGCATTTCAAACCATTCCAAGTAAATTCTCATGTGCTACCTTTAAAACCTTCAAAGTACTTCTCAATTTGTGTCAATGTTTTATAGCTCATGAGGAAGTATGTGGTGCTTTATCTTTCAACCTTGTCATTTACTCCTGACAGACTTTCACCAATGGACTAGTGGCACATCCGCTTATCCAATAATTTTGCAAAAAGAGCTGGCAACGGGGTGCCCAACCCCAATTAATTAACTTTCATCAATAATTCTCTTCACATGTTTTGCCCTGATTCATCAGTAAGCAACTTAATTTGCAAATAGACACTCCTCCATGGTATGTGAATGTTGGAAGGCACCCGAGGATTCGGTTAGCCATGGCTTGTGTAAGCAAAAGTTGGGGGAGTGTCATCCATAATGAAACTAAAATACGTGTGTAAACAAAAGAGAAGAGGGATGATTTACCTTGCTGGTAGAGATAACGTCCTTCATGGGAGCCGCTCTTGAAAGTCTGGTTGACGAGGTAGTTAGAGTGCCCACTACCATTCGTTGACAACAACAAACACCTCTCAAAACAATTTTACTCCTGTTTAAAATGAAAAGCTCTAGCACATGTTAATCCCTGCTTCCCTCTGCGAAGGGTCAATCTTTTACTTTTATGTTGAGTCACCATCCTTTCTTTAAGCACCTTCTTGAGAGCATAATTGTCATTCTTAGTATAATATGCTTGTCCCAGAATATGGTTAACTGTGGTATAACTTCGATGCTTTTATCTTTGATAATCTTTACTTCTAGTCTTTCCATGAAATTCAGAGGAGCCTGGGCATTTATGTTTTGATGTACAAATACGGGCAAGCGGGATACCACTTTATCATATCTTTTTATGAACATTGCAATCCTGCTGATAGATATGATTCATGATGCTTATTATTAGTTTGTTGGTATCTTTTTCATGATTGACATAACTATTAGATGACTTTATTTGCATGTATCTTATTATGAATTGCCTAAGTACTCATCCATATCATGAGAATATTTACATCATATGAGCAAATGTGTTCGTGAAAGTTCTTTTATCGCACTCGGTTGTTAACGAATTGCTTGAGGACAAGCAATAAGCTAAGCTTGGGGAGTTGATACGTCCAAAACGTATCTACTTTCCCGAACACTTTTTCTATTGTTTTGCCTCTAATTTGTGTATTTTGGATACAACTAACACGGACTAACGCTATTTTCAGCAGAATTGCCCTGGTGTCTTATTTTTGTGCAGAAACTCAACTTTCTGGAAAATCCCCAGAAATATTTTCACAGAAGATTGACGGAGCCAGAAGACGAGACGGAGGGGGGCCACGAGGCGCCCACACCACCAGGCGGCGCGGTGGGCCCCTGGGCCGCGCCGCCCTATGGTGGCGTCGCCTCGGCCAGCCCCCGACGCTCCCCTCTGGACTACTTAAGGCTTTCGACCTAAAAACGCACGGGGGTTCGACGAAATTGCCAGAAGACATTCAGCACTCCGCCGCCATCGCGAAACTCCGTCTCGGGATCAGAAACTCCGTTCTGGCACCCTGCCGGGACGGGGAATTGGAGGAGATCATCGCCATCATCACCACCGACGCCTCTCCATCGACCATCCATGTTTCCCCCATCCATGTGTGAGTAAATCCCCGCTGTAGTCTGTAGGGGATGGTAGGGATTGGATGAGATTGTTCATGTAATAGCATAAGATTGTTAGGGCATAGTGCCTAGTATCCGTTGTTGGTACTTTTATGATATTGTTGCAACTTGTTATGCTTAATGCTTGTCACTAGGGCCCGAGTGCCATGATTTCAGATCTGAACATGTTATTGATTCATGATGATATTCATTGTTTTATGATCTTACCTGCAAGTTGTATACACATATTGCTGTCCGGAACCCGAGACCCCAAAGTGACAGAAATTGGGACAACCGGAGGGGAAGGCTGTGATATGAGGATCACATGTGTTCACGGAGTGTTAATGCTTTGCTTCGGTGCTCTATTAAAAGGAATACCTTAATTACCAGTAGGTTCCCTAGAGGCTCGGCTGCCACCGGCTGGTAGGACAATAGATGTTGTGCAAGTTTCTCATTGCGAGCACGTACGACTTATATACGGAACACATGCCTATGGTTGTTTAGTATTTGGATACTGTTTTATTACTATCTGCAAATGCCCTGCCTTGATTGTTACATGAGTTCTCTTATCCATGTAGCGCCCGTTCATCCATCCCTGTGCCTACAGTATTTTAATCATGCTGTTTACTATAATCACTACTCCTGTCTTTATTACACTCGTCGCTTATATTTCACTATCGCTATCGCTATAAAACTCGTTGCTATCGATAAACTCTTGCGAGCAAGTCTGTTTCCAGGTCCAGCTGAATTGACAACTCCGCTGTTAAGGCTTACAAATATTCTTTGGCTCCCCTTGTGTCGAATCAATAAATTGGGTTTTACTTCCCTCGAAGACTATTGCGATCCCCTATACTTGTGGGTCATCACCTCGGAGATATCTCAAGGTGTTGGACATAATATGGGTTGCATTCTATCTAGAAGTTTGTCTTCCTATTCTGGCCCATGTGGCCCATTAGCCCAAGTGAGCTGGGATGGTATATAAGTGAGGTTGGTCTGTTAGAAACCCTAAGACATAACATAGAAGCTGTTGGCTTGTGATCGAGCTTGTGACAAGATGGGGATGATAGATATCTATCACCCATATTGAGGGGGAGTGTTGGACAGTATATGGGCTGCAGTACTGTCCAACACAAGATCCACTTCACAAATACGTAATCTTTCGTACGATGTCACCGAAGTCTAGTCCTAAAACACACTCATACAGCAAAAGCAGCAGCTGCAATTCAAGGTGGAATTCACTCGAAGAAGAAGCCACCATGGAGGGTAATGAAATTCCTCCTCCCATAGCTGGAATTTTTCCAACACCTAGGAAATTGCTGCGGTGCGAGAAACACCTTCTGCAATCTATCAACTGTAGAAAACAGTAAAAAAACATTAATCAATATTATAACATTTATATAAATACTCTAGAACTCTAGTAAATGCGCAAAGTAAGAAACAACTATACATTTTGCAATCTTTGCTGGTACATGCCTTTGTGTCATCCACTCGTGCAGCCTCCTTTCATGCGGTATCACCAAAGTATAGTCTCTTTGTACATGTAAACACAAAATAAGCTAAAGTTAACAAATCCAGTTTCAGATAACCATAAAGCCCCACAACCTTTATAAATATTGGGTCAGGCAAAGGGATACCATTTCAGCCCAGAGTGGAGAATCGAGAATTTTTTTCCAACACCTAGGAAGTTGCTGCGGTGTCAGAAACACCTTCTGCAATCTATCAACTGCAGAAAACAGTAAAAAAAATTCATCAATATTATAATATTTATATAAATACTCCAGAACTCATAGTAAATGCGCAAAGGAAGAAAAAACAATACATTCTGCAATATTTGCCAGTACCTGCCTATGTGTCATCCACTCGTGCAGCCTCCTTTCGTGCGGTGTCAACGAAGTATAGTCTCTTTGTACATGTAAACACAAAATAAAATAAAGTTAACAAATCCAGTTTCAGATAACCATAAAGCCCCACAACCTTTAGAAATATTGGGTCAGACAAAGGGGTACCGTTTCAGCCCAGAGTGGAGAATCGAGGGAATTTTTCCAACACCTAGGAAGTTGTTGCGGTGTCAGAAACACCTTCTGCAATCTATCAACTGCAGAAAACAGCAAAAAACATTCATAAATATTATAACATTTATATAAATACTCCAGAACTCATAGTAAATGCGCAAAGGAAGAAAAAATAAAACATTCTGCAATATTTGCCAGTACCTTCCTATGTGTCAACCACTCGTGCAGCCTCCTTTTGTGCGGTGTCACCGAAGTATAGTCTCTTTGTACATGTAAACACAAAATAAGCTAAAGTTAGCAAATCCCATTTTAGATAACCATAAATCCCCACAACCCATATAAATATTGGGTCAGGCAAAGGGATACCATTGCGGCCCAGAGTGGAGAATCAAGGGAATTTTTCCAACACTTAGGCAGTTGCTTCGGTGCCAGAAACACCTGCTGCAATCTATCAACTGCAGAAAATAGTAAAAAGACATTCATCAATATTATAACATTTATATAAATACTCCAGAACTCATAGTAAATGCGGAAAGGAAGAATAAACAATACAGTCTGCAATATTTGCTAGTACCTGCCTAAGTGTCATCCTTTCGTGCAGCCTCCTTCCTTGCGGTGTCATCCTTCCCTCCCCGGATCCTCTGGTGTAAATCCGACCCCAACTCAAGTGTGACGCTCCGGAACCGGTACCATGAGGATTCCAGCGAACCCGTCGAAATCTGCACAGTATCGCTCCAGAGACGCCTTCCAACACGACACGAGCGAATCACACACGTGATGCCAGAGGAATTACCACGAGTAGTAAGATTACAACAGGTTTACAATAGAGCCCACAAGATACATATATTACAACAACGACTCCAACAAGTCAAGATACAAATATAGAATACAAAGATCCAAATCATACAGAAGATCGAATACGTCCGAGTACGGACAAGATACAAACTGGACTAAGAGTCCTGAAGATAACTGGTGGCATCCATAACCCTGCACAGGCCAAGCCGGAAGGGTAACCTTGCTAACGTCTTCTTCATCGAACATAACTTCATACCTGCCCGGTTATGTCCCAAAGAAGCAGCAATAAGTACGGATTCGTACTTAACAAGACTTCAAGACGTATAAGCATTCGTCAACCAGTCGTCCTTTGTACTTGAGGCACGCGGGGGACTTAGAGGACGTAAGAGGAACGTCATAGGCAATATGGTGGGGTTAAGCGGCAGCGCGCAATTCAAGCACTAAAAACCTATAGAGACACTCTACGACATTCGTATAATCAGAGAAGATGAGAGAGCGCATAAGCTAGCAGTTCTATACTCTGCAAACATAACACAACTGATGTGTTCCCCCCTTGCAAGGAAGTACTTACAAAGGCACTCACACGGTGGAACAGTTTTATTAGGTAACCATTGTAGTAATGCTATATTACTATGCAAGTTATTAGCAAGTTTTTAACAGCAACATAAAGGTGTAAGTTGTTCTATGATCGAGTTATACAATTCCAAGTCGTCCATAACCGCGGATACGGCTTATCAATAAGATGTACACCCTGCAGGGGTTCCCCAAATGTAACCATACGCATGCTCGAACCCGCGTAGCAAGTGCGGAGTCTCACAACAAGACCGTTCCCAGTTCAACAAGAAAGTCTAGGGGGGCCACCCGACTAAGCTACCCGTGATGAAGTTCGGCCGTACTCTGAGACAGACTCAGGTTTGGCGTCGGCGGCTAGGCGTTCAAACCACACGCTTCGCTAAACGTCCCGCGGGGTACAGTACAGAATATAAACACCCGAATGCAACAGGAAGTAAACACCCGAAGGCAACAGTAAGTAAAGCATGGCATACATGGCATAGGTAAATAAAACCAAGGTTGTGGCCCCTTTTTCAACTGACTTGAGAAAAAGGTAATGGGTGAGGGGTCCCGATAATCGTCCCCACGTACGGGTAGAGCGCTCAATCTCAGAACAGATAACAAGAACTCGGGTCCTAGGGGACATTAGCGAGTCAAAGTTCCGATGCTTTCGCAAAGGGGCTCATAGATGCCTCTGCTTACAATTTTAGTTGTTAACAATTAAGTATAGCATGTGTATCTCCAAAAAAAAAAATCCATAAACTATGTTTCATGATTCCCCAACAGATAACCCGATAAGATAACAATAACGGTAACAAGATAAAACAGCACTAGCATGCACTACGACTCGCAAGGCAGACTCGATAACCAAACAATAGCTGTAGGGGGTGGTGGTGGCAATATCGGCTGCTTGAGGTAACAAGTGGATAGGACATGTGACAAGAACATAACTGAAGGCTAGCATGAGGGACAAGGCACAATAAAAATAGGTGAGTGACTCCTGCAGAGACAGGAGTTTAGGAAATGTTTGCCTGTTAAAGCTTGTCGAGGGACATCCGGAGAACTCTTCGTATCTCACCACACCACTTCGTGATCCTATCCGGGAAGAAGCAGATGCTGGAACACACAGAACGTATGCAAGTCTTAATACTACGGATAAAGAAGATCCAACATGATCAAGATGGTATGCATGACATGGCAACGATGATGTAATGCACTTAGCCAATTTAAGCAGAGTCGGAACACCGGACAAACAATTAGGGTTGAAGTTGCATATCTACCGGCAAAGTTAAGTGTTGATTAGCATGGTATATCATGGCAGGGTGCGCTACTTCAGTATTAAACGGAGCGAGGAAAACCACATCGTTGTTCCGAAATTCTCCGCATATATGTGAGGTGGATATGCGAAACTAACAACGCGTGACATGTTGCGAGATACAAACAGGCATATGGATGTCATATTCATGATCTTTGCATTTTTCGGAATATTTTTCATATATAAAACATTTTATTTCGAGTTATGGTTCGGGAGATATGATTTTTGCAAGATTTACACAAATCCTGCAATTTTCAGAAAACAGAAAAAGGGCCGGGACGAGCTGGGCTGAACCTGTGATGTTCTGGGCCGGATCTGGTTTGTGCTGGCGATGGAATCTCCGGGCCGCGTGGGCGATTGCTGCACTCGAAGAGAAACGGGCTGAGGCCCAGCACTAGATCTGAGAAACAGAAAGAAATGTTGGGCTTCATTTGCATGCGGTGGAAATTGAACTCGGGATATCCAGGACCAAGGCAAAGGGACGAACCATCTGGCAGATGCATCTGATGCTGATTGTGGAAAGGCTCCCCGATAATTGAGGCACATCTATCGCGAGATCTGAACCAAAATAGAAGACAAAAAGGTGAGGGAATGCCTCAGATAGGATTTGGACCAAAGACCTCTCGATCTGTAGCCAAGGAACGAACCACTACGATGCAGCTACCTTGCTGTATGTAATGGGACATGACTTTTCTTGAAGCAGAGTAGCAGACGAAGCGAAGCTCATGCAGGTCGGCCATGGCGGGAAAACTCTGGTCAAGGATGGACTTGGCGACTGGGAGCGAATCATGGCGAGGGCTTGGGCTTTGGAGGTGCGCCTGAACACGGGGAAGCCGGGGATGTGCTTGGTTTGGCCAAAGAAGGACGAGGGCAGCCGGAATTCGACGATTTTCTCGCCGGACTTGGAGATGGAAACGGCGAATTTGCGGGTGGACGGAGAGGTTTCGAGTCGATTCCTTACGCCAGGATGTTGAGGGCGACAAGACGCATCTTTCGGTACCTTCGGCTCGGCGAGGGAGCGTCCGTGGTGGCGGCGCTATGGCGATGTCAGGAGCAGGACACTCACTGGCCCAGATTTAAGCGAAGGTAAGGAGAGAAGCGCTCCGGCGGCGCACGTCGGTAGGAGGAGGAAGGAGATAAACAGGAAAATAGGGTTTCATATTGCTTAGCGTTCCTCCCATACACCCACCCCTGCCCTTTATATACTAGGACAGGGCCACGCTTAGTTTAGACAAAGTGCTATTACTGACTTGCTAAATACAATTGAGGCGGGAACAGCTGAATTTAAAGTATGATAGCTGTGAACCGTTAGATCTAGTCGGAAGTGATCTGGGCCACCCACTAACTGAAGAAGTGTCTTCCTCGTCAGGACACCGTGCTGACAATGCTCCCCCCTCGAGGCAAGACCTCAAGGCTTGAACGCTGGTAAAGTCTTTGCGATGAAATCTGCATCCTCCCAGGTGGCCTCGTCTGTTGTCATGCCTTCCCATTGGACGAGCCACTGCGGCACCGCAACATCGTACTCACCAGCACTTTGAGGGACTTGGCGTCGCTGTAGAAGGGACAATGGACAGTACTTGACTTTGCCCGCCGGCGTCACCAATGGTAGGTGTTCTGAAGGAATATCCTTGGGTGCGATGTGCTTTTTTAGCTGACTAACATGGAAGACATCATGCAGAAGGGTGCCTTCAGGCAACAGTAGCTTGTACGCCCGCTTGCCCACCAACTGGATCACCTTGTAAGGTCCGTACCATTTAGAGGCCAGTTTCAGAGGATTTCGTGAACCCAATTTTGTTTCTCTCTGTGGCAACATCTTCAGACAGACCATGTCCCCTAGAACAAACGAGCTAGGAGTTCTATTCATGTCAACATACTTCTTCATGGATTTTTGTGCCTTGGCCAGGTTGTGTTGCAGGGTCAAGATCATTTTCGCTTTGTCCAGCAAGGTTTCTTGTGCATCTGGTGTCATAGAGGGAGTGCCAGGTAGTTCAGTCAATAGAGGAGGAGCATACTCATACAATGCCTCAAAAGGGGGACATTTTGATTGCAGTGTGGTAGCTACAGTTGTACCAAAATTCTGCAGCAGGGAGGTAATCAATCCATTTCTTTGGCTACTGAAAGACCATGCATCTGAGGTATTGTTCCATACACTGATTCACCCTTTCAGTTGCCCATCAGATTCAGGATGGTAAGCAGTAGAGAAGTGCAAGGAGATTTTTAATGCATCCATTATTTCCTTCCACAATTTGCTGAGCAATATTGTGTCTCTGTCCGTAGTGATCACTGTTGGAGGTCCATGTAGCTTGATGATGTTGTTGATGAATAGATCAGCCACAGTTTGGACAGTGTATGGATGAGACAAAGGGAGAAAGTGTGCATATTTTATGAGTCTGTCCACCACAACCAGTATCACATTCTTCCCTTTGGACATAGGTAATCCTTCCACGAAGTCCATACTCACTTCAGACCATTTTTTCTAGGGAATATTGAGGGGCTCCAACAAGCCAGGGTACTGAATCTTCTATGTTTATGATATTTGACAGACAGGACATGCTGCAATTTGCTCTGCCACATAGTTTTTCATCTTGGGCTATTAGAAGCTATGCTTGAGTTTGTGGTAAGTGACTCTTGCTCCAGAATGCCCTCCAAATATAGAAGAATGGAAAGAATCAAATACCCTCTGCTTCAGATCCGTTGCTATTCCAATATACACTCTTCCTTTGTACCTGAGAATACCAGACTGAACATAGTAATTAGCATGGCTGTTTGGAGCAATTGTTACCTCTTGTAAGAGTTTGGAGGCCACTTCATCAGTACAATAGGAAGCAATGATATCATTTGTCCAAGAAGGAATTGTTATAGCCATAGCCTGACAGTGTTCTTGTCCCACTACTGTATCTGTAGGCTGGTATTTCCTGGATAGGGCATCTGCAGCTGTGTTTTCAGAGCCTTTCTTGTACTGGATGGAATAATAAAATTCCAAGAGTTTGAGCATCAACTTGTGATGAATTCCTTCCAACATCCGTTGGCTTGCAATGTATTTGAGGTTGCATTGATCTGTCCTGATAACTAGCTTGTTGCCCAGAAAATAATGCCTCCATTTCTTCAATGATTCCATGATAGCTAATGCTTCTCTCTCATAGACTGTCAGGGCTGCATTCTTAGGACCCAGAGCACGACTGAAGAATGCCAATGGACGTGCTTGATGCATGAGGACATCTCCCAAGACAGTATCACAAGCATCAGTTTCCAAGGTGAAGGGAATGGAGAAATTTGGTAGAGCCAGTAGGGGAGGTTCGGACATGACTTGCTTTAGTTTGTCAAAAGCTAGTTGTTGCTCCTCTTCCCAAGCAAAGGAATTTTTCTTCAAGGCTTTGTGAAGGGGTTCGCAGATGAGAGCATAGTGTGGGATAAACCTCTTGTAGTACCCAGCTAGCCCCAATAATCCTCTTAGTTGCTTGATTGTTTATGGTGTTTTCCACTCTATAATATCCTAAATCTTGGAAGGGTCAGTTGCCATCCCTGTGCCAGATATGATGTGCCCCAAATATTCCACTTGTGTCTGTTCAAATCTGCACTTGGAGAATTTTTCCTTGAGCTTGTTGTCTTGGAATATTTGCATCACAATTTCCAGGTGTTTCTTGTGCTCCTCTGCATTTTTGCTATACACCAGTACATCATCAAAAAATACCAACACAAATTTCCTGAGATATTGTGCAAAGACAATATTCATCAACTGCTGGAATGTGGTTGGTGCATTGCATAACCCAAATGGCATCACAAGGTATTCATAGTGTCCCAAATGAGTGGAGAAGGCAGTTTTGTGGATGTCTGCTTCATGCATCCTTATCTGATGAGAGCCAGAGCGCAAATCAAATTTAGAGAACAGCTGTGCCCCATGCAATTCATCCAATAAGTCCTCAATCACTGGTATTGGGAATTTGTTCTTGACAGTTTGTTCATTCAAGCCCCTGAAGTCAGTGCATAGTCTCCAGGACTTGTCCTTCTTCTTCACTAGCAAGATGGGTGAGGAGTAGGGGCTAGAGCTCAGCCTTATTTCTTTGTTCTGTAGCATCTCTTGAATTATCTATTCCACAGTGGTTTTTTGGTTGTGAGAAATCCTGTAGGGCCTAATGTTTGGTGGTTTCTTGCCAGGCAGTAATGGAATGTGATGATCTTGCTCACGTTGCGGAGGCAATCCTTTTGGCGGTTCAAATATATCCTTGAACTGATGTAGTAATTTACTGATAGCATCTGATACTGGCATACCCACTTCTGGATTGTCTTGTTGTTGTTCCATGTCAGTATACAGCAAGAAATATCTAGTAGCTCCCCGAGACAACAGTTTGTTGCATGTTTCCGAAGAGATGAGTAGCTTATCTGTGGGTAGGAGGTGATCCTTGAATGTGAGCAATTTCCCCTGTACCCCAACAGTAAGGTGTCTGCCAATGAAGTCAAAGGTAATAGGATTGTGTTGCTTGAACCAATCCACCCCTAGTATGATGTCAGCCCCTTGTAATTCTAGGATTCTGAAGTCTGTCATGAATGTTGTGCCCTGGACAGTGAATTTGCACCTGTATGCCATGAAGCCAGAAGCCAGAGTGCCCCCACCAGCTACCTTGACTGTTCTTTCCTGAGTAGCTGTCAGTGGTATGTTGTGTGCTTTTGCAAAAGACAGGTCCATGAATGTGCTTGTACTTCCAGTGTCAGCTAGAGCAACTGTTTGTGCCTTGCAGATGTTCAGGAGCAAGGATATGGTGGAATCACTACGGGGATCCAGTATAAGCTGCAGCAGATATGCACATAGCTATTTCTTCTGGTTGAGCTGCTAGCTGTTGTTGCTCTTGTTGTTGTTCATGCATTTGTTCAGGTCTCACTACCACCTGTTGTATGGCTGGTGGTGGTGGATCAATCAACAATGGCACAGGTTGTTCTTGCTCCTCTTCTTCCTGATAACCTTGAAGGACAATCATATTCAGTGTTCTCTGCATCTGTGGGCATCTGTGGCCAATGAAAAAAAAATCATTGTAGTACCAACACAACTTGGGACCCCTGTTATTGTTGGGTGCCCTGTTTCTGTTGTCTCTTTGTATGGCTGGCCGCTGGTTTTGTTGTTGAGGGAATGGTCGAGGTACCACTGCAGCTGGGGCTTGCTTTTTTACATTCAGTAGGTAAGCTTGCTCATACATTCTTCCATACCAATATGCAGACAACAGAGTGTCAGGTTTCTGACATTGTACCAAGTATTTGATGCTATCCTTGGGTCCACTGGTAAACCTGTCCACAAAGAAGTCTTGAGGTAAGTAGCTGTGTTCCCTCTTCATTTGTGTCATCCACTTCTCATATTGGTCGATGTATGCATTGACTATTGTGGTTTGCTTGAGCAACTGCAGTTGATCCATTGGATCACTTGCTATCGTATTAGGGGAACGATCGAGCAATACTTGGCTGAGTTCTGGCCATGTCATCGTCTGCAAGTGAAGGCCTGAGCTACTGATCCAAGTTTTTGCCTGTCCTCTTATGTGTGCCGGTCCCCATTTGACTCTGCTGGCCACATGTATTTCAACAAGATTGAACAAGTCCTCACACTCTAGTAACCACGCTCTTGGTGCATCTCCTGTGAAAATCGGCAATTCCACGTGTGGTGTACGTAGGTGCAACTCACTAGTGGGTTGCTGCGGCTGGAAACGGTGTGAAGGGAAGGTTTGGTTTAGTGGGTGATTGTGGGTATATGGCATGGCTTGTTGTGTTGGCTGGGTATATGGTGGTTGTGGCTGGGTGTTGTGACTGGAAATTGGTTGGCTGTGGGTGGTGGTGGGGTTCAGTGGTGGTGGCTGGTGCTGTGTGGTAGGCATGGGTTGATAATATTGAGGTTGTGTGGCGGGATTGGTGCACTGCACTTGGTTTGGCCGCGAGGACGATGCCGCAGAGGTGGACTCTATTGGATCGCTCTCCGTGCTCACGGCTTCTGTCGAGCATCTTGCGTGCCTGGTGGGAGTGGCAACTGCGCTTGTGTGAGCCGACCAAGGTTGGGTGGGAAAGGTGGCGGTTTTGGTTCGGGTGGTGTGTATTGTGGCGTGGATACCTCAGGAATGGGTGAAAGGTGCGTGCTTGTGCGTGGTGGAGGTGTCACAAAGGTTTGTGCTTGGCCAGTATCGAGTTGTGTCGTACCTTCGGGCTGCGACAGCCGGTCGATGCTGGTCTGCATCTGCTCCATCAGCGCCACCATGTTCTCCATCTGGTTCGTGAGCAGGTTGATGGAGGCCGTGGAATCTGCTTGATAGTTACGAAGGCACCGACCCACAGATCGTGCGTCGCGCTCTCGCCGCTGCTGTGCGCGGAGGGCCGCGAGCTCGGCATCCGTTATAGAAGCGGATCCGATGACTGGGGCATCGTCGTTGCTTCTATCTCTCGAGGGGTTGCGGGATCTGGAGGAGGTTCGAGATCTTGGTCTGCCAGCCATGTGGTAAAGAGGGACACCGCCGGCGCGGTGTTTTGAGGGTGGGATGGGAGGGAGAACGAGCCTCGCCGGTGCGAGCTCTTGGTCCGAGAGCCGTGTGCTCTGATACCACTTTGTCAGGAGCAAGACCTTCACTGACCGAGATTTAAGCTAAGGTAAGGAGAGAAGTGCTCCGGCGGCGCATGTCTGTAGGAGGAGGAAGGAGATAAACATGAAAATAGGCTTTCATATTGCTTAGCGTTCCTCCCATCCACCCAGCCCTGCCCTTTATATACTAGGACAGGGCCACGCTTAGTTTAGACAAAGTGCTATTACTGACTTGCTAAATACAATTAAGGCGGGAAAAGCTGAATTTAAAGTACGACAGCTGTGAACCGTTAGATCTAGTCGGGAGTGATCTGGGCCGCCCACTAACTGAAGAAGTGTCTTCCTCGTGAGGACACCGTCCTGACAGGCGAGGAGGTGGTGGTGCTGTGCTTGGTTGCTTCACAGAGAAGATATAAAAAGGGGAGAAAACAACCGACGGCGCGAGGGGAGGAAGAGGGGGAAAGCTAGGGTTTTCAGGGGATAAGAGGGGAGAGGGAAGCAGGTGGTGGTGCGGAGTGGACGAGTGGGTGGGAGGGAGAGGACCACGCGCGATAGGTGGTGCTGTCTAGGAAAGGGGAAAAGCAAGTCTCTATCGTGCATGAGGAAGAAAGCGAGGAGGGGACTTGGTCTCCATCGAACGAAGGGGTACGGGCCAAAAGGTGGAAGGGAGCTGGGCTAGCTGCTGGTGGGTTTGGGCTGCTCGGGAAAGAAAAGAAAAGAGGGGAGATGGGCCATGAGAGAGGGAGGGCCCAAGAGAGGGGTTAGATAGGGTTTTATTTAAAAGAAAGGACAAAGGGGAAGGTTTTATTAAAACGATGTGAGAGGAGAAACAAAATAGTTTTTATTTAAAATAAATTTTATTTTATAAAATCTTGTGAATGATATGATGCATGATGATGCACAAAGAAAAATAGCAAACAAATCTAATAGGGGTATCTACCTGGGCCGTTACATCAAGACTACCCATGGCACTTGTATGTTCACCACGATCACAACAGACAACGTGAGTGCCGAACAACAGAAGAATAAGGAGGTATCGTCTAAACATTTGTGGTGAAAGAAACTCAATTTGACAAGTTAAACAAAGGACGCAAGCATGACATGAGCACCAAAAACTTAAAAGATTTGCTGTTTAAGATGATTTAGAAACGAAAAGAGCGAGAGAGGAACTTGCCTGCAGTAGGAAGATAAACTCTATTTTACAACTTTCACAGTCCAATTTAGCTCTACTGCTTCATTATTTCGGGCTAACCTGGGCGAGCTATCACCCCGGTCAGCTCCACTTCTGCTGTCTTGTAGACCAATTTAGCTCTACATGCTTATTTTCCCGCTTCCAAGGATTAATCCTAGGCAAAGGGATCCCTCGAGTTTAGGCTTTTGTAGCGTTGAGCCTTTCGTGTGATGTCATCGAAGTTTAGTCTATGTGTACATGTAACACAAAATAAGCTAAAGTAAACAAATTCAGTCTATATGTACATGTAACACAAAATAAGCTAAAGTTAACAAATTCGTGAATCTCTGCTGTCACCAAATCCCCACAAAACCCCATCCCCAATCCACTAGGTAGGGGTAGAGTATTGGGGATTGAAAAAATTACACTGAAATTTGTGGAAAAGTGGGGATTAAACTCGCTCATACTCTAGCACCAAACATGTATTGGGGATAAGTGGGGATTTGAAGTTTGGAGCGGATTATCCCCGCCAATCACCACTAAAACTCTAGTACCAAACAAGCCCTTATAAATATTGGGCCAGGCAAAGGGATAAAATTTCGGCCCAGGGTGGAGAATCGATGGAACTTTTCCAAAACAATCTCCTCGGTGCGTTGACACCGGAGTTTACTCACCGGAAACAGCTGCTGCAATTTATCAACTGCAGAAAACTGTACAAAAACATTCATCAGCATTACAACATTTATATAAATAGAACATAACTCATAGTAAATGTGCAAAGGAAGGACAAAACAATACATTCCAGTACCTACCTCCTCCTTTAGTGCAGCCTCCTTACGTCTTGTGTCAACAACACTTGAGATTGAAGTCATCATGTTAGGGTCAGGAAATTCCACCTCCCATTAGGTGTATATGAAGCCTCCTCCTTTCGTGCGGTGTCACCGAAGTATAGTCTATTTTTACATGTAAACACAAAATAACCTAAAGTTAACAAATCTAGTTTCAGATAACCATTTCTTTATTGTCCACAATGTCACGGGTGTGTTTGCTAGCACACCTTCCCTCCCCGGATCCTCTGGTGTAAATCCGGACCCAACTCAAGCCTACCCATGGCACTTGTATGTTCACCACGATCACAACAGACAACCTGAGAAGAATAAGGAGGTATCATCTAAACATTTATGGTGAAAGAAAACTCAGAAGAGCGAGAGAGGGAAGATAAACTTCATTTACCTACTTTCACAGTCCAATTTAGCTCTACTGCTTCACTGTTTTGGGCTGACATGGCGAGCCATCTCCTCACTCAGCTCCACTGCTGCTGCCTTGCAGACCAATTTAGCTCTACATGCTTCTATGCCCACTTCGAAGGATTTATCCTAGGCAAAGGGATCCCTCAAGCTTGGGCTTTTGTAGCGTTGAACCTTTCGTGCAGTGTCACCGAAGTATAGTATATATGTACATGTAAGCACAAAATAAGCTAAAGTTAACAAATCCAGTTTTAGATCTAATGCAGCAAGAAGATAAACTCTATTTTCTTACTTTCAAAGTCCAATTTAGCTCTATTGCTTCACTGTATAGAATCCTGAACTAGAACCTCAACTTAGATATACAAAATTACGTCTCGTATATGTAACAATTTGGCATATAACATAATGAACCCTCCAGAATGTATGTTTTTTCTCAGATCGGCACTTAATTGCCTTGGGTGAGAATTAGAGTATAAACTCAATGAAGTATCTACTAGTGCTATCAATAAACCTTCTAATGACCAAGAAAATGAGGATTTGTATTTGCAGCAGGTTTCCGATCTAGCATAATCAAGCACAAAAAAGCACAACAAGCGACCCTAAAAAAACTAACAAAAACTTATAGGAAACAAAAACAGAGTAAACTTAGATATATTGAAACCCTACATCATCTACACGATGGCCAAACCAAAAGAACTACCTTGGAGTCGGCGAGAGGTCGATGATGTCATCCTCGGGTAAGGACGGTTCCGAGATGGAAACCCGCCCGCTGTTAGACACGCCTTGGAACGGAAGATCCCACGATGAGTGCTTCGGCATCGTCTTCCTCCTGGTCTCCCGATACACCATCTGCTCAGCGTCAGCAGATCTGGCAGAGGATGAGACTACGGAGAAGGAAGAGCCGCGGTGCACTATTAACGTTGGATGTGTTCTCTCCACGCGAAAATATCTAGGCTGGGGAGAGGTATCGCTCCAGTACTCTACGACATGCCGCCATCTCCGCAGCCGCCGTGTCTCCTCTAGATGGGGGAGAAGAGTGTTGTGTTGAACTGGGGTCTCGGGATGCTCAGGGTCAGGGGCTTTGGTACTGGGTAGTAGTGGGGAGAAATTTACAGATAGTCCCGGTATAGTTGCACAAAACACATACATATTTTTGCACCTATAACCCCACATTTTGGGGTATTACGTGCATTTCTCTTTAGCAGGGTTTAGGTTTGCGATTTCCGGAGCTTTGGGATGTTTTTTTGCGGGTAAAATAGGAACTTTTTTCTCATTAGTAGGGTTTAGGGTTAGATGTCGAGGGACTGTGCATTGAAGTTGATGGGAATGTGCATTGAACACTTGGTTACAGTATATGTAATAAAAAGTAAAAATAAAAGAATGTCCAGGGAAAGACCTGGAACGGTCCAGAGCTGCATTTAATCAGACGATGGGATTACAAATTACACCATAGAGTATGTCAATAGAAACACAAAATACAATCAAGCGCTTAGCGTTTACTGAAAGGGCCCTAACTGAAGATTGGAAACACAAGAAAGTCCCTCTCCGCCAAATAAGATCATATCGTCGCTAGGGCCACCCTGGTCAATCCTCTGAATGAAACAAGCCTATAGTTGTCAGCCACCCGCCGTTCTAGTTCGAAGAGGAGCCCCCGACCAAAGAGTCACTGTTTACAACAAAAACTAATTAATTATGTACTGCATAAATCACAATCATCATTAGCATAAACACGAAGATTAAGATAGGAGCATGTACCACAGGTCGATCCGCATCCAAATAGTCAGCTCCAGCCGGCACGACGATGGAAATGGTATCGACCACTCCTGTTGTCGCCTCCTGCAGGGGGTGGCTGGCGTTGTCGTGCTCCTCGCCATAGAGTTTGGTATATACTTTATACCATGGGTCTTACGCCACACACACACCTTGTACTTCGTCCACACGCACGTCGCTGACCTAACGCAATCAACGATGAGGTTGTCGTACACATAGTCCCTCGCCAAAAAGGCTTTCACATGCGAGACGAACACGGTACCATCGTTCCCGTAGAAGATGAACGATACTATTGGCTCTGTCGATGCCAGCACCGTCAGAATGAACTCCCTCGCGGTGCCGTACGGGATCATTTCCACACGAATCGAGGAGATTTCTCTGAGGTGGGCAACGAGCGCTGCTGGCGAGGCGGCGAAGTCGCAGCCGGCTTCCGTGCAATCGCACGGGCCATGCGGGTTCGCGATCTTGTGGTCGTCGAGCTCGTTGTAGGGGACCATGCTCCCGCACATGCCGTGGGGGCACTCAATCTTTGCTACCACCTCCAGACTCTTCTCACTAGGAAACTCCATCCTCTTGATCTGCTTTGAAGAGTGGGGAGGGGATGGGTGAGTGGAGTCGTGGGGGCACTCAATCTTTGCTACCACCTCCTGACTCTTCTCACTAGGAAACTCCATCCTCTTGATCTGTTTTGAAGAGTGGGGAGGGGAGGGATGAGGGGAGTCATGGGGGCACTCAGTTTTTGCTACCACCTCCTAAATCTTCTCACTAGGAAACTCCATCATCTTGAGTCTTGATCTGGTTTTAAGAGTGGGGAGGGGAGGGGCGAGGGGAGAAGAAGGGGAAGCAGAAGAAGGATGGTGGTGGCTTTTGTAAATTCTTCAGTCCCTGGTGTGTAATAGGGATAGATCTTTCGTGTGGCTTTTGTTCAGTGGAGGTGGAGGTTGCTGGGTGTTTTATCTGTTGGAAACTCTAGTTTCTTGGCGTGTTTTTGCTGGCGCTGGGCTGAAAACTGGTTCAGTTTGCCCTGGAGGGTGTGGAGTTGAGTAGGTTTTAAACTTGTGGTGCGATTTGGGTGAACACTGGTTTCGTTTATGCATATGAATGGAACCGGGTAGGATGTCTCCCTGAGAATCCAAAAAAAATGGTGGTGGCTTTATTAATTCGGGCCTCACTTTGAGTATGTGTACCAACTAGTCCCAATGATTCTTGCGGACACGTGGCGATGTACTTTTTTGTGAAAACAACCTTAGACATTTTTTTAAGTTACATGTCACATTGTTATTAATTTACCTAGTCGTGCCAACCTAGGTAAAGCAATAACAAGGTCACATGTAACTTTGAAATGTTTTTTTTCTTTGCAAAAATGCATCCCATTTGTCTGCGCCATAATCACTGGGATTAGCTAGCTCTGCACAATACAATAAGTATTAGCATTACTTCACCGCATTTCGCAAGAAGTGGGACTAATTTCCACCTACCGAACAACTTCCAGGACTAGGGGTGTATTTAACTCTTATTATTACAAATGTATCTTGTGTTAAGAGAACTTTTTTGAAAATTAACAAGCAAACACTTCTCTTCCCGGAATGTGCATAATAAGATGGCGTGTTTATGATGGCCAGTCTGGGAGTATATAGCTAGGTGGTAGCTAGCCTAGTAGACCAAGTTTCAGAGATAGAGAGAGAGGATTTGTAACGTGTTAGGTTTTGAGTGGATGGAAAATTTCCCGTGAAACAAGTGCAATGCAATCCTAAGGATTCAGCCATATGAATCAAAAGGTGCACATAGCAAAAATTCATATAACGATGACAATACTTCAAAATTCCTATAGGATTCCACTAGATCAAAAAATTAACCTGCACAAATTACTTGGTTTACCTGTCTTTTGGACAAAACACCAACTATACATGTAATGATTTGTAGCATAGAGGTCCAAATCTAGAAATTAGCAGGTTTGTTTGATTTTACTAAATTATAAATTCCATATTTTTTAAAATTTAGGATTTTCATTTCATTTTAGAATTTAAATTTTTTAATGATTTTTTTGATTTTTTTAAAAAGTGTTTTGAAAAAAGAAGTGAACTTCTTCCAAAAAATGAACTTTCAAAAATGTAATGAACTTTGAACAAATAAAGTGAACTTCCCAAAAAAAATTGAGTGAACTTCCAAAAATAATAAGTGAACTTCAAAAAATATAAATCAAATTCTAAAATATATAAAGTGAACTTCGAAATAGGAGCTTTTAAAAAATGATCAGTAAACTTCCAAAACAGTAAACATAACTTATTCCAAAAGTGAAGTGATTTTTTTAAAAAAAATGTGAAATTCCTAAAAAGTGGAGTGAACTTTCCAGAAAGTGTTGGCGGAGGTGGGTTAATTTGTCGGTTGAGTGGGTAAGTCGGGTTTAGAATATCTATTCTAGAACCTCTTGGTTTATTTTTAGGGTTTATGGTTTAGGGTTTAGGTAATTCAGGGTTTACTTTTAGTATCGTGCTGCTAAGGATTTGAACCAATGTTCGATTTACAAGTATGGTACCACGTGGAATTGTTACTGCAACCATGATCTATATGGTATGTAAGATTCAACCAACGGATCAATCTGTAAGTGGAAGGAAAATCTATATATTCAGCTAAAATCCTGAGCCATCCGATTTCATCGTGATTCGTGCACATCAATTGCAAGTTGGATTGCATACGAGGTTTTTTGGGGGTTGCAAGTGGGGGGTTCGCATGTTTGACTTTTTCAGTTGCAAATGGGAATGCAACTAAGAAAAATTCTCCCACTTTAACCAGAGATTATTTTCGGTTGAAAACGGGAATATGCAATGGTTTGAACATGTGCCAAAATCTCATGAAGTGGAACGGCTGGACGAACCAATATTAATATATATAGCCGTTGCTCGGTGGAAACATGTTTGCATGCATGTGGGGTGGAGAACGAAACAAACTGACCCATGCATGTTAATTTGCATGGATGTGATGCGGTGGAAAACGAAGCAAATGGGAATGCAACTAAGAAAAATGCTCCCACTAAGTTTCACCACAGGGAATAGCATGCGATTGGAGAGTAATTGTAGGAGGGTTACTTCTTCTAATTAAATAAATGCACTTATGAATAATTTTTAGCGGCGAGAAATTGTCTGCTGGTGATGCAAAACTAGCCTTTTAATTGAAGGAGGTAGTACCAAATTCCCATTCATTCTTCGGCATCCATCTACACTCTTCCTCACTCATTCCGCAGCGATCCCTCCCACCACCCTCCCCCCTCCACACACACACTCTCTCCCTACCTCCCACGCATGGATGTCGAGAACCATACGGAGACCCATCACATCACTGCCCATGGCACCACGACTCTGGAAGTTGTCTACACCAATGAAGAATCTACTATGGAGCGAATCCTAGCCATGTATGAGAAATGGCTCGAGAAGGATAAGAATAGGTTCGTTGGACTCGACCTCGAGTACACCCTACGTAGCACGTGCAAGCGACAAGAGATGGCCGTCGTGCAAATCGCCATGCGGCAGCACGTCCTCGTGTACCACTACAGCAGTTCCTTCAAACATTGTTCGGCTCTGAACAATTTTTTTGAGCGCAAGGGTTTTACTTTCACGAGCGTTGACACTAGGAACAACAAGGTCATGCTTGCCCATGCCAAGATGCATATTCTAGAGTTGTACCACGTCGACATCCAAGATATATTCAAGAGCCAGGTAGGAATGGCTAATCTAGCAGAGGCCATCATCGACCGGTCCTACAAGAACATGAAGACAAAGTTCTCATCTGACAAGCACGGCTTATGGGAGACTATGCCACTCTCCCCGATGCACCTCGAGTACGCAGAAAAGACGGGTACGTGAGCTACGAGTAGTACTGTATGATCCTTGCCCTTGAGTTGTAATTATGTAGAAATATAAGTGCATGTGTGTCTATCTATGGTGACCTCTAGTACGAGTATGTCAATTTCATGTGAAGGATCTGGTCCAGAATGTAATTTAGCAAATCATGTATGGAGCTTTCAGAAATACTCATGGTGATCATGGGTTTGCGAAAAAATGTACAATACTACTCTAGGTGGCCATTCGATTGGTAAAATTCTCATCCTTATTCGCATCGGATCCTTACCACTACTACTACGGTCAGGAAATGGTCAAACACACGCACAAACACGAGCAAAAAATCATCTGCACAATGGGCCTTAAATGTATCCTCTCCTCTCGGGCAGAGCAGATACGGCAGGGGTCACATCGTAGTGGAGAACTTGAGTAGGTACAGTAGGGGTCACGTTGGAATGGAGAACTTGAGCAGCTACACTAATGCAGAGCCTCTCTGACAAACCATGCACATCGATCTCGGGAACATGCGCACCATGAGGCGTGTGAGATCCATGCTTTCAAGTTCATCGGTGAACAACCTTTTTGGAAGACTGAGGGAACAAATAATCAGCCTAATTATTACATACATAAAGAAATTTTTGACAAAAAAATATTAGTAACAAAATTTCATTAACTCATAATGCACACGACAGACATTATACACATTCGATTATACAACAAGTCTCCGGCCGGTCCGGAGGATAGGTCCAGTGAAGAGTATATTGGTAGCAAAATTTGATTCTACAACTTCAACTACATTTTACTGATCCAACCAACCGGAGAGAAAATCAAATAAGGGCGAGCTCAAACGGTTATCACCCAAGAGCAGATACGGCAGGGTGAAATCGGAGTGGAAAACTTGAGCACGTAGTACGGCAGAGCGTGTCCACGCGGTTATCACCCCACACACGGGCTGCGGATTTTTCGTGCACTGTCACCGAAGTCTAATAATTCACTCGTCCAGAGATCCGTCAATCTTGTGCGGCCAGCCAGCAACAATGCGTCCCATGCGCTTCTTCCATAATAAATATTGTGCAGATGATGCTTGACGAACTGTATTCAAAATTGTAAAGTATGAGCGTTCATAATACCATATTAATATACGGTACACAATACATAATATGTCTCCTGTGCACCGTTAGGGCTGAGGCGTTGGGGAGTGAAAAAAGGAAAAACTTGCTACGTAGTAGTACATAGTTTAGCACATCTACCCATACGACCCAGTACATACACAAAAGTCAAAATGAGACGGCTCCAAGCTTAGACCCATTTTTTCTACTCATAGTAGTCCATACACCGTAGTAGTATATATTTTCTTGGCTGTTGTAACCATCGACTTTTTTTGAAAAATATAACCATCGACTTTATTTTGAGTCTTGCATACCAAAAGTTCAATGCCATCATGATTTACTTGTCGTATGGAGTAAGCCATCACAAGAGAAAACGGTGGCGAACGAGTAGTAGTATATATATGTACCTTTGAGTAGCCGAAGTCGCTGTGCTTTCGACGGCTGGCGGGTCCGGCGAGCACTCGCCATCTCGCCGACCTTGTCTTCTCTCCTCGGTGCAAGCTACAGCTGTGGTGCTGATCTACGCCGGCGCCGGTGAGCAATGTCACCTATAGTTTCTGGCTATAGCGGTGCAATATAATATATAGGCAGAGTCCAATCTCAGTGAGCCCAAATATTGCGGAAAGTATTCTTTGACCCTGCCTCTCTAACATTTCCTTGTCCTTGAATCACTGAAACGTGGGTTGCACCGTGTGCGGGACCCGGATGGTAATGAACCAAAGTCAGGAAAGGCGAAGTCAGAGAATCCCCTTTGAAATCTTGTGATGTAGGGCCCACTTGTCGGATGATACAGCTGCACATAGGCTTCCGCAGGAGTCCTCCACTCTCGAAACTCTCAGCTTGTGAACACATCTTGGGGAAAATATTCTTTGACCCTGCCTCTCTAACATTTCCCTGACTTTGAATCACTGAAATGTGGGTCACACAGCGTGCGGGACACGGCAGGCAATGAAACAACGTCAGGAAAGGTGAAGTCAAAGAATCCCCTTTGAAATCTTGTGATGTAGGGCCCACTCATCGGTGATATAGTTGCACATAGGCTCCGCAGTAGTCCTCCTCTCTCGAAATTCTCAGCTTGTGAACACACATGCAAGGGCTCCGCAGTATAGTGTAGCCATCTGACATACATCAGGAAGTCAGGATTGGATAGAAATGGCGTGTAGAAGAAGGCAAAGATTTACTGGCGCCTCTCCTGCTCGGGTGAAGCGGGAGACATGCATCACCTTTTTGGGTGATGTTGACTGGTGTCCCTATAGCTTTTGTCAGCACAAGCTTGCGCTGTCATTGCTCACCTGCGTAGGAAATTGCATAAACCAACCATTTTGATTAAAAGCATTTGTATTGGAAATTTGTAGGATAAACCTTATAGTGCTCCTATTCATATTACTTGATGATAATATAGATCAATCTGGACACATTTTAGTTATAGATACATCCATTTTAGCATCAAGTAGTATGAATCAGAGGCAGTAGGATCAGAAGTTTTTCTTGTATGGTTATTTTATTTCAAGTATTGATTTCCGTACTAGCTAGTATTTTTCCAAACAAACTTTCAATTACGCTAAATTTCATAGGAAATCTAACGCATATCCACCCATATGTATATACATCTATTTCATGTGGTGGAACCAAACAAACTATGGTTAGGGTTAGGGTTTAGGGTTAGTGTTAGGGTTATGGTTTAGGGTTAGGGTTAGGGTTAGGGTTAGGGTTAGGGTTAGGGTTTACGGTTAGGATTTAGGGTTTACGGTTTACTGTTAGGGTTAGGTTTAGGGTAGGGTTTAGGGTTAGGGTTTTTTAGGGTACCTTATAGTGCTTTGATTCATATTACTTGATGATAATATAGATCGATGTATCTGGACACATTTTAGTTATAGATACATCCATTTTAGCATCAAGTAGTATGAATCAGAGGTAGTAGGATCAGAAGTTTTTCTTGTATGGTTATTTTATTTCAAGGATTGATTTTCGTACTAGATAGTATTCTTCCAAAAAAACTTTCCATGACGCTAAATTTAATAGGAAATCTAACGCATATCCACCCATATGTATATACCTCTATTTCATGTGGTGGAATCAAACAAACTAGGGTTAGGGTTAGGGTTTAGGGTTTAGGGTTAGGTTTAGGGTTAGGGTTTAGGGTTAGGGTTTTTTAGGGTTAGCTAGGGTTATAGATAAACCTTGTAGTGCTCCGATTCATATTACTTGATCATAAAATAGATGTATCTGGACACATTTTAGTTATAGATACATCCATTTTAGCATCAAGTAGTATGAATCAGAGGAAGTAGGATCGGAAGTTTTTCTTGTATTGTTATTTTATTTCAAGGATTAGTTTCCGTACCAGCTAGTATTCTTCCAAACAAACTTTCAATTACGCTAAATTTCATAGGAAATCTAACGCATATCCACCCATATGTATATACCTATATTTCATGTGGTGGAATCAAACAAACTATGGTTAGGGTTTGGGTTAGGGTTTAGGATTTCGGGTTAGGGTTAGGGTTAGGGTTAGGGTTAGGGTTAGGGTTAGGGCTAGGGCTAGGGTTAGGTTAGGGTTTAGGGGGTAGGGTTAGGGCTAGGGTTAGGGTTTAGGGTTTAGGGTTAGGGTTAGGGTTAGGGTTATAGATAAAACTTATAGTGCTCCGATCGATTCATATTCCTTGATGATAATATAGACGTATCTGGACACGTTTTAGTTATAGATACATCCATTTTAGCACCAAGTAGTATGAACCAGAGGTAGTAGGATCGGAAGTTTTTCTTGTATGGTTATTTTATTTCAAGGATTCATTTCCATACTAGCTAGTATTCTTCCAAACAAACTTTCAATTACGCTAAATTTCATAGGAAATCTAACGCATATCCACCCATATGTATATACCTCTATTTCATGTGGTGGAGTCAAACAAACTATGGTTAGGGTTAGGGTTAGGGTTTAGGGTTAGGCTTAGGCTTAGGCTTAGGGTTTAGGGTTAGGGTTAGGGTTTAGTGTTAGGGTTAGGGTTAGGGTTTAGTGTTATGGTTAGGGTTTAGGGTTTATGGTTTAGGGTTTATAGGGTTAGGGTTATAGATAAACCTTGTAGTGCTCCGATTCATATTACTTGATGATAATATAGATGTATCTGGACACATTTTATTTATAGATACATCCATTTTTAGCATCAAGTAGTATGAATCGGAGGAATAGGATCGAAAGTTTTTCTTGTATGCATTGTTATTTTATTTCAAGGATTTATTTCCGTACTAGCTAGTATTCTTCCGAACAAACTTTCAATTACACTAATTTCATAGGAAATCTAACACAAATCCACCCATATGTATATACCTCTATTTCATGTGGTGGAGTCAAATAAACTATGTTTAGGGTTAGGGGTTAGGGGTTAGGGTTTAGGGTTAGGGTTAGGGTTAGGGTTAGGGTTAGTGTTAGGGTTAGTGTTAGGGTTAGGGTTTAGGGTTTAGGGTTTAGGGTTTAGGGTTAGGGTTAGGGTTAGGGTTAGGGTTAGGGATAGGGATAGGGATAGGGTTAGGGTTAGGGTTAGGGATAGGGTTATTTACGGATATATAGGAAGAGTCCAATCTCAGTGAGCCCAAATACTGCGGAAAGTATTCTTTGACCCTGCCTCTCTAACATTTCTCTGTCCTTGAATCACTGAAATGTGGGTCGCACCGTGTGCGGGACCCGGCTGGTAATGGACCAAAGTCAGGAAAGGCGAAGTCAGAGAATCCCCTTTGAAATCTTGTGATGTAGGGCTGATGTCTACGGGTGCTTCTATTCTTGTAGACAGTGTTGGGCCTCCAAGAGCAGAGGTTTGTAGAGCAGCAGCAAGTTTCCCTTAAGTGGATCACCCATGGTTTATCGAACTCGGGGAGGAAGAGGTCAAAGATATCCCTCTCAAGCAACCCTGCAATCACGATACAAGAAGTCTCTTGTGTCCCCAACACACATAATACACTTGTCAGATGTATAGGTGCACTAGTTCGGCGAAGAGATAGTGAAATACAAGTAGTATGGATGTATATGAGTTGTAATAACAATCTGAATAAAATATGGCAGCGATTAAACATGCAACAGAACAGTAAATAAACGGAGTTTCGATGCTTAGAAACAAGGCCTAGGGATCATACTTTCACTAGTGGACACTCTCAACATTGATCACATAATAAAACCACTCTACACTCTCTTGTTGGATGATGAACACCACTAATTGCGTAGGGCTACAAGAGCACCTCAATGTCGGAGTTAACAAGCTCCACGACATTCGATGTTCATATTTAAATAACCTTAGAGTGCATGATAGATCATTGCAATTACACCAAGTACTAACATAGCATGCACACTGTCACCATCACACTATGAAGGAGGAATAGATCACATCAATACTATCATAGCAATAATTAACTTCATAATCTACAAGAGATTACAATCATAACCTACGCCAAGTACTACACGATGCACACACTGTCACCATTACACCATGGAGGAGGAATAGACTACTTTAATAACATCACCAGAGTAACACATAGATGAATAGTGATACAAAACTCATATGAATCTCAATCATGTAAGGTAGCTCATGAGATCATTGTATTGAAGTACATAGGAGAGAGATTAACCACATAGCTACCGGTACAGCCCTTAGCCTCAATGGAGAACTACTCCCTCCTCATGGGAGACAGCAGCGTTGATGAAGATGGCGGTGGTGTCGATGGAGATGCCTTCCGGGGGCACTTCCCCGTCCAAGCGGCGTGCCGGAACAGAGACTCCTGTCCCCCAGATCTTGGCTTCGCGATGGCGGTGGCTCTGGAAGGTTTCTCGCACCGTGACTTTTTCATCTCGAGGTTTTAGGTCAGGGACCTTTAAATAGGCGAAGAGGCGGAGTCGGAAGGCTGACGAGGCGGTGACACAACAGGGGGCGCGGCCCTGGCCCTGGCCGCGCCACCCTATCATCTGGGCCCACCAGGGCTCCCCTCTGGTGGCTCTCGGGTGTTCTGGAAGCTTCGTGGAAAAATAGGATGCTGGGCATTGATTTCGTCCGATTCCGAGAATATTTCCTTACTAGGATTTCTGGAACCAAAAACAGCAGAAAACAGGAACTGGCCCTTCGGCATCTCGTCAATAGGTTAGTTCCGGAAAACGCATAAATATGACATATAATGTGTATAAAACATGTGAGTATCATCATAAAAGTAGCATGGAACATAAGAAATTATAGATACGTTTGAGATGTATCAAGCATCCCCAAGCTTAGTTCCTACTCGCCCTCGAGTAGGTAAACGATAACAAAGATAATTTCTTAAGTGACATGCTATCATAATCTTGATCAATACTATTGTAAAGCATATGAGATGAATGCAGCGTTTCAAAGCAATGGTAAAGACAATGAGTAAACAAATGAATCATATAGCAAATACTTTTCATGAATAATACTTTCAAGATAAGCATCAATAAGACTTGCATAAGAGTTACTCATAAAGCAATAAATTCTTAGTAGAAAGCTTTGAAGCAACACAAAGGAAGATATAAGTTTCAGCGGTTGCTTTCAACTTCAACATGTATATCTCATGGATAATTGTCAACACAAAGTAATATAACAAGTGCAATAGGTAAACATGTAAGAATCAATGCACACAGTTGACACAAGTGTTTGCTTCTGGGATAGAAAGAATAGGAAAACTGACTCAACAATAAAGTAGAAGATAGGCCCTTCGCAGAGGGAAGCATTGATTACTATATTTGTGCTAGAGCTTTTCATTTTGAAAACAAGAAACAATTTTGTCAACGGTAGTAATAAAGCATATGTGTTATGTATAAGATATCCTATAAGTTGCAAGCCTCATGCATAGTATACCAATAGTGCTCGCACCTTGTCCTAATTAGCTTGGATTAAAATGGATTATCATTGCATAGCACATGTTTCAACCAAGTGTCACAAAGGGGTACCTCTATGCCGCCTGTACAAAGGTCTAAGGAGAAAGCTCGCATTGGATTTCTCGCCTTTGATTATTCTCAACTTAGACATCCATACCGGGACAACATAGACAACAGATAATGGACTCCTCTTTAATGCATAAGCATTCAACAACAGATTAAAATTCTCATAAGAGATTGAGGATTGATTGTCCACACTCGAAACTTCCACCATGGATCATGGCTTTAGTTAGCGGCCCAATGTTCTTCTCTAACAATATGCATACTCAAACCATTTGATCATGAAAATCGCCCTTACTTCAGACAAGACGAACATGCATAGCAACTCACATGATATTCAACAAAGGTGTAATAATTGATGGCGTCCCCAGAAACATGGTTACCGCTCAACAAGCAACTTATAAGAAATAAGATACATAGCTACATATCCTTCACCACAATAGTTTTTAAGGCTATTTTTCCCATGAGCTATATATTGCAAAGACAAAGGATAGAATTTTAAAGGTAGCACTCAAGTAATGTACTATGGAATGGCAGAGAAATACCATGTAGTAGGTAGGTATGGTGGACACAAATGGCATGGTTATTGGCTCAAGGATTTGGATGCACGAGAAGAATTCCTCTCAATACAAGGCTAGGCTAGCAAGGTTGTTTGAAGCAAACTCAAGTATAAAAGGTGCAGCAAAGCTCACATATGAACATATTGTAACTATTATAAGACTTTATATTGTCTCCTTGTTGTTCAAACACCTTAACCGAGAAAATATCTAGACTCTAGAGATCAATCATGCAAACCAAATTTTAACAAGCTCTATGTAGTTATTCATTAATGGGTACAAGGTACATGATGCAAGAGCTTAAACATGATCTATATAAGCACAACAATTGCCAAGTATCAAATTATTCAAGACATTATACCATTTACCACATGCAGCATTTTCTGTTTCCAACCAAATAACAATTAACGAAGCAGTTTCAACCTTCGCCATGAACATTAAAGATAAAGCGAAGAACACAAGTGTTCATATGAACCAGCGGAGCGTGTCTCTCTCCCACACAAGCATTTATTTATTCAGAGAATGAAAATAACAAAACGAAAACAAAAACAAAAACACACAGACGCTCCAAGTAAAGCACATGAGATGTGACGGAATAAAAATATAGTTTCACTAGAGGTGACCTGATAAGTTGTCGATGAAGAAGGGGATGCCTTGGGCATCCCCAAGCTTAGATGCTTGAGTCTTCTTGAAATATGGAGGGATGAACCACGGGGGCATCCCCAAGCTTAGACTTTTCACTCTTCTTGATCATATTGTATCATCCTCCTCTCTTGACCCTTGAAAACTTCCTCCACACCAAACTCAAAAAAAATTCATTAGAGGGTTAGTGCATAATCAAAAATTCACATGTTCAGAGGTGACACAATCATTCTTAACACTTCTGGACATTGCACAAAGCTACTGGAAGGTAATGGAACAAAGAAATCCATCCAACACAGCAAAAGAGGCAATGTGAAATAAAAGGCAGAATCTGTCAAAACAGAACAGTCCGTAAAGACGAATTTTATTGAGGCACCAGACTTTCTCAGATGAAAATGCCCAAATTGAATGAAACTTGCGTACATATCTGAGGATCACTCACGTAAATTGGCAGATTTTTCTGAGTTACCTACAGAGAATCATACCCAAATTCGTGACAGCAAGAAATCTGTTTCTGCGCAGTAATCCAAATCTAGTATTAACTTTACTATCAAAGACTTTACTTGGCACACCAATGCAATAAAATAAAGATAAGGAGAGGTTGCTACAGTAGTAACAACTTCCAAAACTCAAATATAAAACAAAAGTACTGTAGTAAAATAAACACATGGGTTATCTCCCAAGAAGTGCTTTCTTTATAGCCATTAAGATGGGCTCAGCAGTTTTAATGATGCACTCGCAAGAAATAAGAGTTGAAGCAAAAGAGAGCATCAAGAAGCAAATTCAAAACAAATTTAAGCCTAACCCACTTCCTGTGAAAAGGAATCTTGTAAATAAACAAATTCATGAAGCATAATGCAACAAGCATAGAAAGATAAAACAAGTGTAACTTCAAAAATTTCAGCATATAGAGAGGTGTTTTAGTAACATGAAAATTTCTACAACCATATTTTCCTCTCTCATAATAATATCCAGTAGCATCATGAGAAAACTCAACAATATAACTATCACATAAAGCATTCTTATCATGAGTCTCATGCATAAAATTATTACTCTCCACATAAGCATAATCAATTTTATTAGTTATAGTGGGAGCATATTCATCAAAGTAGCTATCATTATTATTCTCATCAAGTGTAGGAGGCATAGTATAATCATAATAAAATTTACTCTCCATAGTAGGTGGCACCAAAAGACCACTATCATTATAATCATCATATATGGGAGGCATATCATAATCAACATAAACTTTCTCCTCAATACCCGGAGGGCTAAAGAGATCATTTTCATCAAAACCGACCTCGCCAAGCTTAGAATTTTCTATATCATTATCAACAATGGTGTTCAAAGCCTTCATACTAATATTACTACCAGCATGCAAATAAGGTTCCATAGGTTTTTTAATTTTTGCATTAAAACATTCATGTCTTAACTCAGGAAATAGAATAAGAAGCTCATTGTTGTCCATTACGCCTAACTAGTGTAAACAAGAAACAAAAAGATGCAATTGCAGGATCTAAAGGAAATAACTTCGAACACTCACACAATGGTGTCAGAAAAGTACTTTTACCTGGGACCGGAGTATGAGTGCCTTTTACCTTTCGTCCCCGGCAACGACGCCAGAAAAGTGCTTGATGTCTACGGGTGCTTCTATTCTTGTAGACAGTGTTGGGCCTCCAAGAGCAGAGGTTTGTGGAACAGCAGAAAGTTTCCCTTAAGTGGATCACCCAAGGTTTATCGAACTCAGGGAGGAAGAGATCAAAGATATCCCTCTCAAGCAACCCTGCAATCACGATACAAGAAGTCTCTTGTGTCCCCAACACACCAAATACACTTGTCAGATGTATAGGTGCACTAGTTCGGCGAAGAGATAGTGAAATACAAGTAGTATGGATGTATATGAGTGGTAATAACAATCTGAATAAAATATGGCAGCGATTAAACATGCAACAGAACGGTAAATAAACGGAGTTTCGATGCTTAGAAACAAGGCCTAGGGATCATACTTTCACTAGTGGACACTCTCAACATTGATCACATAATAAAACCACTCTACACTCTCTTGTTGGATGATGAACACCACTAATTGCGTAGGGCTACAAGAGCACCTCAATGCCGGAGTTAACAAGCTCCACAACATTCGATGTTCATATTTAAATAACCTTAGAGTGCATGATAGATCATTGCAATTACACCAAGTACTAACATAGCATGCACACTGTAGCACCCTACCTTTTAATAAAGGCAAGATACCTGTGTATAGTGCTATTCCCGGGATCACTGATAGCACACACATTACAAAATATAGTAATCATTGCAATAGTATCAATTTACTACATCGTTGATCCAGAGGGTACAATAAAACCTTACAAATTGCATAGTCACATGGACTAGCTCGGAATAAACACAGCGGAAAGTAAATCAGCAATGAGCCTTCATCATCTTCATGTGCCACGAGCGATCATGTTGGAATGTAGACTCGAGATCCTACCACGTACTTCTCCTCAGAAAATCCTGCACGTTTGAATATGCAGCCCCACGAATGGAGGTCAGTACAATTATGTACTGGCAAATGACACTTATATGGTGACAGTTGTGGGCATGACTATCTACATGATATTTGGCAAGTGGAGTTTAGGCAAATTTGCATAAAGCCAATTTTATCCTACATTTTACTTCAAAACAAAACATTTTTGAAAATCTTTGAATGACCTTATGAAATCACACCATGGTTAAATCCTCCATGGGTTTTAGAATAATCACATGGTTACATCTCCCATGAGTTTTCGAAGGTTGATCAAATTTTAAATACATTTAGAAAACAATGATGAGATTCTTCCGTACATTCCTTGCCTAGAAGCTCAAATTGTCCATAACCGGGGACACGGCTAAGATCTTAGGTTTAACTCTCGAGAGGTTGTGCACTTTCACCTTACGACCCACCCTTCCCAAGAGAAGAAATGAGACAAGATCTTTCAGAAGAAGGCTTCGACCATAACTAGCTAGACCCGTTCCCGTTGGGTTGCAAGCCCCATCATCATGTCTAGCAACAAGTTTGGCCTCACAACTTACTTAATCCCGGCAGAGCCCATAATACCATAAGGCTGCACTCGGAAGCTAACTAAAACATGGACGACATAGTAATCTCTTTAATCCCGAGTGGCCAACCACAAGTGCACATCTCAGAGCGACGACAACCACATGACAAGTACTAGACAGGAGTCATGTGGCCCCGAGTAGTCACTCAACTTATGCGCACCCTCGGGCGAAGACAACCACAAGACAAGTACTAGACAGGAGTCATGTGGCCCTGAGTAGCCGCCCACCATTCAACCAATCCACCCAGGTGTTTCATTAAGGTTGTTAATTTTAATTCTCAATACTCACAATCCAGAATAATCAAATCAGCAATGGCATTTTGTCATTGCTAGGCAAACTAAGAATGCTAGCAAGGGTTCATGGTGACTACACACTATCGGGATTGATAAGCATAGCATAACTTTCGAAAACAAATTCCTACCATGCATACTAATTTATAAAACACTAATGCTTAACAAAATAGGTAGGTAATTGAGTGTCACTTGCCTTTTTGGTAGTCGAAGCGCGTTCACTTCTCTTAATCAAAATACGTGTCTCTCCATACTAACTATAATATAAAATATAGCACAACATAAACACACCATTCAACAACAATAAAACCAAACCAAGCAAACAATCATGTAGTTAATCACTGTGTTTTAATCATCAGTTAAAGAAGATATGGCATGAGGTTTGGCTTGCAAGATACTGAATTGGAGATATTGATTGGATGGATCAAATACTTGAAAAAGGAAATGATTATCTAAGTCAAGTGCTTAGAAGAAAAATGGTTGATAAGAACCTATGGTCAATTGTTGTTTGCTACTCAAGGATGGGAAAATGATATGATCCATGTGATAAAATCACATGAGTCTCAAATGACGCAACTCAAAATATTATTTAGTAAAGTGTGACAACACTTACTAAGTTAGTATGAGTTACACATAGGCTTGGGTATAAACAAATGATACATGACATTACTCAAATTACTCATTTGTAAGTTGAATAGTTGTAAACTAGTCAAAGGAGTGAATGAAAATGCATTTGGATAGACACGATATTAGTTCAAGGTAAAGTGTCTAGTGGTATTGGCGTGTTCTCTGATATGTGCAATAATAATAAAGTATTCTGGACATTTAAATTGATTTAGAAAAACCATTAATCGAGTATTTACTTTACGTATACAACCATTTTAATTAGCTACAACAAGCATTATGGGTTGTAAAAATATAAACTTGACTTCTCTGGATAGGTTATAGTAGTACCAGATTATACCAATTGGAATTATTCAAAAAATAATTTATAGAATTTGAATTATCGTCAAATTACTGATTTGTATAGATTTTACTAAAGCAAGTTTGTGCACGTGTCAAAGTTGTACAACTCCTATACCAAGTTGAAGTACATGATCTGAGGATTCCAGAAAGTACAAATTTGTTAAATTCGGACTAGTAGATTATTTGATATAATTTTTATAGTGAAAAAGGATTGATTAAAATCATTTAAATTATAATTCGAAAACTAATACATAACATATACAATATTCTTGCATATTTGGATTCTACATGTTATAAGCTTTCCAACGATATAAAGTTTGTAAATTTTGGACCTCTGGATGATTTTATAATGAATTTCTAAGTTGGACATATAATCTGATATTTAAAATTAAATTTAAAACGAGTTTGACCAAGTTTGACTGAGATGCTGACTGTACTGCTGACTGTACTGCTGACTGTACCGCTGACTGTACTGCTGACTGTAGTTTGACTTTGACCAGACTGAGTTGACTATGCTGATCATGATGATGTCATAAATGTTGACAGAAAAAGTTGTTCAGATGGAAAAACTTTCTATATCAAAGTTGTATAGAATTAATAGATCTATCTAACGCACAATTTACTATTCACAACGAAATAATAAGTTTGACAAGATCTGGGTTATACCTTATAAGATCTGAATTTTGTAACATCATATTCTCCTTGCTCGGTGAACGAAACAAGGTGAGACTTGCATCAATTGAAAGATCTTGACGAGAGGAACAACTTCCGTGTTGAAGTCATGACGATTCGAGATCGTTTTAAAACTGGATTTGGCTCCGGTTGACTCGAAATAGATCTGTAGATGAGCGACAAATTGATACTTCAAATCGAAAAACTTTCAACATGAAAGTTGTAGAGGATGATCAGATCTACATACTCACCAAAGGAATTTGGATTTCGTCGAACGAGCACGAACAAATTGGAGATTCCCTTTGTCAGACCAGACGCCTTGCGAAGCGAAATTATCCGTGTATGGTGGATGAAAAGAGATGAGATTGGTCGGGATTGAAAGATCTCGACGAGATCTACAACTTTCGTGTAGAGCCCGAAGCGATTCGAGATAGTTTTGGTGGTCAAATCAACGAGTTAAGATTTCGTTGATGTAGGATTTCGAGAAGAGGAAAGGGAAAACGAAACTGCGGTCCGGTGGAGAGTTTATATAGACCATAGGTCGGTGGAAAAGGTGGGGCTCGAAGTTAGAAACGCGTAGAAATAAACGGATCTGAAATCGGATTTGTATAGATAGAGATATTAGAGTTTAAGTGGAGGTAAGTTTTACATATTACGGGATCAGATCGATCGATCTTATCGATGGTGGCTGGGGGTCGGTCCGGCTGGGCCTGGCTGGCCGGTCGGCCGGGTGGCCGGCCCGTTTTGTTTTTTTTTCTTTTCTTTTTCTTTTCTCTATTACTTGTTTCTTTTATAAAATGAGTTTCGTAATTCCGATTTGAGTGAAACAAAATTCTACGAGTTTGTAAAATTATATTGCTCAGTATAGGGTAATAAAGGGATTTAAATTTTATAAATTTTTATCTTATATCATTTTATTACTACTATGCCATTATGCCTATATGTGAATAGTTTCAACATACACATACCAAACAAGTTTATAAAAATTTGTAAAATTTAAAATAGTGTTTTAGGAAAACAAGAAACCTATTTAAAATCCATTTGTGAAAATAAATAATAATTACATGCACTTGGCCTAATTGCTACTTTGGCAATATTTTTCAAATATAGTTTTCAATAGTTTGATTTTCTTAAATAGAAATCCATTAAGGATTTGAAAACTTTGAAAGCAAGGATATGTTTGATTTTGAAAATACTTTAAAATCAAAAGTCTTTAAAAATACTATTTTGGAATTAACTTGTAAATAACTTTAAAAAGTTTTAATTCTTTGTGAATTTTCAATCAAGTTCAAACAATCAAGCATTAACTTTATTTTTATTTTACATTCCAAAATTTAGAAAAATTCGGGATGTGACACACACTGTCACCATCACACTATGAAGGAGGAATAGATCACATCAATACTATCATAGTAATAATTAACTTCATAATCTACAAGAGATTACAATCATAACCTACGCCAAGTACTACACGATGCACACACTGTCACCATTACACCATGGAGGAGGAATAGACTACTTTAATAACATCACCAGAGTAACACATAGATGAATAGTGATACAAAACTCATATGAATCTCAGTCATGTAAGGTAGCTCATGAGATCATTGTATTGAAGTACATAGGAGAGAGATTAACCACATAGCTACCGGTACAGCCCTTAGCCTCAATGGAGAACTACTCCCTCCTCATGGGAGACAAGCAGCGTTGATGAAGATGGCGGTGGTGTCGATGGAGATGCCTTCCGGGGGCACTTCCCCGTCCCGGCGGCGTGCCGGAACAGAGACTCCTGTCCCCCAGATCTTGACTTCGCGATGGCGGTGGCTCTGGAAGGTTTCTCGCACCGTGACTTTTTCGTCTCGAGGTTTTAGGTCAGGGACCTTTAAATAGGCGAAGAGGCGGAGTCGGAAGGCTGACGAGGCGGTGACACAATAGGGGGGCGCGGCCCAGGCCCTGGCCGCGCCACCCTATCATCTGGGCCCACCAGGGCTCCCCTCTGGTGGCTCTCGGGTGTTCTGGAAGCTTCGTGGAAAAATAGGATGTTGGTCATTGATTTCGTCTGATTCTGAGAATATTTCCTTACTAGGATTTCTGGAACAAAAAACCGCAGAAAATAGGAACTGGCCCTTCGGCATCTCGTCAATAGGTTAGTTCCGGAAAACGCATAAATATGACATATAATGTGTATAAAACATGTGAGTATCATCATAAAAGTAGCATGGAACATAAGAAATTATAGATACGTTTGAGACGTATCAAGCATCCCCAAGCTTAGTTCCTACTCGCCCTCGAGTAGGTAAACGATAACAAAGATAATTTCTTAAGTGACATGCTATCATAATCTTGATCAATACTATTGTAAAGCATATGAGATGACTGCAGCGTTTCAAAGCAATGGTAAAGACAATGAGTAAACAAATGAATCATATAGCAAAGACTTTTCAGGAATAATACTTTCAAGATAAGCATCAATAAGACTTGCATAAGAGTTCCTCATAAATCAATAAATTCTTAGTAGAAAGCTTTGAAGCAACACAAAGGAAGATATAAGTTTCAGCGGTTGCTTTCAACTTCAACATGTATATCTCATGGATAATTGTCAACACAAAGTAATATAACAGGTGCAATAGGTAAACATGTAAGAATCAATGCACACAGTTGACACAAGTGTTTGCTTCTGGGATAGAAAGAATAGGCAAACTGACTCAACAATAAAGTAGAAGATAGGCCCTTCGCAGAGGGAAGCATTGATTACTATATTTGTGCTAGAGCTTTTCATTTTGAAAACAAGAAACAATTTTGTCAACGGTAGTAATAAAGCATATGTGTTATGTATAAGATATCCTATAAGTTGCAAGCCTCATGCATAGTATACCAATAGTGCTCGCACCTTGTCCTAATTAGCTTGTATTAACATGGATTATCATTGCATAGCACAAAGGGGTACCTCTATGCCGCCTGTACAAAGGTCTAAGGAGAAAGCTCGCATTGGATTTCTCGCCTTTGATTATTCTCAACTTAGACATCCATACCGGGACAACATAGACAACATATAATGGACTCCTCTTTAATGTATAAGCATTCAACAACAGTTAAAATTCTCATAAGAGATTGAGGATTGATTGTCCACACTGAAACTTCCACCATGGATCATGGCTTTAGTTAGCGGCCCAATGTTCTTCTCTAACAATATGCATACTCAAACCATTTGATCATGAAAATCGCCCTTACTTCAGACAAGACGAACATGCATAGCAACTCACATGATATTCAACAAAGGTGTAATAATTGATGTCGTCCCCAGAAACATGGTTACCGCTCAACAAGCAACTTATAAGAAATAAGATACATAGCTACATATCCTTCACCACAATAGTTTTTAAGGCTATTTTTCCCATGAGCTATATATTGCAAAGACAAAGGATAGAATTTTAAAGGTAGCACTCAAGTAATGTACTTTGGAATGGCAGAGAAATACCATGTAGTAGGTAGGTATGGTGGACACAAATGGCATGGTTATTGGCTCAAGGATTTGGATGCACGAGAAGAATTCCTCTCAATACAAGGCTAGGCTAGCAAGGTTGTTTGAAGCAAACTCAAGTATAAAAGGTGCAGCAAAGCTCACATATGAACATATTGTAACTATTATAAGACTTTATATTGTCTCCTTGTTGTTCAAACACCTTAACCAGAAAATATCTAGACTCTAGAGATCAATCATGCAAACCAAATTTTAACAAGCTCTATGTAGTTATTCATTAATGGGTACAAGGTACATGATGCAAGAGCTTAAACATGATCTATATAAGCACAACAATTGCCAAGTATCAAATTATTCAAGACATTATACCATTTACCACATGCAGCATTTTCTGTTTCCAACCAAATAACAATTAACGAAGCAGTTTCAACCTTCGCCATGAACATTAAAGATAAAGCGAAGAACACAAGTGTTCATATGAACCAGCGGAGCGTGTCTCTCTCCCACACAAGCATTTATTTATTCAGAGAATGAAAATAACAAAACGAAAAGAAAAAACACACAGACGCTCCAAGTAAAGCACATAAGATGTGACGGAATAAAAATATAGTTTCACTAGAGGTGACTTGATAAGTTGTCGATGAAGAAGGGGATGCCTTGGGCATCCCCAAGCTTAGATGCTTGAGTCTCCTTCAAATATGGAGGGATGAACCACGGGGGCATCCCCAAGGTTAGACTTTTCACTCTTCTTGATCATATTGTATCATCCTCCTCTCTTGACCCTTGAAAACTTCCTCCACACCAAACTCAAAACAAATTCATTAGAGGGTTAGTGCATAATCAAAAATTCACATGTTCAGAGGTGACACAATAAATCTTAACACTTCTGGACATTGCACAAAGCTACTGGAAGGTAATGGAACAAAGAAATCCATCCAACACAGCAAAAGAGGCAATGCGAAATAAAAGGCAGAATCTGTCAAAACAGAACAGTCCGTAAAGACGAATTTTATTGAGGCACCAGACTTGCTCAGATGAAAATGCCCAAATTGAATGAAAGTTGCGTACATATCTGAGGATCACTCACCTAAATTGGCAGATTTTTCTGAGTTACCTACAGAGAATCATACCCAAATTCGTGACAGCAAGAAATTTGTTTCTGCGCAGTAATCCAAATCTAGTATTGACTTTACTATCAAAGACTTTACTTGGCACACCAATGCAATAAAATAAAGATAAGGAGAGGTTGATACAGTAGTAACAACTTCCAAAATTCAAATATAAAACAAAAGTACTGTAGTAAAATAAACACATGGGTTATCTCCCAAGAAGTGCTTTCTTTATAGCCATTAAGATGGGCACAGCTGTTTTAATGATGCACTTGCAAGAAATAAGAGTTGAAGCAAAAGAGAGCATCAAGAAGCAAATTCAAAACAAATTTAAGCCTAACCCACTTCCTATGAAAAGGAATCTTGTAAATAAACAAATTCATGAAGCATAATGCAACAAGCATAGAAAGATAAAACAAGTGTAACTTCAAAAATTTCAGCATATAGAGAGGTGTTTTAGTAACATGAAAACTTCTACAACCATATTTTCCTCTCTCATAATAATATCCAGTAGCATCATGAGCAAACTCAACAATATAACTATCACATAAAGCATTCTTATCATGAGTCTCATGCATAAAATTATTACTCTCCACATAAGCATAATCAATTTTATTAGTTATAGTGGGAGCAAATTAATCAAAGTAGCTATCATTATTATTCTCATCAAGTGTAGGAGGCATAGTATAATCATAATAAAATTTACTCTCCATAGTAGGTGGCACCAAAAGACCACTATCATTATAATCATCATATATGGGAGGCATATCATAATCAACATAAACTTTCTCCTCAATACCCGGATGGCTAAAGAGATCATTTTCATCAAAACCGACCTCGCCAAGCTTAGAATTTTCTATATCATTTATCAACAATGGTGTTCAAAGCATTCATACTAATATTACTACCAGCATGCAAATAAGGTTCCATAGGTTTTTTAATTTTCGCATTAAACCATTCATGTCTTAACTCAGGAAATAGAATAAGATGCTCATTGTTGTCCATTACGCCTAACTAGTGTAAACAAGAAACAAAAAGATGCAATTGCAGGATCTAAAGGAAATAACTTCGAACACTCACACAATGGTGCCAGAAAAGTACTTTTACCTGGGACCGGAGTATGAGTGCCTTTTACCTTTCGTCCCCGGCAACGGCGCCAGAAAAGTGCTTGATGTCTACGGGTGCTTCTATTCTTGTAGACAGTGTTGGGCCTCCAAGAGCAGAGGTTTGTAGAACAGCAGCAAGTTTCCCTTAAGTGGATCACCCAAGGTTTATCGAACTCAGGGAGGAAGAGATCAAAGAT
>NC_061513.1:198889650-198923393 GCF_022539505.1 Lolium rigidum
CGCGTAGGTCTTGGCGATGCCATTTTGATAGAACGTGCACATCACCCTGAAATTTGACAGACTGATGCGCGCCCTTGCGTCCTCGCCATGGAGCAGGATGGCGGCAACGAAATGGCTTCCGTGGAACCACCCCGAGGGAGGGATCGTCATGTAGCGACATGCCAGGGGCTCGCAGACGATGGCACGTGACAACTTCACCCAAGACCATCAATCTTCGGCGTGGTTGAAGTCCAGAAGAAGTAGGAGGCCGCCCCGAACGTCGGCGAGCTCCCATATGAGCTCATCCGAGGGAGGAAGTCGAGTGCCAAATTCCTTGCGGTGGCCCCCGTCCAAGGTGGCCGGGCAGAGGAAAAGAAGACGGGATGACGGCCAGGCATACGCCAGCCGTTTGAGCGCTCGTTGATGAGGTAGCTGCCGGCGACTTTGGTGAACGGTGCACCATGGAGAGCGCAGAGGACGCGGAAGCTCTCGGCCACGATGATGTGGCGCCAGCGCCTGCAGGTCACAGCGGCGTGGACTAGGTGTAACACCCCAACTTTTTCAACCTTGATTAGTTGTCCTTATTTCAAAAATCAGGGGGAACAAAAACTTTTTCTATAGACTAATTAAGGTGAATTTCCTTGATCTGTTTGCTATGATGAATTGCCTTGATCTGTTGGTAGATGAATTGTCTTGATTTGCTTGTTGAATTTTGTCTTGAGCTACCTCATAGAACGACACCCCTAGTGGTTAAACAAGCAACTCACCAAATAAAACACATGTGTGGCTTAGGAAGAATTGTTTTCCTTCTTACTACATCAAACCTCTCTCTTGATGACAACATGGGTGTGCCATCTTGATTTTTCTCTTTGTGGTACAAGATAGCTCAATCATCCTTAATTCACAACTTGGTGATCTCAATGCATGGATCTCATCTGTGCATCTCTCTCTACAATTTCCACATCCTGCATGTCTCATTCTACCCTTGCATCACATATATTCAACTTGATCTTATACCCTATCCAATGATTCAACTCTAGATCACTTCCTTCACTTTTACCTCTTGTTTTTATTCAAGTTTAATCTTCACAAAACCAAGAGTGGGAATGATGGATACATTTTGTAGCCACCATCTAATCTTGAGAACACTCCTCCCTAAATTAGTTTCCCTCCTCAAAAATCCTACAGTTTTCCTTCTCTAGTTTTGATCACAAAACTACTTCTAGTTTTATTAAAACTTTCCAAGATTTCTCTTCAAAGAAAACAAGGAACTAAAATGGGTTTTGTTTTTCATCCCATTTCTACCAAGTATTGATTTATAAAACATTATTTCTATTTTGCTTTGTTTTAACAAAAAGCTTGTTTATGGTACCTATACCATTTCTTGTTTCCCTCTTGATTTTTTTACATTTAAGAAAAACTCTACCTAACTTGAGAAAGAAAGTAGAATATTTTGAACTCCTATGTTCCAACTAGTTTTCTCTCAACCTTTTCAAATTCCATTTCCTCTTGGGCTTCTTTCCCAATTGTCTCTAGACAATTGAGGTGTGTCCCATACCTTTCAATTAAACTCTTTTTCAAATGGCAACTCTTGCACATCTTATGCACATCTCTGATCCACCACATTGTATCCCCTCCATCCTCCAATTTTTGATCAAATGGATGATCATTTGATATTTTCAAATCACTCCCAATTTACCTCTTATTTGAAGAACAAGTTATATCTCATCATACCCATCTCAATCCTCTATTCTTTTCCATCATCACCCTGACCTCATGAATTGGTGATTTCTGCCACCATATTCATCCTTGTGAGTACATGGTTACTTCACTCACCATGTCTCTTAGTCTTGCTCTATAATTGTCTAAACCACTATCACCATCCCATTTACCTTGACATGCACATGCATTGTTGCATGTGGTCCATCCCAATCCTTCCAAAATTGAATTCTTATAAAAGCTACTAATCATCAAATATACCTTGGGAACTATCTTCATCATAAGTTGGTCTCAACCAAAGTGGTGGAGATTATTCTCATGGTACATGTCACCTTCATACTCCTTTTTATCTATATGTATCTACTCCTATTTTTATCATCATCAAAGTCACTCTTTGACTTTTTCTCCTCAATATCATGCACATATCTATTCACATGGATGTTGTGCCTCTCCGTCACATTGTTCACTTGTATTTGGCAAGAATGGAGCCGGCCAATTGTGTTGGCATGGCAATTTCGGCCAGCCACTTTCCTCCTCATTTTCTTCTCTTGCAAGACTTGCCTCTCAACTACCCCAACAATTAAATGGTCAGCCACCCATCCTAGCCAATCAAAAAGGAGGCAGCCAACCCCCTCTCCCTCTATAAATGGCCCTTGGCCGGCCACCTCCACTCCTCTTGCTCTCATTTTTCTTCTCTCCACTCACTCCTCCACCTTATCTACTCCCTCACACTCTTCTACTCTCCCCCACGAAAATGCAGCTCCACCTAGCTCCCATGGCCGGCCATGGCCATGGAAAGAACTCCAAGATGAAGCTCCCTCCTCCCTCAAGCTCCTCCTCACCATGAGAGCCTCCCTCTCCTTCTTCTCCCCAACCCTAGATGGTTTTCTCTCCTCTTCCTCTTCCTCCATTGCTAAGATTGTATTTTGATGCAGGTGCATGTTGGTCCAAGCATGGAGAAGCTTGAGCTATCCTCAGATCTGAAGTTCTTGAGCAAAGTTCGTCCAAATCCCTGCAGTAATTTCTGCTATCTTGCTGTTTCAGATTCTGGTACGAACTTGTAAAATCCACCAAATCTCGTGTGCAGATCCAAATCGAGTGATTCAAAGTTCCGCGGATAGGTATTCAAAATATCTACAACTTGGCGTTGGTCTCATCCTCAAATTGGTTACAGATTCTCCCTGGTAAATAAAGTTCTGGAAAGATGCAGATTCACTGTTTGTTAGATTTGTTCCGTTTTACAAAACCTTTTTGAGCAAACTAAACTGCGGGTGAAAGCCCTCTTCAATACCTTCATTTTGGTGGTGGTTTCACTTCGATTGACCTCCTGAAACTGAAATGGTTCACAGATCAAGATCTGGTCAGATCTGACTTTGTCGAATTAAACCAGAAGCTTGGAAACGAATTTTTGAATGAAACCAGCTGGGTAAGAACCAGCTTCTCAATACCTTTCAGATGCGACTGACCTCATATTTTTATGTTTGATGTACGATTTGTGGTGAATTAAACTTGTTCTGTGTGTTCTGCAGACATGGCTGTTAGCTTTTAAATCACCAAAAATCCATTTTTGAACCTAATTGAGTGATTCCAGTTCTGTAGGACTACGGAATGTTTTCTTAATCTTCTCAAACAAGTTTGAAACCTTTATCTGTTCTGTAACTCTAGAGGTAAAGAAAATGGTATAGACATGCAGTAATCTTGTCAATCCATTTGTGAGAGTTTCAGAAACAATTTTAACCCAAATCCAATTGTGTATGCCTCTCTGTTCAAATACCTTTCAAATGCCAGTGGTCCCATATTTTTAGGATTTTTCTACGATTTATGGCTTACAGATCTTGTTTTCTGTACAGTCAGATTCAAACAAATTCCTAAATTTGTAGGTTTAATATTTTTGAGTGAATCCAATTGGGTTAGTCTTGTATTAGTACTGGCCATCTAGGAAAAATAGTGTTAGTCTCTGTTCATGCATTTTTGTTACTGTTAGTAATGTGTATGTGTGACATGGGTTGTTGTAGCCAAACTTTTTGGTTTATTTGGAAACCTTAACCACCTCTTTGCATTAAAAATTGGTCAACCAATGTTTTATTCTTGCAAAACAAAACCTCTGCAACTTAACCTTAGTTCTATTGTTGGCTTAAGTTTTCCAATGATGTGGAATATTGTTTACTCCCTATTCTTGTGTAGTGTTTTGTAAGCTTTATAAAATAGAGAGAATGATTTCCCGCTTTTCCAAAAATGTTTCAAATTATAATATGAACGTTTGTGATGCCAAACTAATGCACTTGTCCTCTTTATGATGTTATCTACCAGTGGATATTTGGTTTATGCCATGGTGATAACCGAGAGAGGCAATTGCTAAGCATGGTACTCTCATACCTTTATTAGGTAAATAAAATGGCGTTTCTTCTAGATGCTTTGTAGTATCTATATGTCCTTAATATGTTAGCCTTAGTAGAGTGGTTAGTTTTTGATTGATGCTTGTTGCTTATTGTTTTGTTGGTGCAATGTGTTTGATTGTGTTCCTTTTATATTTTCCGACGATAGATGCGAACGATTCCGGAGAAGAAGAAGTGGATCGGACAAGGATTTTATTTATATTGTTGGTATTCTTATTTTGATGAAGTTGAAGAAGTCCAGGGACAAATAAGCTAAGGCAAGCCATCTCTTGATCTCTGATTGACGTGTCTCATATTGTTGTCACTTTATTATTACTCTTGTCTCTTTATCTTGTGTGTGTTAGTCTCTTTATCTTGTCGATGCATGCTTTGTCTTAAGCATGATGATCCTCTTGGTCATACTTCATGATCATCTTAGTAATTGTTGGTATACTTGTTGATCATGGCTATGCCATCCTACCTTGTTGAGTTACATGCTTACCTTAAGCATGTGACACTTCTTGTCGATTGACTCCTACACCCCTTGTGAGTGTAGTAGTAACAACATCATGATCTTGGTGTACTCTCATTTTGAGATGAGTATGCCTACCTACCTAAGGTATGTCAAATATCGTCGACCACCCTCACTTCTATTAGTGTTGGTTGGTTAACACCATAAATCTGAAAGTATTTTCCCTCTTATGTTGACAACATGCATGCTTACCCTAAGCATCTATGCCCCCTTGACCACCTATATTAGCATCTTCGTAGTGGCATGATGATTAACATCATGACCCTTGTTTAATCATACTACTTATGTTGTCCCTATGCATGCTTATCCTAAGTATGTATGATCCCCTTGACACCTCATTTATCACCTCCTTAGTGGTATGATGGTTGGCATCATGCCACTGTTGTCTCTTAGTTCTTACATGAAACCATAGGTTGGGAACCCCTTGGAAAAATACCTTGATGAAAAGAATTTTTGGAAAACCTTGGGTAAGTTGGACTTACCTAAGTGTGTGTTTATGAAAGAAAAGGATCTTGGCAAAGATGGTTGGAAAGAGAATCTTGTTTATGAAAACTTTGGCGCCTAAGTATTCACCCGTGACAATTAACCCGCGCAACCACAGCCTACTCCAACGTGGGCACGGAGCTTAGCTTGACGTTTGTTCTTCTTAGCATGAGGCACCGCACAACTATACAAGGGTATGGTTACCCCCGAGTCCGGGTTGTCATGGTTGGGACAATAGTATAACGGGAGGCCTTCGGGGCTGACCCGTCCGGAAGACACTATGGGTCTCCTGGCTTGGCGGTGGAGCCACGCTCAAAGGGAGGTGAGCTGCCACGGTGCCGGGGAGGTACATACTCCATAGGGTAGGACCTCTTGCTAAGTCGAATGGGCGAAAGGCTATGTTCGGGTATCCGTCGTGGCATATGTTGTTTTGCGGGGATGATGCCCACACGATAGGTATCCGGATAGAGGTGGGGAAAGTGTGCAAACTCTGCAGAGTAAAATCTATTCGAATAGCCGCGTCCGCGGTCATGGACGGTTGGAATGGCTGTTGCTTAGCTTGATGAGCTTTGTTTTTACAAAATTGTTTGACAAAAGAAAGGAAAGAACTTGTTTGAAGTACCGGAAGGGTACGGGAAAGGATGTGTCGACCATATGGAGATGGTCGGGAAGGATAAATAAAATTGGGTTACCCCATCCTAGTGTTTTATGTTGTGGAACTCTTTTGGAGTATCTTCTTCAACAAAGATATAGAGATGTCATAGAACCCTCTTAGTGTCCCCTTCAACTGTGATGTGGGATGCTATATCCACAAGAGAAACCGATTCTCTTTCACATGCTATATCCACAAGAGAAACTGATTCTCTTTCACATGTTATATCCACCAGAGAAACTATTCTTCCTCTCTTGTCTTCTTTAGTTAGAATTGTTATCACCCTCTTGATGGTTTGCGAGTACAATTCAAATGTACTCACGGCTTTGTCCCTGGCTATTTACTTGGCCAGACTCGGAGGAACGCGATGGATGAAGAAGGAGTTGACGACGTCTATGCGAGCTAGGAACGTCTTCCCGACCGCTTGCTCCGTAGGGTTATGGCGGATGACTTGGGTACTACGCTGCTGAAGTGATGTTGCTACTCGATGTTTAGTTAGGCCCTTCGAGGCTATTATGTAAGTAATGGTCATGTGACCTCATTGTAATTTCCTTTTTCCGCTTTGTAATGGATGGTGTAATTTGATATCAGTTCGGTTATGTGTTCACGACGCACTGATCATGGGATCGTGAACTGTATACATAACAGGGATTTTGGACAGCTAGTCCGGGGTCCCCACAGAGCTGGTATCAGAGCCATCCTTACTGTAGGAGACCTTAGTTAGCATGGACATTAGCTAGGAAACTATTACTTGGGGAAAACTATTTATGAAACAAATTATATCTTTAGTCGGAAGTGTAGCTTCTATTTCTCTTATTTATTCAAAGCTTCTAAATTCTTATCTCTCTGCTTTATAAAAGGGTTTGAAAGTTCTTACTCTGTTGTCTCATCCAATTCAAACCTACATATTGGACGATGTCCCCGACTCAGACCGGAGACTCGAAGTCGAAGATGGATCAACCTTTTATGAAGTCTCACGTATCTCCAACAGCAGCTATTGAAGATTGGATGCCGACTTAGACGTGCTCATGTAGGGATGATAACATCATGTCTCTGGTTTTCACCAAAGTATGTCAAAGATCTGACCTTGTTCCTCCATGGGCTTGCACTTTTTGAAGTCGTCAGGGGTCAAGTCCTCAGTTTCTTGACTAGTAATTTTTAGGCCAGCCACGAGAAGATCTCGACTTCGGGAGCATCTCAACAGTTACCTCTTCGAAGACCTCATGTTTCCGAGATGTCGAGACTAGAAGTTCTACACAGTTTTCTCCTCCGCCTCAACATCAACGACTGAACACCCGGCCCCTTCACCACCAACGATTACAAGGTTCCTTATTGAAGACGATGCCAACAAGATGAAGACGTCAACATATGCGACCAGCCCCAAACCTATAGGATGGATAGGACAAACTCAATCGCTTTGATTGAGCTACCCCGCGCATTAGGAATTTCTGGGTACTTAGAGTACCATGTCTGGTGTGATGATTGCTTATGGTTCCCTAGTGTGCTGCCTTGAATGTTTGTATCTGTTTGCTGTGTGCATGTATGTCTTGCTATTTAGACGTTTCCGCCCTTTTTAATTGTTTGAAATTTGTGAAACAGAAATTAAAAATGGAAATCTGCCAGTGTACTGTTTTGCTAATAAAAATAGTTTGGTAGCTCCGATTGATGTGATTCCAATTGCCCTAGAACCAGTATGAAATTATCTTTCAGACGCCGCTGACCTTGTATTTTTAGGATTTTTGTGTGATTTTTAATAAATAAAACTTGATCACTGTTTATGGTTAGTATTTTGAGTCTCAAAAATTGAAAAATAGATATTTTTGAATGATTCCAATTGTGATGATCTTGTTTTGTTACTGTGCATCTAGGAAAAATACCAGTAGCCTCTGTTAGTGGTATTTTGTTTCTGGTTATGGTTGTATGGGTGTCACATGCCATGATAGGATTAAAGTTTGCCTCGCCGATGTATTGCTAACTGCTAGTTAGTTGGGTAGATTAACGAAAGACTCTAACTCTAAACCCGTTAGCAGTTGTTTTTTTTAACCTTCAGGGAAACTAACTCAGACCCCTATCTACGCCGACTACTTTCAACGTCATCTGGAGCATCTCTACTACGCCAAGAAAATAGAAGCCCCTACCTTCAAGAGTGACTGCACCCCTGCGAGAAGACATACTTATTTGGTCTAACCTTAGAGCATAACCACACTAACATCGAGGATATCATCTTGAAATCACCCTCTAACACGCCGTCTAACAAGCTGAGAGGACAATAGCGTCAAAGCCAAGCTACATCACATGGTTCATCTGGTCCCCATCAATTGGAGCTCAGGAAGATGCCGGAAGACTGGAGATTAAGTGTGAAATTGCCCGCTCCCTTCTTAGCTGATATAAGTCGACACCGACCCGCAAGCTGAAGATTGTCTTCGACGACCCCTGTTGCTGCTTCATATGGGTACCAACCAGGCGTTTCTTCAACTTTCTAACTCGCCGCGCGTCCCATATGGTTCAGTTAACACCGTGAGTGCCTCTTGAAGTGGTGGTCTGCACGTCGCCCCCGAAGATTCTTTAGCTGAACAAGGAAGACCGATGACTTCTTCCGAAGCCCCGCACGTAACTACAAGGCGAAGCTCTGAGTTTTTCCGAGAACCCGATGAAAAATCTTAAGGGTGGAAGACTTCGTCTTCCACTAAAATCAAGCTAACTCTAAAGAGGTTTTCAGCCCTGCTCAAGCACCGTTGGGTGCACTAACCCTCCCACGAGTCTTGAACCTCCGCCAGGATCGTGAAGAAGCTACGGATCCAACACCCGCATGGAGTAGTCAACCTCTTCATGAAGCTCGCCATCGTCCAAAATCCAACATGTCTCCCGGAAGATGAAGCAAACGACTTTCTCTACAATGGCACGTCTACGGAAGAATGGAGTCCGACTTTGGTTAAACTTTATAACCCCTCTAGTTCTACACTCGGTAATCTCGGGACGAGATTATTTTAAGGGTGGAAGATCTGTAACACCCCAACTTTTTCAACCTTGATTAGTTGTCCTTATTTCAAAAATCAGGGGGAACAAAAACTTTTTCTATAGACTAATTAAGGTGAATTGCCTTGATCTGTTTGCTATGATGAATTGCCTTGATCTCGTTGGTAGATGAATTGTCTTGATTTGCTTGTTGAATTTTGTCTTGAGCTACCTCATAGAACGACACCCCTAGTGGTTAAACAAGCAACTCACCAAATAAAACACATGTGTGGCTTAGGAAGAATTGTTTTCCTTCTTACTACATCAAACCTCTCTCCTGATGACAACATGGGTGTGCCATCTTGATTTTTCTCTTTGTGGCACAAGATAGCTCAATCATCCTTAATTCACAACTTGGTGATCTCAATGCATGGATCTCATCTGTGCATCTCCCTCTACAATTTCCACATCCTGCATGTCTCATTCTACCCTTGCATCACATATATTCAACTTGATCTTATACCCTATCCAATGATTCAACTCTAGATCACTTCCTTCACTTTTACCTCTTGTCTTTATTCAAGTTTAATCTTCACAAAACCAAGAGTGGGAATGATGGATACATTTTGTAGCCACCATCTACCCTTGAGAACACTCCTCCCTAAATTAGTTTCCCTCCTCAAAAATCCTACAGTTTTCCTTCTCTAGTTTTGATCACAAAACTACTTCTAGTTTTATTAAAACTTTCCAAAATTTCTCTTCAAAGAAAACAAGGAACTAAAATGGGTTTTGTTTTTCATCCCATTTCTACCAAGTATTGATTTATAAAACATTATTTCTATTTTGCTTTGTTTTAACAAAAAGCTTGTTTATGGTACCTATACCATTTCTTGTTTCCCTCTTGATTTTTTTACATTTAAGAAAAACTCTACCTAACTTGAGAAAGAAAGTAGAATATTTTGAACTCCTATGTTCCAACTAGTTTTCTCTCAACCTTTTCAAATTCCATTTCCTCTTGGGTTCTTTCCCAATTGTCTCTAGACAATTGAGGTGTGTCCCATACCTTTCAATTAAACTCTTTTTCAAATGGCAACTCTTGCACATCTTATGCACATCTCTGATCCACCACATTGTATCCCCTCCATCCTCCAATTTTTGATCAAATGGATGATCATTTGATATTTTCAAATAACTCCCAATTTACCTCTTATTTGAAGAACAAGTTATATCTCATCATACCCATCTCAATCCTCTATTCTTTTCCATCATCACCCCGACCTCATGAATTGGTGATTTCTGCCACCATATTCATCCTTGTGAGTACATGGTTACTTCACTCACCATGTCTCTTAGTCTTGCTCTATAATTGTCTAAACCACCATCACCATCCCATTTACCTTGACATGCACATGCATTGTTGCATGTGGTCCATCCCAATCCTTCCAAAATTGAATTCTTATAAAAGCTACTAATCATCAAATATACCTTGGGAACTATCTTCATCATAAGTTGGTCTCAACCAAAGTGGTGGAGATTATTCTCATGGCACATGTCACCTTCATACTGCTTTTTATCTATATGTATCTACTCCTATTTTTATCATCATCAAAGTCACTCTTTGACTTTTTCTCCTCAATATCATGCACATATCTATTCACATGGATGTTGTGCCTCTCCGTCACATTGTTCACTTGTATTTGGCAAGAATGGAGCCGGCCAATTGTGTTGGCATGGCAATTTCGGCCAGCCACTTTCCTCCTCACTTTCTTCTCTTGCAAGACTTTCCTCTCAACTATCCCAACAATTAAATGGGCAGCCACCCATCCTAGCCAATCAAAAAGGAGGCAGCCAACCCCCTCTCCCTCTATAAATGGCCCTTGGCCGGCCACCTCCACTCCTCTTGCTCTCATTTTTCTTCTCTCCACTCACTCCTCCACCTTATCTACTCCCTCACACTCTTCTCCTACTCTCCCCCACGAAAATGCAGCTCCACCTAACTCCCATGGCCGGCCATGGCCATGGAAAGAACTCCAAGATGAAGCTCCCTCCTCCCTCAAGCTCCTCCTCACCATGAGAGCCTCCCTCTCCTTCTTCTCCCCAACCCTAGATGGTTTTCTCTCCTCTTCCTCTTCCTCCATTGCTAAGATTGGATCTTGATGCAGGTGCATGTTGGTCCAAGCATGGAGAAGCTTGAGCTATCCTCAGATCTGAAGTTCTTGAGCAAAGTTCGTCCAAATCCCTGCAGTAATTTCTGCTATCTTGCTGTTTCAGATTCTGGTACGAAATTGTAAAATCCACCAAATCTGGTGTGCAGATCCAAATGGAGTGATTCAAAGTTCCGCGGATAGGTATTCAAAATATCTACAACTTGGCTTTGGTCTCATCCTCATATTCGTTACAGATTCGCCCTGGTAAATAAAGTTCTGGAAACATGCAGATTCACTGTTTGTTAGATTTGTTCCGTTGTACAAAACCTTTTTGAGCAAACTAAACTGCGGGTGAAAGCCCTATTCAATACCTTAATTTTGGTGGTGGTTTCACTCCGATTGACCTCCTGAAACTGAAATGGTTCACAGATCAAGATCTGGTCAGATCTGACTTTGTCGAATTAAACCAGAAGCTTGGAAACGAATTTTTGAATGAAACCAGCTGGGTAAGAACCAGCTTCTCAATACCTTTCAGATGCGGCTGACCTTATATTTTTATGTTTGATGTACGATTTGTGGTGAATTAAACTTGTTCTATGTGTTCTGCAGACATGGCTGTTAGCTTTTAAATCACCAAAAATCCATTTTTGAACCTAATTGAGTGATTCCAGTTCTGTAGGACTACGGAATGTTTTCTTAATCTTCTCAAACAAGTTTCAAACCTTTATCTGTTTTGTAACTCTAGAGGTAAAGCAAATGGTATAGACATGCAGTAATCTTGTCAATCCATTTGTGAGAGTTTCAGAAACAATTTTAACCCAAATCCAATTGTGTATGCCTCTCTGTTCAAATACCTTTCAAATGCCAGTGGTCCCATATTTTTTGGATTTTTCTACGATTTATGGCTTACAGATCTTGTTTTCTGTATAGTCAGATTCAAACAAATTCCTAAATTTGTAGGTTTAATATTTTTGAGTGAATCCAATTGGGTTAGTCTTGTATTAGTACTGGCCATCTAGGAAAAATAGTGTTAGTCTCTGTTCATGCATTTTTGTTACTGTTAGTAATGTGTATGTGTGACATGGGTTGTTGTAGCCAAACTTTTTGGTTTATTTGGAAACCTTAACCACCTCTTTGCATTAAAAATTGGTCAACCAATGTTTTATTCTTGCAAAACAAAACCTCTGCAACTTAACCTTAGTTCTATTGTTGGCTTAAGTTTTCCAATGATGTGGAATATTGTTTACTCCCTATTCTTGTGTAGTGTTTTGTAAGCTTTATAAAATAGAGAGAATGATTTCCCGCTTTTCCAAAAATGTTTCAAATTATAATATGAACGTTTGTGATGCCAAACTAATGCACTTGTCCTCTTTATGATGTTATCTACCAGTGGATATTTGGTTTATGCCATGGTGATAACCGAGAGAGGCAATTGCTAAGCATGGTACTCTCATACCTTTATTAGGTAAATAAAATGGCGTTTCTTCTAGATGCTTTGTAGTATCTATATGTCCTTAATATGTTAGCCTTAGTAGAGTGGTTAGTTTTTGATTGATGCTTGTTGCTTATTGTTTTGTTGGTGCAATGTGTTTGATTGTGTTCCTTTTATATTTTCCGACGATAGATGCGAACGATTCCGGAGAAGAAGAAGTGGATCGGACAAGGATTTTATTTATATTGTTGGTATTCTTATTTTGATGAAGTTGAAGAAGTCCAGGGACAAATAAGCCAAGGCAAGCCATCTCTTGATCTCCGATTGACGTGTGTCATATTGTTGTCACTTTATTATTACTCTTGTCTCTTTATCTTGTCGATGCATGCTTTGTCTTAAGCATGATGATCCTCTTGGTCATACTTCATGATCATCTTAGTAATTGTTGGTATACTTGTTGATCATGGCTATGCCATCCTACCTTGTTGAGTTACATGCTTACCTTAAGCATGTGACACTTCTTGTCGATTGATACGTCTCCGACGTATCGATAATTTCTTATGTTCTATGCCATATTATTGATGATACCTACATGTTTTATGCACACTTTATGTCATATTCGTGCATTTTCTGGAACTAACCTATTAACAAGATGCCGAAGTGCCAGCTTCTGTTTTCTCGCTGTTTTTGGTTTCAGAAATCCTAGTAACGAAATATTCTCGGAATTGGACGAAACAAAGACCCAGGGGCCTATTTTTCCACGGAGCTTCCGGAAGACCGAAGAACATACGAAGTGGGGCCACGAGGTGGCGACACCACAAGGCGGCGCGGCCCGGGGGGCCGCGCCGCCCTATGGTGTGGCCCCTCGTCGGGCCCCCGACTCGCCCTTCCGCCTACTTAAAGCCTCCGTCGCGAAACCCCCGATGCGAAAAACCACGATACGGAAAACCTTACCGAGACGCCGCCGCCGCCGATCCCATCTCGGGGGATTCTAGAGATCTCCTCCGGCACCCCGCCGGAGAGGGGATTCATCTCCCGGAGGACTCTACACCGCCATGGTCGCCTCCGGAGTGATGAGTGAGTAGTTCACCCCTGGACTATGGGTCCATAGCAGTAGCTAGATGGTTGTCTTCTCCTCATTGTGCTTCATTGTTGGATCTTGTGAGCTGCCTAACATGATCAAGATCATCTATCCGTAATACTCTATGTTGTGTTTGTCGGGATCCGATGGATAGAGAATACCATGTCATGTTAATTATCAAGTTATTACATATGTGTTGTTTATGATCTTGCATGCTCTCCGTTACTAGTAGAGGCTCTGGCCAAGTTTTTACTTTTAACTCCAAGAGGGAGTATTTATGCTCGATAGTGGGTTCATGCCCGCATTGACACCGGGACAAGTGATGTAAAGTTCTAAGGTTGTGTTGTGCTCGTTGCCACTAGGGATAAAACATTGGCGCTATGTCCGAGGATGTAGTTGTTGATTACATTAGGCACCATACTTAATGCAATTATCTGTTGCTTTGCAACTTAATACCGGAGGGGTTCGGATGATAACCCGAAGGTGGACTTTTTAGGCATAGATGCAGTTGGATGGCGGTCTATGTACTTTGTCGTAATGCCCAATTAAATCTCACTATACTTATCATGTCATGTATGTGCATTGTTATGCCCTCTCTATTTGTCAATTGCCCGACCGTAATTTGTTCACCCAACATGCTTTTATCTTATGGGAGAGACACCTCTAGTGAACTGTGGACCCCGGTCCATTCTTTAATACTGAAATACAAATCTGCTGCAATACTTGTTTTTACTATTTTCTCTCGCAAACAATCATCTTCCACACAATACGGTTAATCCTTTGTTACAGCAAGCCGGTGAGATTGACAACCTCACCGTTTCGTTGGGGCAAAGTACTTTGGTTGTGTTGTGCAGGTTCCACGTTGGCGCCGGAATCTCCGGTGTTGCGCCGCACTACATCCCGCCGCCATCAACCTTCAACGTGCTTCTTGGCTCCTCCTGGTTCGATAAACCTTGGTTTCTTTCCGAGGGAAAACTTGCTGCTGTGCGCATCATACCTTCCTCTTGGGGTTGCCCAACGAACGTGTGAAATACACGCCATCAAGCATATTTTCTCGGCGCCGTTGCCGGGGAGATCAAGACACGCCGCAAGGGGAGTCTCCACTTCCCAATCTCTTTACTTTGTTTTTGTCTTGCTTTATTTTATTTACTACTTTGTTTGCTGCATTATATCGAAACACAAAAATTAGTTGCTAGCTTTACTTTATTTACTGTCTTGTTTGCTATATCAAAAACACAAAAAAATTAGTTTACTTGCATTTACTTTATCTAGTTTGTTTTATTTACTACTGCTAAAATGAGTAATCCTGAAGTTGAAGTTCGTTCATTTAAGCAACAAGGAGGAGAATGTTTAAAAGATGCTTGGTATAGAATTACTGATGCCCATAATAGGTGCACTAAGAAACACTCCACCACTATCCTACTCAGGAATTTTTATGTTGGTATCTCTAGCTGGAATAGATATGTTCTTGATTGTCTCGCGGGAGGTAATTTCCTAGGCGCTCCCGCTTTAGAAGCTAGCTGCATTATTGAGAGTTTATTTGGAACACCACCTGTTAATGAAACTAAAATTGAAACCTCCCTTGAGGATGTTTTGAAAAAATTGGAAACCATAGAGAAAAAATTTCCGAGTGTTGAAACTAAGTTGGAGATATTACTTGATAAAACTGATGAACTTGATAAATCCTTAGGAGGAATTGATGAAAGAATTAGTGTCCTAGGAACTTTTGTTGACCATGATAATCAAATTAATAGGATTGGCGAACTTGAAAAAGCTATGGGAACCTTGGGTTCAACCTTTTCATCTTTACAGTTTAGAGAGAAAGCTTATGTGGGAAAGGAGCAAAAGTTTATGTATGTCTCTAAAGTGCCTAAACCAAAGAAATATTATTATAGGCCTAAAAATGAAAAATCCCCTAGTACCACTACAAATAGGGGAGCTTATGATATCAATGCTTCATCTCGCGATAACACTTGAGTTACACTTTCTGCGCCTAGCTGAAAGGCGTTAAAGAAAAGCGCTTATGGGAGACAACCCATGTTTTTACTACAGTATTTTTGTTTTATGTTTGTGTCTTGGAAGTTGTTTAGTACTGTAGCAACCTCTTCTTATCTTAGTTTTATGTTTTGTTGTGCCAAGAAAAGTCTTTGATAGAAAAGTAAGTACTAGATTTGGATTACTGCGCAGTTCCAGATTTCTTTGCTGTCACGAATCTGGGTCTATCTCCCTGTAGGTAGCTCAGAAAATTAAGCCAATTTACGAGCATGATCCTCAGATATGTACGCAACTTTCATTCAATTTGAGCATTTTCGTTTGAGCAAGTCTGATGGCCTAATAAAATCCATCTTTACGGACTGTTCTGTTTTGACAGATTCTGTCTTTTATTTCGCATTGCCTCTTTTGCTATGTTGGATGAATTTCTTTGATCCATTAATGTCCAGTAGCTTTATGCAATGTCCAGAAGTGTTAAGAATGATTGTGTCACCTCTGAACATGTGAATTTTTATTATGCACTAACCCTCTAATGAGTTGTTTCGAGTTTGGTGTGGAGGAAGTTTTCAAGGATCAAGAGAGGAGTATGATGCAATATGATCAAGGAGAGTGAAAGCTCTAAGCTTGGGGATGCCCCGGTGGTTCACCCCTGCATATTCTAAGAAGACTCAAGCGTCTAAGCTTGGGGATGCCCAAGGCATCCCCTTCTTCATCGACAACATTATCGGGTTCCTCCCCGAAACTATATTTTTATTCCGTCACATCTTATGCACTTTGCTTGGAGCGTCGGTTTGTTTTTGTTTTTTGTTTTGTTTGAATAAAATGGATCCTAGCATTCACTCTGTGGGAGAGAGACACGCTCCGCTGTAGCATATGGACAAATATGTCCTTAGGCTCTACTCATAGTATTCATGGCGAAGTTCTTCTTCGTTAAATTGTTATATGGTTGGAATTGGAAAATGCTACATGTAGTAACTCTAAAATGTCTTGGATAATTTGATACTTGGCAATTGTTGTGCTCATGTTTAAGCTCTTGCATCATATACTTTGCACCCATTAATGAAGAAATACTTAGAGCTTGCTAATTTGGTTTGCATATTTGGTTTCTCTAGAGTCTAGATAACATCTAGTATTGAGTTTTGAACAACAAGGAAGACAGTGTGGAGTCTTATAATGTTTACCATATGTCTTTTATGTGAGTTTTGCTGTACCGTTCATCCTTGTGTTTGTTTCAAATAACCTTGCTAGCCTAAACCTTGTATCGAGAGGGAATACTTCTCATGCATCCAAAATCCTTGAGCCAACCACTATGCCATTTGTGTCCACCATACCTACCTACTACATGGTATTTATCCGCCATTCCAAAGTAAATTGCTTGAGTGCTACCTTTAAAATTCCATCATTCACCTTTGCAATATATAGCTCATGGGACAAATAGCTTAAAAACTATTGTGGTATTGAATATGTACTTATGCACTTTATCTCTTATTAAGTTGCTTGTTGAGCGATAACCATGTTTCTGGGGACGTCATCAACTATTCTTTGTTGGATATCATGTGAGTTGCTATGCATGTCCGTCTTGTCTGAAGCAAGAGAGATCTACCACCTTCATGGTTGGAGCATGCATATTGTTAGAGAAGAACTTTGGGCCGCTAACTAAAGCCATGATTCATGGTGGAAGTTTCAGTTTGGACACATATCCTCAATCTCATATGAGAATAATAATTGTTGCCACATGCTTATGCATTAAAGAGGAGTCCATTATCTCGTTGTCCATGTTGTCCCGGTATGGATGTCTAAGTTGAGAATAATCAAAAGCGAGAAATCCAAAATGCGAGCTTTCTCCTTAGACCTTTGTACAGGCGGCATGGAGGTACCCCATTGTGACACTTGGTCAAAACATGTGCATTGCAAAGATCCGGTAGTCCAAGTTAATTAGGACAAGGTGCGGGCACTATTAGTATACTGTGCATGAGACTTGCAACTTGTAAGATATAATGTACATAACTCATATGCTTTATTACTACCGTTGACAAAATTGTTTCATGTTTTCAAAATAAAAGCTCTAGCACAAATATAGCAATCGATGCTTTCCTCTTTGAAGGACCATTCTCTTTACTTTTATGTTGAGTCAGTTCACCTATCTCTCTCCACCTCAAGAAGCAAACACTTGTGTGAACTGTGCATTGATTCCTACATACTTGCATATTGTACTTGTTATATTACTCTATGTTGACAATTATCCATGAGATATACATGTTACAAGTTGAAGGCAACCGCTGAAACTTAATCTTCCTTTGTGTTGCTTCAATACCTTTACTTTGATTTATTGCTTTATGAGTTAACTCTTATGCAAGACTTATTAATACTTGTCTCAAAGTACTATTCATGAAAAGTCTTTGCTATATTATTCACCTGTTTACTCATGTCATTACCATTGTTTTGATCGCTGCATCCACTACATATGTTTACAAATAGTATGATCAAAGTTATGATGGCATATCACTTCAGAAATTATCTTTGTTATCGTTTTACCTCGCTCGGGACGAGCAGTAACTAAGCTTGGGGATGCTTGATACGTCTCCGACGTATCGATAATTTCTTATGTTCTATGCCATATTATTGATGATACCTACATGTTTTATGCACACTTTATGTCATATTCGTGCATTTTCCGGAACTAACCTATTAACAAGATGCCGAAGTGCCGGTTCTCGTTTTCTCGCTGTTTTTGGTTTCGAAATCCTAGTAACGAAATATTCTCGGAATTGGACGAAACAAAGACCCAGGGGCCTATTTTTCCACGGAGCTTCCGGAAGACCGAAGAACATACAAAGTGGGGCCACGAGGTGGCGACACCACAAGGCGGCGCGGCCCGGGGGGCCCGCGCCGCCCTATGGTGTGGCCCCCTCGTCTGGCCCCCGACTCTGCCCTTCCGCCTACTTAAAGCCTCCGTCGCGAAACCCGTGATGCGAAAAACCACGATACGGAAAACCTTACTGAGACGCCGCCGCCGCCGATCCCATCTCGGGGGATTCTGGAGATCTCCTCCGGCACCCTGCCGGAGAGGGGATTCATCTCCCGGAGGACTCTACACCGCCATGGTCGCCTCCGGAGTGATGAGTGAGTAGTTCACCCCTGGACTATGGGTCCATAGCAGTAGCTAGATGGTTGTGTTCTCCTCATTGTGCTTCATTGTTGGATCTTGTGAGCTGCCTAACATGATCAAGATCATCTATCTGTAATACTCTATGTTGTGTTTGTCGGGATCCGATGGATAGAGAATACCATGTCATGTTAATTATCAAGTTATTACATATGTGTTGTTTATGATCTTGCATGCTCTCCGTTACTAGTAGAGGCTCTGGCCAAGTTTTTTACTTTTAACTCCAAGAGGGAGTATTTATGCTCGATAGTGGGTTCATGCCCGCATTGACACCTGGGACAGGATGACGAAAGTTCTAAGGTTGTGTTGTGCTGTTGCCACTAGGGATAAAACATTGGCGCTATGTCCGAGGATGTAGTTGTTGATTACATTACGCACCATACTTAATGCAATTGTCTGTTGCTTTGCAACTTAATACCGGAGGGGGTTCGGATGATAACCCGAAGGTGGACTTTTTAGGCATAGATGCAGTTGGATGGCGGTCTATGTACTTTGTCGTAATGCCCAATTAAATCTCACTATACTTATCATGTCATGTATGTGCATTGTTATGCCCTCTTTATTTGTCAATTGCCCGACTGTAATTTGTTCACCCAACATGCTTTTATCTTATGGGAGAGACACCTCTAGTGAACTCGTGGACCCCGGTCCATTCTTTAATACTCGAAATACAAATCTGCTGCAATACTTGTTTTTACTATTTTCTCTGCAAACAATCATCTTCCACACAATACGGTTAATCCTTTGTTACAGACAAGCCGGTGAGATTGACAACCTCACTTGTTTCGTTGGGGCAAAGTACTTTGGTTGTGTTGTGCAGGTTCCACGTTGGCGCCGGAATCTCTGGTGTTGCGCCGCACTACATCCCGCCGCCATCAACCTTCAACATGCTTCTTGGCTCCTCCTGGTTCGATAAACCTTGGTTTCTTTCTGAGGGAAAACTTGCCGCTGTGCGCATCATACCTTCCTCTTGGGGTTGCCCAACGAACGTGTGAAATACACGCCATCATCGATTCACTCCTACACCCCTTGTGAGTGTAGTAGTAACAACATCATGATCTTGGTGTACTCTCATTTTGAGATGAGTATGCCTACCTACATAAGGTATGTCAAATATCGTTGACCACCCTCACTTCTATTAGTGTTGGTTGGTTAACACCATAAATCTGAAAGTATTTTCCCTCTTATGTTGACAACATGCATGCTTACCCTAATCATGTATGCCCCCTTGACCACCTATATTAGCATCTTCTTAGTGGCATGATGATTAACATCATGACCCTTTTTTAATCATACTACTTATGTTGTCCCTATGCATGCTTATCCTAAGTATGTATGATCCCCTTGACACCTCATTTATCACCTCCTTAGTGGTATGATGGTTGGCATCATGCCACTGTTGTCTCTTAGTTCTTACATGAAACCATAGGTTGGGAACCCCTTGGAAAAATACCTTGATGAAAAGAATTTTTGGAAAACCTTGGGTAAGTTGGACTTACCTAAGTGTGTGTTTATGAAAGAAAAGGATCTTGGCAAAGATGGTTGGAAAGAGAATCTTGTTTATGAAAACTTTGGCGCCTAAGTATTCACCCGTGACAACTAACCCGCGCAACGACAGCTACTCCAACGTGGGCACGGAGCTTAGCTTGACGTTTGTTCTTCTTAGCATGAGGCACCGCACAACTATACAAGGGTATGGTTACCCCCGAGTCCGGGTTGTCATGGTTGGGACAATAGTATAACGGGAGGCCTTCGGGGCTGACCCGTCCGGAAGACACTATGGGTCTCCTGGCTTGGCGGTGGAGCCACACTCAAAGGGAGGTGAGCTGCCACGGTGCCGGGGAGGTACATACTCCATAGGGTAGGACCTCTTGCTAAGTCGAATGGGCGAAAGGCTATGTTCGGGTATCCGTCGTGGCATATGTTGTTATGCGGGGATGATGCCCACACGATAGGTATCCGGATAGAGGTGGGGAAAGTGTGCAAACTCTGCAGAGTAAAATCTATTAGAATAGCCGCGTCCGCGGTCATGGACGGTTGGAATGGCTGTTGCTTAGCCTGATGAGCTTTGTTTTAACAAAATTGTTTGACAAAGGAAAGGAAAGAACTTGTTTGAAGTACCGGAAGGGTACGGGAAAGGATGTGTCGACCATATGGAGATGGTCGGGAAGGATAAATAAATTGGGTTACCCCATCCTAGTGTTTTATGTTGTGGAACTCTTTTGGAGTATCTTCTTCAACAAAGATATAGAGATGTCATAGAACCCTCTTAGTGTCCCCTTCAACTGTGATGTGGGATGCTATATCCACAAGAGAAACTGATTCTCTTTCACATGCTATATCCACAAGAGAAACTGATTCTCTTTCACATGTTATATCCACCAGAGAAACTATTCTTCCTCTCTTGTCTTCTTTAGTTAGAATTGTTATCACCCTCTTGATGGTTTGCGATTACAATTCAAATGTACTCACGGCTTTGTCCCTGGCTATTTACTTGGCCAGACTCGGAGGAACACGATGGATGAAGAAGGAGTTGACGACGTCTATGCGAGCTAGGAACGTCTTCCCAGTCAGTTGCCTGTAGGGTTATGGCAGATGACTTGGGTACTACGCTGCTGAAGTGATGTTGCTACTCTGATGTTTAGTTAGGCCCTTCGAGGCTATTATGTAAGTAATGGTCATGTGACCTCATTGTAATTTTCTTTTTCCGCTTTGTAATGGATGGTGTAATTTGATATCAGTTCGGTTATGTGTTCACGACGCACTGATCATGGGATCGTGAACTGTATACATAACAGGGATTTTGGACAGCTAGTCCGGGGTCCCCACACTAGGTCCACAGGCTTGGTGAGGCGCACGAACATGAGCCCAAGAAGTTCGTCCGGGATGGCGTCAGCCTTGTCCTCCATGGCGGATTTCCGGCTGGGGCTATCGTGCCCCCTCTCCAACTGGACTTAATTGTTTTTTAATATCGACCGGGAAAACCCGAGCTTTAACGTACGAGTGAAAGTTATAAGTGGAGGATGTCAGATTTTTTTTCGAATAGCGGAGTGTTTGACCATTTGCACGCAGCACAGCAGATGTACAAAGGAGGAGATTTTTTTACCAATGGTACTACGGCATATACAAATAGTAAGTATATTTTCCTCCTAGTCCCCTACACAGAACGGAGGTCGCAATGGAGTACTCTATTGAGCATAGACTTGACTTGTCTGGTTAATGCCTGTCACGCCCAAGTGAACAGTTGAATGGCCCGTCGTATCATCCGTTGCCGCCCGACAAAGAAGCCGCCCTATGTATGTTATTGTTCCTGCCTTGTGCATAGAGATATGCACATACACCAGGTTTCCGACTAGCGGTGTGCCATGTTTGGTAAATTTACGTTGCATTAATATATAAAGTTTCCTTATTTCTTCCACTCACATATTGATATGTTGGTTGAATCTTACATACCATCTAGATCATGCATACAATAACAATTCCATGTGGTATGAGGCTTGAAATCCAAACACTGGTTCAAATCCTTAGCAACACGATAATAATTAAAAGTAAATATTTCTTTCCTCCTTAAAAGAATATCATCCACGCATGTGTGTATGACGTTGCGATATGTAAAAAATCATCCTCCCTAAACCCTAGCCATAAATCATAAACCGTAGTTAACCCTAACCCTAAACCCTAATAATAAACCAAGAGGTTATATATAATAGATATTAATTATGTCTCTATATATAGTGGGACTATATACTACAACCCCCTAAGAGGATGTATAACATCTATTAATTCTACAATCCCCTCGCTGAAGACATTTTAAACCCGACTCACACCCACTCATCAACTGATAAAGCCACCCCCGCCAATACTAAACTACACTCATCCTACATATACCCCACACCCACTGTAGCCTGTCTCCTACCAACCTCACCCACACTACAAGAAAAGTTGCCATGGCCGACGAAGTTGAAGTCGCGCCGTGGTTGCTGGTGCACCATGGCCGATGATTTTGGGTCTCTCCGTGGTGCATGTCAAAACTTTTTTTCTCGTTTTTGAGGCCACCTATCCCGACGAAAGCGGCCAAAACGTCTCCTATGGTTGCCCGGGACATGGTGCATCGCCAATTCTCGGGTTCGCCGGCCGAGTCAACGCAAATCCGCACCGCCTAGGGATGTAGGGCCCAGATGGCAGCCTCTCTAGCATTGTTTTCTTTCTCGGTCGCGCCATCTCGTTCAATGCTCTCCGATCGAGCCGTTTACGATGCATGATCATGGGTCCCGCATGTCATCCTCTATGAACCAAAATTCTTTCTATTCTTGGATTTTTTTGACCCCCTGATTTCTGGCTACTTCCTTTTTCTTTTGATCCCGTGTCGCCTTGGAAACGTTGAGACCGCCGCTGATAAATGGGACCCGCATGTCATCCTCTATGTGCAATCAACTTTCTTTTCTTGGAGTTTTTTTTGGCACCTCATATTTGGTCACTTGCCTTTTTCTTTCGGTCCCGTGCCGCCTCTCAAACGGTGATACCGCTGCTGCTAAATGGGACCCGCATGTCATCCTCTACGTGCAATCAACTTTCTTTTCTTGGAGTATTTTTTGGAACCTCATATTTGGTCACTTGCCTTTTTCTTTCGATCCCGTGCCGCCTCTCAAACGGTGATACCGCTGCTGCTAAATGGGACCCGCATGTCATCCTCTATGTACTATAAAACTTTATTTTCTTGGATTTTTTGGCACCTGATATTTGGTCACTTTCCTTTTTCTTTCGATCCCGTGCCGCCTCTCAAACGGTGATACCGCTGCTGCAAAATGGGACCCGCATGTCATCCTCTATGTACAATCAAGTTTCTTTTCTTGAATTATTTTTGGCTCCTGATATTTGGTCACTTGCCTTTTTCTTTCGATCTCATGCCACGTTTGAAACGTTGATGAACCTGCTGGCTCATGGGACCCGCATGTCATCCTCTATGTGCTATAAAAGTTTATTTTCTTTGATTTTTTTCACCCTCTGATTTTTGGCTATTTCCTTTTCCTTTTGATCCCTCGCCGCCTTGGAAACGTTGAGTAAGCTGCTGACTCATGGGACCCGCATGTCATCCTCTATGTACAATCAACTTTCTTTTTATTTTGATCTCAAGCCGAATTTGAAACGTTGAGACCGCTCGTCGCTAAATGGGACCCGCATGTCATCCTCTATGTACAATAAAGTTTCTTTTCTTGGATTATATTTGGCTCCTGATATTTTGTCACTTGCATTTTTCTTTCGATCTCATGCCGCCTTTGAAACGTTGAGTAAGCTGCTGGCTCATGGGTCCCGCATGTCATCCTCTACGAATAATAAAAGTTTCCTTTCTTGGAGTTATTTTTGACCCCTAATTTCTGGCTATTTGCCTTTTTCTTTTGATCTCCTGCCCCATTTGAAACGATGAGGACGCTGTTGGCAGGTCGGTCCCACATGTCATCCTCTATGAACAATAAAAGTTTCCTTTGATGGATTTATTTTGAACCCCTAATTAATTTCTGGATATTTCCTTTTTTTTCTTTTGATCCCCTGCCGCCTTGGAATCGTTGAGGATGTTGCTGCCACATGGGTCTCGCATGTCATCCTCTCAGAACGGTAAATGTTTCTTTTCTTGGATTTTGTTACCAAATGATTTTTGGCTTATTTTTTATTTCGATCTCCTGCCGCCTTTAAAACGTTGAGGACGCTGCTGGCTCACGGGTCCCACATGTCAGCCTGTGTGAACAATGAACGATGAGGATCCTGCTGCCTCATGGGTCCCGCATGTCATCCTCTCAGAATGAAAATGTTTCTTTTCTTGGATTTTTACCAACATATTTTTGGTTTATTTTTTCTTTCCATCCCCTGCCGCCTTTAAAACGTTGAAGACGCTGCTGGCTCATGGGTCCCCGATGTCAGCCTCCCCGTACAAGAAACATGTGATATCTTGATTATTTTGCACACAATAAACAGTGTATTTCGCTCTGAGCTATTGCAAACGGATAAATAAAATCTTTATTTTTACATAAACAAACTTATATGTTGAATCTCCTTGTTTTTTGTTTTTGCGAAGCACAGGACTTTCCTGTTTTTTTTAGAAAAAATCCGAACTTTCCTGTTTTGGAGTGGGCTGAAATTGCACGAGTCAGAAGGCCCAACAGGATAGTTCGAAGGCCCAGATGTCCAGATGCAGCCCAATTGAAATCTTTCTTTTCATGGATTTTTTTCACCCCCTGATTTCTGGCTACTTCATTTTTCTTTTGGTCTTGTGCCGTCTTGGAAACGTTGAGACCGCTGCTGCAAAATGGGACCCGCATGTCATCCTCTATGTACAATAAAGTTTCTTTTCTTGGATCCTTATATTTGGTCACTTGCCTTTTTCATGGGTCCCACATGTCATCCTCTATGAAAAATAAAAGTTTCCTTTGTTGGATTTATTTTTTACCCCTAATTTCTGGCTATTTGCCTTTTTCTTTTGATCCCCTGCCCCCTTTGAAACGATGACGACGCAGCTGGCAGGTCGGTCAGCCCCAATAGAAATTAAGTTTTTTTTTCTAAAACGGAAATGCAAATTAAGATGAACACAAACATTAGTTATCATAATAGCTGATCATACATACATACTTGCTAAGAGCAAAAGCTTGCCAGAGTTTTACCACCCATACAATTAATTAGCAGTTCAGATAAGATAACCTTATATAAGTATAACTACAAATGCATTTTCTAAGGGCTCATGGGACAACAGAACTAGACAACCGCGAACTTTATGACCAGCATGTCACAGCGGCATCGAAAAATCTTGACCTTCAACTTTGATCCAATGTGAAGTTTGGCACCGTCAATGAACTTTTTCCACCTGGAAGTAACAGCCAAGCGGCCATCTATGGGACTGACGGAGTACCGTCCCTCCACGGTGAGACCTTCACTCTCCATGATGAGGGATATCTTGCCCCTTCGGCCAGCATTGATATCCCTGGAGATACTTTTAGGCAATTTCTGATTCAAAGCAAGAGATACCACCAAAAATTAGTCAATGGCACCAATGCACTGAACCATGTGAGACTTTGAGCAGAGAAGACATCAAGATAAGAGCAGTTATGCTGTCATATACTCACGAACATAGCCTTCAGATGTGTCCTTGTCACCACACGGGTGGCTACAGCAATGAGCTAAGACCTCGGTGATCTGGCTGGGGCAGGTGCAGGAGCCTGGGCTGGTACACGAGCTGGTGCTGATGCAGGAGACTGGCCGGGCGAGGTGCGATGAACGGTGCCTCTAGAGGAACCGTTGCTGATGCGAGAGACTCGTTGGGCAGGTGCAGTAAACGGTGCGGCTAGAGGAACCGAGTGCTGATGCGGGAGCCTCGCTGGGCAGGTGTAGTATATGGGGCCTCTACAGGAACCAATGCCGATGTAGGGGCCTGCTGGGTAGATGCGGAAACGGAGCTGGGTACGGGAACCGGTGCTAATGCAGGAGAGTGGGAAGCCGGTGTCGGTCTTGGTGTGGGTGCCCTTTGTGACATCCGCTCTCGTTCCATCGGGGATCTGCAGCTTTGATCATGTTAAACCCAGCAAGCTAGAACAGAGGGAATGGTTTAGAACAACTGCTCAGAATGCAGTAATGAAAGGATATGAGTACAAAAAAGTTACATATTATATATTTGGAAGTGTCTCCAACTCTGTAAGCAGTTACATATATCTGCCCGTTTGAGTTTCTGATCCTCAGCTCATTGCCCTTCTTCAGACCGTAGTCAAAAGCAAACTTTCTCCAATCATGTCCATACAAATATGTGATGGCCTGCGTCTTGTAGACATACACCTCATAGACCGTGTAGGTGTTCATCAATTTGCCATTGCCATGCATAGTGAAAGACCCTTCATGCGTACACATCTGGTTAATCATTGGACGAAGCTCACAAGGTACAGTTTGCATGTGAAAATTGATAGTAATGTAAGAAGAAGGAAGACTAAAAACAAGACTTTACTATATGCCAATTCATGCTAAACCCCAAAGAATACATACCTGTAACTCTGTGAAGGAGTTATTAGAAAGGTAGATAGAGCCATAGGAGGTGTTATATGCGGGGTATGTACATGGGCCCGCCATATTCTCGCAAGCTCGGCATCGGGATGGTGAAGGAAACATGGGAGGTACTACTGGTGTGTAGCGCTGAATGTAAGTGGAAGAGTTAGGTTGTGTAAAGTGCATAGTTCAGAGCAATGCAAATGTTGACAAGCGAGTGCATAACACTATGTTACAAACTAAATAATCAAAATTTAGTGTATGATGAATATAAGCATGCTAATTTGGTGTTTCCGAATTCCAAAAAGCATTAGACAGAGCCGGTGATAATATCAGACATAAATCATGGCATGTATATGTGGCTTAAGAAAATATACCCAAACCCTTGAATGGTTATGGCCCGGCTGGTCCTTGGACTTGAGCTTATATAAGCATCCAGAAGGTGAGGCTGACAGTAACTTGGTGGCAGCCTCTGCAGATGCCTCATCAGCAGCAGTTGCAATCCTTTTGACCAATGAAGGCTTAGCAGTTTCGATCGCATATGAAAATTGAAGAGCAACAGACATCAGCAGTGATATATAAAATGAATCTATGAGACACTGATGCATATAGTGCTGGATGTAAGTGGAAGAATAGGGTTGTGTGTGTTTCTGAACTATTGGTAAGCATTAGACAAAGCCGGCAATAAACAGACAAATAAAATCATATATGAGGATTAAGAAAATATACCTGCTTACTGAAAAGTATACCACCCAGCTGGCCCGTGGCCTTGTGCTTGAGGAGGTTTTCAGAAGATGGTGGCGGCACCATCGTCTTCATAGCAGCCTCATCATGATCATTTTTTATCCATTTGAGTAGAGGCACAGAAGTTTCATCCTGCATATGAATAGCAACAGAACTCATCATTGATATTTAATAAATATATGAGGTACACTGATGCAAATAGTTCGGGATGTAAGTGGAAGAATAGGGTTCTGCATAGACAACATTTGACAACAATGCAAATGATTACAAAAGAAGCCAACGGAACTCAACAGTTTATATACTGGATGAGACAGACTGAAAAGTGAAAAAATAGTGTATGATGATTGTAAGCAAACGCAGTGTTTCTGAACTTTTGGTAAGCTTTAGACAAAGCCAACAGTAATTAAACAGATAATAATAAAATCATGTATGTGGATTAAGAAAGTATACCAGATTCATTAAAAGGTCACCACCCAGCTGGCCCATGGCCTCGTGCTTGTAGAGGTTTTCGGAAGATGGTGCCGGCACCATCGTCCTCACAGCAGACCTCATCGGCCTCATTTTGCATCCACTTGAGTAAATGCGCGGCGAGTTTCAGCTCGCATAAGAATGAGAACAGATCTCAACAGATGATATTGAATGACTCGAGACAGATCGATGCATATAGTGCTGGATGTAAGTGGAAGGGTATGGATGTGTATGGACAAGAGTTCACAACTATGCAAGGGTGTATTCGGTTCGAAACAGCGTGGAATGGAATGGAATGGTTCCATTTCGAGAGGAATGGAATGGTTACATTTTTGTTCGGTTGGGAAAAATGGAGAGCGGAACGAGATCGAGGTTAAACTAATCATTTGTCTCAAAATTGTAATTAACAATTGCAAATGACATTTTAATCTCAAAGTCACAATTAACAGCGCCTAATAGTGCTCTTTTAATCTAAAAATCGTAATTAACATCATTTTTTGTTGGGTTAGGGGAACTAGAGAGTAGATGAACATTACTGTATGATGATTGTAAGCAAACGAATTTGTTGTTTCTAAACTTTTGGCTTCGAGATCTTATGGGTTTCAACTCTAGCCTACCCCAACTTGTTTGGGACTCAAAGGCTTGGTTGTTGTTGTTGTAAACTTTTGGCAAGCATTAGAAAAAACCGACAATAAACAGACAAAAATCAAGGCATGTTCTGTGGATTAAGAAAATATACCATATTCATTAAAAGATCACCACCCAGCTGGCGCGTGGCCTTGTGCTTGTAGAGGCATTTAGAAGATGGGGGTGGCATCAACATACTGGCAGCCTGATCAGCCGCAGTTTTGATCTTCCTTTTGAGTAAAGGCCCTAAAGTTTCATTCTGCATATGAATAGCAAAACAAAAGGCAGACCTCAGCAGTGATATTGAATTACTGTATGAGATAGACTGATGCATATAGTGGATGCTCTTAGCCTTTTGCACCGTGAACACTAGCTATGGACAGACAAAAAAACTAGTTGACTCAGCTTTGTCTAGATACCTCCATCCCAAAGTCAAAACAAGTAAAGTTTGACCAAAATTTTAGAACATTCTATCAACAAATATAGTATTGTGTAGATACCATAGGAAAATATATTTCACAACCTATTTAATGATATTAATTTTGTATTTTGCATGTTAATGATTTTTGGTAAAAGCTTAGTCAAACATGGTATAGTTTGACTTTCTAAAAATAATATAAGCCCTAATCTTTGGGATGGAGGTAGTAGTATCTAGAGCTAAAACACATCTAGATACATCCGTATCTACAGATAGTTGAGTCAATTAATTTGGATCTGAGGGAGTATCAGATTCAGACTACATCATGGTAAGTTGGTTAAAAAAATTACCCCTGGGCGGTCCCTGCCCAGCTCGGGAGTTGCATTTCGCTTCTTGTGCTGCGGATTGGGCCATGCTCCTGCAGCAGGTGGAGCGCTATTCTCGTTCCCCATAGCCTCAGCACGGAACCTAGAGGTACCAACCTGCAGAGAATATAGAGCATGGTGTCACAGAGGCTTTACGCACAAACCGCTGAAGACATGTGCTACTTGAAGCATCTTCCAGAACAGGAACAGATTGAGGATGCAGACAGACAGAGTGGATAAGCAAACGGAGTACCTGCTTTGCGGGGCTGGGGACGCAGCTCAGGCTCAGCCAACTGCCCACATGCGTGGTGGCATTACGCTCCATTGCCCCCCACCACCACAGAGGTCTTTCCTTTCCTGTACAAGCTGACAAAAGATACATTGAGGATCAGCAGAAACTACAAAGGTTGCAAATGTCGACAAATAAAGGAAGAACACCCCAATCCAAGCAAAGGTAGCCCCCGCCCCCACCCCCATCAATCACTCCCAGCGCGAGGGTGACCAGAAAGACACCCCTTCGCCCAGAATAGGAAATAGATACGCAAGATATCGAGGTGAGGAAAAAAGAACCGATCTCGAGAAAGGAAAGAACATTACTAGTACTACCTAATCCGCTTGGTCTAGATGCAGCTTGCCCCTCCAAGATGGATGCCTGGACGGTGGAGGACAAAAGGAGGGGATTGAGCTAGCTAGCGGCTTGCATAAAGGGGAGGGGTAATGATAAGGGCTAAGCCCAAGGGTGTGCCCGATCTTCACGGATTTGGGTGGAATTTGTGGGGGAGGTGGAAGAACGCGATGAACACAGAGGGAAATCATGGGATACAAACTCACACACACACAAAAATCGGTTTGTCCTCGTTGGCCCGAACCACCAACTCGATAGAAGTTGCAGGAAAAGACCTTTCGGTAGAAGTCCCGCAAAAAGATCGACGAATCGAAATCCTATAGATCTAGAAGGGTGAAAAGACCAAAATCGATAGAAGTGCAAGCAAAAGACCCAAAGGTAGAAGTGCAAGCAAAAGACCAAGATTGGTAGAAGTCACCAAAGAGATACAATAGGATTCGATAAGGAGCCCGGGTGGGTACAAGATCTAAGATCTATGGTAGGGTTTCCCACAAGGGTCAAGAGGAAAGCTCAGGTTTAATTTCACATCAAGTCTTATCTCAGATCTGAGCCAACAAGGCTATTTATAGTTGGTGGGGTGAAGGGGTAAGTTACATACTGAATCTGCTAGTTTTGGTGTTGAAACGTGTGTAGGCGGAAGTTCCGGCCTCAGGGGGCGGAAGTTCCGGTCGGGCGGAAGTTCCGGTCGTCCTGGGCGGAAGTTCCGGCTGGATTCCCTTCACTAGGGGGGCTGGACAACATCTTGGAGGTATATGGGCGGAAGTTCCGGTCCTGGAGGCCGGAAGTTCCGGTCAGGGCGAAAGTTCCGGCCAACTTCCGGCCTATTTCCGGAAACGACCGATTTCCTTGCAGTAACATCCCAGGGCGTTTTGGCACATTTTCGGAACTAGGGCGGAACTTGGGCGGAAGTTCCGGTGGGCGGAAGTTCCGGTCTCTCGGGGCGGAAATTCCGGTCCTGGGGGGCGGAAGTTCCGGCTCGGGCGCTGTAATTCCATCTTCTTCATTTTCAGCTCCCTCTCCATTGGCTTGGTCTCCATGGCTTGTGTCTTGACCGATATACCTGATTGAACACAAGGTATTTGCATGAAGTAGCATGCCATCCAAAGAGGTATCAAATGCATACGTGGAAAGGAGCGAATTCACCTCTTGGTTTATGGCTTGGGCTCGAGCTCGTGTCATTGGGCCACGAGGAGGGCTTGTCGGTCTTGATGTAGTGTCGACCTTGGGTACGGCTACATCATCTCCCCCCTTGGGAAAGAGTCGTCCTCGACTCTATGGTCTCTTCATCTTCATGATATGGTGAGAGGTCGGACACATTGAATGTGTTGCTCACCAAGTACTTGGATGTTGGTATGTCGATGACGTAGGCGTTGTCATTGATGCGCTTGAGGACCTTGAAGGGACCATCGCCTCGGGGCTTGAGCTTGGAGTTTCTTTCTTGAGGGAAGCGGTCCTTGCGAAGGTGTATCCACACTAAGTCTCCTTCATTGAAGATCCGTGCCTTTTTCTTCATGTTGAGTCTAGTGGCTTGACGAAGAACTTGTTGCTCGATCGTTGCCCTTGTATCTTCATGTAGCTTCTTCATGTATTGGGCTCGCTTGTCGATGTTCATGTTTACTTGCTCATGTAGCGGAAGAGGAAGGAGGTGAATCGCCGTAGGTGGTTCAAACCCGTAGACGACCATGAATGGACTTCTCATTGTTGTAGAATGCTTGGCGCGGTTGTAGGCAAACTCCGCATGCGGGATGCAATCTTCCCATGACTTCAAATTCTTCTTGACAAGGACTCGTAGTAGTGTGGAGAGGCTTCGGTTCACCACTTCGGTTTGCCCATCGGTTTGTGGATGTGATGATGATGAAAACAAAAGCTTGACGTTGAACTTGACCATTAGTTTCTTCCAAAGGTAGCTCATGAATTTGACATCTCGGTCCGATACAATGCTTCTTGGTACGCCGTGGAGTCTCACAATTTCCCTAAAAAACAAGGAGGCAATATGTGAAGCATCATCCGTTCGGGAGCATGGTATGAAATGAGCCATTTTAGAGAATCGATCAACCACTACAAAAATTGAATCATGACCATATTTGGTTCGAGGCAATCCTAGTATGAAATCCATGCTTATATCGGACCAAGGAGCATAAGGAATAGGCAACGGTGTGTAAAGACCATAAGAGTTGGATGTGGACTTAGCTTGTAAGCATGTCGTGCAACGGTTGCATAGGCGCTCCACATCTCGCTTCATTCTTGGCCAATAGTAATGGGTAGATAGCATGGAGAGCGTCTTGTCTCGCCCAAAGTGTCCCATAAGACCACCGCCATGTGACTCTTGCAAAAGCAACTTACGAAGGGAAGACTCGGGTATACAAAGTTTGTTAGCTTTAAACAAGAATCCTTGGTGCAAATAGAAATCGTCGATGCCCTTTTGACTAGAACACTTTGCAAAAATTGGGCCAAAGAAGGTATCGAGGCATATAAGTCTTTGATTTCATCAAGACCCAAAACATGAATATCCAAACGAGTGAGTAAAAGGTTGAGCTTGCGAGAAAGAGCATTCGCAACTACATTGTCCTTGCCCTTCTTGTATTTGATTACATATGGAAAGGACTCAATGAACTCAACCCATTTTGCATGTCTTTTGTTCAAATTGTGTTGACTTTTCAAATACTTCAAAGACTCATGGTCGGAGTGAATGACAAACTCTTTTGGCCAAAGATAGTGTTGCCAAACATCAAGAACACGAACCAAAGCATAAAGTTCCTTGTCATATATAGGATAGTTGAGGCGTGCGCCATCCAACTTCTCGCTATAGTATGCCACGGGTTTTCCATTTTGCATAAGGACACCACCAATTCCAAGTCCACTCGCATCACATTCTATCTCAAAAGTTTTTGCAAAATCGGGAAGAACGAGGAGTGGTGCCTCGGTGAGTTTGTTTTTCAATTCACCAAAAGCGTTTTGTTGTGCCTTGCCCCAAACAAACGGAACATTCTTTTTTGTATGCTCATTTAAAGGGCAAGCAATGGTGCTAAAATCTTTCACAAATCGTCTATAGAAACCGGCAAGTCCATGAAAACTTCGAACTTGACCAACGTTTGTAGGAGTGGGCCAATTGTGGATGGCCTCAACCTTCGAAGAATCAACTTCAATCCCATTGGCGGAAACCACAAATCCAAGAAAAACCAGCTTGCTTTGTGCAAAGGTGCACTTGGGAAGATTTGCAAAGAGCTTTTCACGGCGCAAGATGCATAAGACTTCTCTCACATGTTGCACATGGTCCTCGAGATTTTTGCTATAAATGAGAATATCATCGAAATAGACAACCACACTCTTGCCAATGAGAGGTCGCAAGATGTGATTCATGAGACGCATGAAAGTAGATGGAGCATTTGAAACACCAAATGGCATGACAAGCCATTCATAGAGACCAAGTTTGGTCTTGAATGCCGTCTTCCATTCATCACCAATTGCCATGCGGATTTGGTGGTAGCCACTACGCAAATCTATCTTGGAAAAAATTGTGGCACCACTCAAATCATCAAGCATGTCATCTAAACGCGGAATGGGATGGAGGTATCGAACGGTAATGGCATTGATGGGGCGACAATCCATACACATTCGTTGCGACTCATCCGGTTTAGGAACGAGAATCACGGGAACCGCACAAGGGCTTAAGCTTTCACGTACATACCCTTTTTCGAGGAGATCTTGAATTTGGCGTTGAATCTCCTTTGTGTCTTCGGGGTTGGTGCGGTAGGCGGCGTGGTTTGGTAGAGGGGCGCCGGGTATGAGGTCGATGCGGTGCTCGATCCCTCGAAGCGGTGGTAGTCCATGAGGAATGTGGTGACCCGGCATACCACTGCATGGTGTAGTATGCAAGTCTGATATAACACCAATGAAACACCGTTCCACTAGTATTATATCGCTCAGAGTGGTACAACAGAAACATATGCGGGTCCAAGGCATG
>NC_061513.1:198923493-198961553 GCF_022539505.1 Lolium rigidum
ATAATACTTATGTATATGACATATAGTTGGTTATAAATGATGTAATTATATACTTGATTAAAAAGGTTTCATTGAGAATTAATTTCAATGAAAGGATATGGACTGAAACAAATTTAGTGTCAAGATCTATGAAGATAGATTGAAATACATTATAAAGTTTAAGTCAAAGTACATAGAATAGATACTGAAGTAGTTCAATATAGAAATATTAAGAAAATGTTCTTATCATGTGAAGTTTTAACAAGACTTGAGTGTATTTTACACTCAATGAGTAAAAACACATGAGTGATTATAGATCACGAATAATATGTACACAATCAGATGTACTGTGCTCTTAAAAAATGTTATGAGCATGTACCAGAATGATTCATGTGACGATCATTGAAAAACAGTAAAGAATATTCTTGTGTACTGATGGCGTGTATTTCACACGTTCGTTGGGTAACCCCAAGAGGAAGGTATGATGCGCACAGCAGCAAGTTTTCCCTCAGAAAGAAACCAAGGTTTATCGAACCAGGAGGAGCCAAGAAGCACGTTGAAGGTTGATGGCGGCGGGATGTAGTGCGGCGCAACACCAGAGATTCCGGCGCCAACGTGGAACCTGCACAACACAACCAAAGTACTTTGCCCCAACGAAACAGGTGAGGTTGTCAATCTCACCGGCTTGCTGTAACAAAGGATTAACCGTATTGTGTGGAAGATGATTGTTTGCGAGAGAAAATAGTAAAAATAAGTATTGCAGCAGATTTGTATTTCGAGTATTAAAGAATGGACCGGGGTCCACAGTTCACTAGAGGTGTCTCTCCCATAAGATAAAAGCATGTTGGGTGAACAAATTACAGTCGGGCAATTGACAAATAGAGAGGGAATAACAATGCACATACATGACATGATAAGTATAGTGAGATTTAATTGGGCATTACGACAAAGTACATAGACCGCCATCCAACTGCATCTATGCCTAAAAAGTCCACCTTCAGGTTATCATCCGAACCCCCTCCAGTATTAAGTTGCCAAGCAACAGACAACTGCATTAAGTATGGTGCGTAATGTAATCAACAACTACATCCTCGGACATAGCGCCAATGTTTTATCCCTAGTGGCAACAGCCACAACACAACCTTAGAACTTTACGTCACTGTCCCAGGTGTCAATGCAGGCATGAACCCACTATCGAACATAAATACTCCCTCTTGGAGTTAAAAGTAAAAACTTGGCCAGAGCCTCTACTAGTAACGGAGAGCATGCAAGATCATAAACAACACATATGTAATAACTTGATAATTAACATGACATGGTATTCTCTATCCATCGGATCCCGACAAACACAACATAGAGTATTACGGATAGATGATCTTGATCATGTTAGGCAGCTCACAAGATCCAACAATGAAGCACAATGAGGAGAAGACAACCATCTAGCTACTGCTATGGACCCATAGTCCAGGGGTGAACTACTCACTCATCACTCCGGAGGCGACCATGGCGGTGTAGAGTCCTCCGGGAGATGAATCCCCTCTTCGGCAGGGTGCGGGAGGAGATCTCCGGAATCCCCGAGATGGGATCGGCGGCGGCGGCGTCTCAGTAAGGTTTTCCGTATCGCGGTTTTTCGCATCAGGGGTTTCGCGACGGAGGCTTTAAGTAGGCGGAAGGGCAGAGTCGGGGGCCCGACGAGGGGGCCACACCATAGGGCGGCGCGGGCCCCCCCAGGCCGCGCCGCCTTGTGGTGTCGCCACCTCGTGGCCCCGCTTCGTATGTTCTTCGGTCTTCTGGAAGCTCCGTGGAAAAATAGGCCCCTGGGTCTTTGTTTCGTCCAATTCCGAGAATATTTCGTTACTAGGATTTCTGAAACCAAAAACAGCGAGAAAACGAGAACCGGCACTTCGGCATCTTGTTAATAGGTTAGTTCCGGAAAATACACGAATATGACATAAAGTGTGCATAAAACATGTAGGTATCATCAATAATATGGCATAGAACATAAGAAATTATCGATACGTCGGAGACGTATCAAGCATCCCCAAGCTTAGTTCTGCTCGTCCCGAGCAGGTAAAACGATAACAAAGATAATTTCTGAAGTGATATGCCATCATAACCTTGATCATACTATTTGTAAACATATGTAATGGATGCAGCGATCAAAACAATGGTAATGACATGAGTAAACAGGTGAATCATATAGCAAAGACTTTTCATGAATAGTACTTTGAGACAAGTATTAATAAGTCTTGCATAAGAGTTAACTCATAAAGCAATAAATCAAAGTAAAGGTATTGAAGCAACACAAAGGAAGATTAAGTTTCAGCGGTTGCTTTCAACTTGTAACATGTATATCTCATGGATAATTGTCAACATAGAGTAATATAACAAGTACAATATGCAAGTATGTAGGAATCAATGCACAGTTCACACAAGTGTTTGCTTCTTGAGGTGGAGAGAAATAGGTGAACTGACTCAACATAAAAGTAAAGAGAATGGTCCTTCAAAGAGGAAAGCATCGATTGCTATATTTGTGCTAGAGCTTTTATTTTGAAAACATGAAACAATTTTGTCAACGGTAGTAATAAAGCATATGAGTTATGTACATTATATCTTACAAGTTGCAAGTCTCATGCATAGTATACTAATAGTGCCCGCACCTTGTCCTAATTAACTTGGACTACCGGATCTTTGCAATGCACATGTTTTGACCAAGTGTCACAATGGGGTACCTCCATGCCGCCTGTACAAAGGTCTAAGGAGAAAGCTCGCATTTTGGATTTCTCGCTTTTGATTATTCTCAACTTAGACATCCATACCGGGACAACATGGACAACGAGATAATGGACTCCTCTTTAATGCATAAGCATGTGGCAACAATTATTATTCTCATATGAGATTGAGGATATATGTCCAAACTGAAACTTCCACCATGAATCATGGCTTTAGTTAGCGGCCCAAAGTTCTTCTCTAACAATATGCATGCTCCAACCATGAAGGTGGTAGATCTCTCTTGCTTCGGACAAGACGGACATGCATAGCAACTCACATGATATCCAACAAAGAATAGTTGATGGCGTCCCCGAAACATGGTTATCGCTCAACAAGCAACTTAATAAGAGATAAAGTGCATAAGTACATATTCAATACCACAATAGTTTTTAAGCTATTTGTCCCATGAGCTATATATTGCAAAGGTGAATGATGGAATTTTAAAGGTAGCACTCAAGCAATTTACTTTGGAATGGCGGATAAATACCATGTAGTAGGTCGGTATGGTGGACACAAATGGCATAGTGGTTGGCTCAAGTATTTTGGATGCATGAGAAGTATTCCCTCTCGATACAAGGTTTAGGCTAGCAAGGTTATTTGAAACAAACACAAGGATGAACGGTACAGCAAAACTCACATAAAAGACATATGGTAAACATTATAAGACTCCATACCGTCTTCCTTGTTGTTCAAAACTCAATACTAGATGTTATCTAGACTCTAGAGAAACCAAATATGCAAACCAAATTAGCAAGCTCTAAGTATTTCTTCATTAATGGGTGCAAAGTATATGATGCAAGAGCTTAAACATGAGCACAACAATTGCCAAGTATCAAATTATCCAAGACATTTTAGAGTTACTACATGTAGCATTTTCCAATTCCAACCATATAACAATTTAACGAAGAAGAAACTTCGCCATGAATACTATGAGTAGAGCCTAAGGACATATTTGTCCATATGCTACAGCGGAGCGTGTCTCTCTCCCACAAAGTGAATGCTAGGATCCATTTTATTCAAACAAAACAAAAAACAAAAACAAACCGACGCTCCAAGCAAAGTACATAAGATGTGACGGAATAAAAATATAGTTTCGGGGAGGAACTCGATAATGTTGTCGATGAAGAAGGGGATGCCTTGGGCATCCCCAAGCTTAGACGCTTGAGTCTTCTTAGAATATGCAGGGGTGAACCACCGGGGCATCCCCAAGCTTAGAGCTTTCACTCTCCTTGATCATATTGCATCATACTCCTCTCTTGATCCTTGAAAACTTCCTCCACACCAAACTCGAAACAACTCATTAGAGGGTTAGTGCATAATAATCACATGTTCGAGGTCACAATCATTCTTAACACTTCTGGACATTGCATAAAGCTACTTGGACATTAGTGGATCAAAGAAATTCATCCAACATAGCAAAAGAGGCAATGCGAAATAAAAGACAGAATCTGTCAAAACAGAACAGTCCGTAAAGATGGATTTTATTAGGCCACCAGACTTGCTCAAACGAAAATGCTCAAATTGAATGAAAGTTGCGTACATATCTGAGGATCATGCTCGTAAATTGGCTTAATTTTCTGAGCTACCTACAGGGAGATAGACCCAGATTCGTGACAGCAAAGAAAGCTGGAACTGCGCAGTAATCCAAATCTAGTACTTACTTTTCTATCAAAGACTTTACTTGGCACAACAAAACTCAAAACTAAGATAAGGAGAGGTTGCTACAGTAGTAAACAACTTCCAAGACACAAATATAAAACAAAAATACTGTAGTAAAAACATGGGTTGTCTCCCATAAGCGCTTTTCTTTAACGCCTTTCAGCTAGGCGCAGAAAGTGTAACTCAAGTGTTATCGAAGGGTGGTGCACCTACAGCGGGGTTTGGAGTTTTCTCAACCATGCATAGTATATTGGATACATAAGTTTCAGCGTCTCCCTTCTCATTAGTCTTGGGCTTGCTACTCTCATCGAACAAATTTTCGGGAACAAGCCAAGCATAGTTATGTTCTAGTGCATCATTCATAGCTAGGAGTTTACATGGTATGGGTGCTTTGATCTCCCCACCATCATCAATATTATTAGTGTATCTTATTCTATCCATGTCCATCTTTTCAAGGAGACCAACAAAATTAGTATGAGAACCAAGCATATTAAATTTAGCAAAGACCTTTCTAGCCTCTCTTGCTAGACCACCAAATTCTCTAAGAAGGGTTTCTAAAACAAAATCTTTCTTTTCCCCTTCTTCCATATCACCAAGTGTAAGAAACATGTGTTGGATTATAGGATTTAGATTAACAAATTTAGTTTCCAACGAGGCGAACTAAAGCAGCGAGCAGCAATTTCATAAGTGGGAGCAAGGTCTACCAAGTGTCTATCTTCAAAATCTTCAATGGTACTAACATGGGTGAAAAATTCTTCTATATTGTTTCTCCCAATGATAGACCCGCGTCCTACCGGTATGTTCTTTGTGGTAAAATTAAAAGGAAACATGATGAAATAAGTAAAGTAAATGCAAGTAACTAATTTTTTTGTGTTTTTGATATAGCAAACAAGATAGCAAATAAAGTAAAGCTAGCAACTAATTTTTTTGTGTTTTGATATAATGCAGCAAACAAAGTAGTAAATAAAATAAAGCAAGACAAAAACAAAGTAAAGAGATTGGGAAGTGGAGACTCCCCTTGCAGCGTGTCTTGATCTCCCCGGCAACGGCGCCGAGAAAATATGCTTGATGGCGTGTATTTCACACGTTCGTTGGGCAACCCCAAGAGGAAGGTATGATGCGCACAGCAGCAAGTTTTCCCTCGAGAAAGAAACCAAGGTTTATCGAACCAGGGAGGAGCCAAGAAGCACGTTGAAGGTTGATGGCGGCGGGATGTAGTGCGGCGCAACACCAGAGATTCCGGCGCCAACGTGGAACCTGCACAACACAACCAAAGTACTTTGCCCCAACGAAACAGTGAGGTTGTCAATCTCACCGGCTTGCTGTAACAAAGGATTAACCGTATTGTGTGGAAGATGATTGTTTGCAGACAAAATAGTAAAAACAAGTATTGCAGCAGATTTGTATTTCAGTATTAAAGAATGGACCGGGGTCCATAGTTCACTAGAGGTGTCTCTCCCATAAGATAAAAGCATGTTGGGTGAACAAATTACAGTCGGGCAATTGACAAATAGAGAGGGCATAACAATGCACATACATGACATGATAAGTATAGTGAGATTTAATTGGGCATTACGACAAAGTACATAGACCGCCATCCAACTGCATCTATGCCTAAAAAGTCCACCTTCGAGGTTATCATCCGAACCCCCTCCGAGTATTAAGTTGCCAAGCAACGGACAATTGCATTAAGTATGGTGCGTAATGTAATCAACAACTACATCCTCGGACATAGCGCCAATGTTTTATCCCTAGTGGCAACAGCACAACACAACCTTAGAACTTTCGTCACTCGTCCCGAGTGTCAATGCGGGCATGAACCCACTATCGAACATAAATACTCCCTCTTGGAGTTAAAAGTAAAAACTTGGCCGAGCCTCTACTAGTAACGGAGAGCATGCAAGATCATAAACAACACATATGTAATAACTTGATAATTAACATGACATGGTATTCTCTATCCATCGGATCCCGACAAACACAACATAGAGTATTACGGATAGATGATCTTGATCATGTTAGGCAGCTCACAAGATCCAACAATGAAGCACAATGAGGAGAAGACAACCATCTAGCTACTGCTATGGACCCATAGTCCAGGGGTGAACTACTCACTCATCACTCCGGAGGCGACCATGGCGGTGTAGAGTCCTCCGGGAGATGAATCCCCTCTCCGGCAGGGTGCCGGAGGAGATCTCCGGAATCCCCCGAGATGGGATCGGCGGCGGCGGCGTCTCGTAAGGTTTTCCGTATCGTGGTTTTTCGCATCAGGGGTTTCGCGACGGAGGCTTTAAGTAGGCGGAAGGGCAGAGTCGGGGCCTGACGAGGGGGCCACACCATAGGGCGGCGCGGCCCCCAGGCCGCGCCGCCTTGTGGTGTCGCCACCTCGTGGCCCCACTTCGTATGTTCTTCGGTCTTCTGGAAGCTCCGTGGAAAAATAGGCCCCTGGGTCTTTGTTTCGTCCAATTCCGAGAATATTTCGTTACTAGGATTTCTGAAACCAAAAACAGCGAGAAAACAGAAGCTGGCACTTCGGCATCTTGTTAATAGGTTAGTTCCAGAAAATGCACGAATATGACATAAAGTGTGCATAAAACATGTAGGTATCATCAATAATATGGCATAGAACATAAGAAATTATCGATACGTCGGAGACGTATCATGTACTTAAGAAGAACCAAGAATATATATATATATATATATAGTTTTATATGGAGAAATGACAAACAAACCGTTGTAAGGTGTTGCACCGATATTTGTTTTGTCACATATGAAAATAAAGTTTCAATCTCAAATTAGACTAAGTGTTGTTTAAAAGGTAGCACAATGAGCTAGAAGTTGTCTATGCTAGATTTAGAAGAGTTCAAAATATTGTGACGGATTCTACAAAAGAAGGCGAGTATGTCATTGTTTTGACAATGACAGAGGATGTTAAGTCAAGAGGTTCTTTGAGAACTTGGTGTAGTTCCGACAGAGTCGGAACTTTGAAGCTATATTGTGTGTGACAATATTAGTGACATATTTCAGACCGCGGAATTAAGGTTCCACCAGAAGACCAAACATATTTAATGCCGACTCATTTGGAAATGAGTGATGCGTTGAGACGCAAATAAATTGCAAAATACATACGTTTCTGAGCGTGTCAGATCCGTTGACTAAAACCTCTCTCGTGAGCAAAACATGATAAAGCACCGGAAGGCCAAGGTGTTATATCTTTACAAATGTAAACTAGATTATTGACTCTAGTGCAAGTGGGAGACTGTTGGAGATATGCCCAAGAGTCAATAATAAAATGGTTATTATAATATATCTTTGTGTTTATGATAATGTTTACATATCATGCTATAATTGTATTAACCGAAACATTGATACATGTGTGTTATGTGAACAACAAAGAGTCCCTAGTAAGCCTCTTGTATAACTAGCTTGTTGACTAATAGATGATCATGGTTTCGTGATCATGAACATTGGATGTTATTAATAACAAGATTATGTCATTATATGAATGATGTAATGGACCCACCCAATTAAGCGTAGCATAAGATCACGTCATTAAGTTATTTGCTATAAGCTTTCGATACATAGTTACCTAGTCCTTATGACCATGAGATCATGTAAATCACTTATACTGGAAAGATACTTTGATTACATCAAACTCCACTGCGTAAATGGGTGGTTATAAAGGTGGGATTAAGTATCCGGAAAGTATGAGTTGAGGCATATGGATCAACAGTGGGATTTGTCCATCCCGATGACGGATAGATATACTCTAGGCCCTCTCGGTGGAATGTCGTCTAATAGCTTGCAAGCATATGAATGGTTCATAAGAGACCACATACCACGGTACGAGTAAAGAGTACTTGTCATGAGATGAGGTTGAACGAGGTATAGAGATACCGATGATCAAACCTCGGACAAGTAAAATATCGCGTGACAAAGGGAATCGGTATCATATGTAAATGGTTCAGTCGATCACTAAAGTCATCGTTGAATATGTGGGAGCCATTATGGATCTCCGGATCCCGCTATTGGTTATTGGTCGGAGAGAAGTCTCAACCATGTCTACATAGTTCGCGAACCGTAGGGTGACACACTTAAGGTTTGATGTCGTTTAAGTAGATATGGAATATGGAATGGAGTTCGAAGTTTTGTTCGGAGTCTCGGATGGGATCCAGGACATCACGAGGAGTTCCGGAATGGTCCGGAGAATAAGATTCATATATAGGAAGTCACTTTCCAAGTTTGGAAATGATCCGGTGAATTTATGGAAGGTGGTTTCTAGAATTATCCGGAATAAATCACTATGTAAGGAGGAGTCCCGGAGGGACTCCACAAACCCTAACCAGCCAACCAAGTGGGAGGGTGGAGTCCATGGTGGACTCCACCTCCTTGGCCGGCCAAGTAAAGGGGGGAAGGGGAGAGTCCCTGTCCCTCTAGGTTTCGTCCATAAGGCGGTTTTTCGTTGGGGTCTTATTCGAAGACTTTGGGCAAACCCTTGGGGTTCCACCTATATAATGAGGAGGAGAGGGAGGGGCTGCCCATGGCTTGTCCGCACCACCCCTGCCCCCTTGAGCCCGGCGCCCATAGCCCCCTCTCCCCAAACCCTAGCCTCCCCTCCTCCACATACAAACTCCCGCAGCGCATAGGCGAAGCTCTGCTGGAGTTCTCCACCACCACCGCCACCACGCCGTCGTGCTGCCGGGATTCCGAGGAGGATCTACTACTTCCGCTGCCCGCTGGAATGGGGAGAAGGACGTCGTCTTCATCAACACCGAACATGTGACCGAGTATGGAGGTGCTGCCCGATTGTGGCACCGTCAAGATCTTCTACGTGCTTTTGAAAGCGGCAAGTGATCGTCTACCGCAGCAACGAGAGCCTCCTCTTGTAGGCTTTGGAAATCTTCAAGGGTTAGTCTCGTTCATCCCCTCGTTGCTCCCATCTTCTAGATTGCATCTTGGCTTGGATTGCGTTCTCGCGGTAGGAATTTTTTTGTTTTCTATGCAACATATCCCTACAGTAGTATGACAAGTATATTTGTACTACAGGCTAGATAGCAGAGTGATAGCATGCCAAACTAAGTCCTTACTTTGTTAGCTTACAATGAACTAGATACAAAACAATGGCATCACCTGTAGCACAAGGAATGCAAGCCAACATGTTCATGGAGTAAAAAATTGGCACAAACAACATAGTAGCATGCCATAATTTTTGTAACAACGACTGAGCAAGATAGAAGTTATGATGGCTACATCTACAGAGCAGGTAATGCAAACCAAAATGTTCAATCGCTTAAAGTTAGCAATGAACTAGAAAATAGCAAGGTGTTACGGTCATATCTAGGAATGAACTAAAAGAGCTTCAGACAAACAAGCATCTGAACCCAGAACATGGCGCTAAAACAAGGGACTTACATTAGGAGAAGCACTATGTGGGAGTCACAGCAGATCTTCCTGGGGTTGATAGATCCGGTGATGAAGTATGCTACATGTGCTACTTGGGGTTGGAGAGACGGCCATTACAATTCATGGTTACTCATCTCATCTGCAAAAACATAACGGCACGTCGTTAGCACAAACAGGTTCCCCAAGATTAAATAAGAACTTGCAGGCAAGCAATAGAAAAGCGACAGTAGAAGAGTTTAGATCATGCACGGCGCCGGTGAAGCAGATCCGGTTCATGCACAGCGGTGTCGGTGAGCAAGATCCGATGCGGTGGACGACGGATCCGGCGAAGCGGCTCCGGTGGGGTGGACGATACCGCAGCTGAAGCGACTGCGGTAGACTGCTGGATGAGCATATGGTTTCGAGGTTCGGCGGGGATGATCCGGTCTGGTTGATATGACGGCGTCGATGAAGCGGCTCCGGCAGGCAGCCGGATGACGAGGATCGCGAGGCCTCGGGTAGGCCAGGGAAGTCTGGCGGGGATGTTCCGGTGCGGTGGTCGTGGAGGTGGGAGAGAGAGCGACTTGGGAAGTTCCGGCGGGTGGTCTGAGGGAAATGAATTTTTTTCGGTTAGTTTCCGGGGCTAGGGAGGTGGTGATCGAAAAAAGTAACGTGTAGACCCCCCACCAACCGACTTATACATGAACATTGTTGTCATCTTTACGAGGGTAGAATGGGAAGTTAGACGCGTGTGAAATATTTGTATTTTTCGGACGGGAAGTTTTGCCGCTGGAATGAGATTTCGAATTTGGCTACAGTCCAAGTAATACAAAAATATGAGACCGTACTAGTACGGCCAAGTGTCACGTCAAGTCATCATCATGTTGATAATCGGTTACCACGATCATAATCATGATGTATCTTGAAAATCAATTTTGAAAAGCCCTTCCGAAATATTTCGGGATTTGTAGGAGATTTTGTGTAACAACCCAACCTTTGTAACTTTGTTTAAGTAAGGTTTAGTGGTGTAAAAATCAGGGCCAACAAAAACTTTTTTTCTTAACCTATAGACATAGTGTTTCTTGCATGATTGTCTTGTTTGATTCTGATAAGCATGCCTGCTTGTGCTGATTTTTGAACAAGATTGTGGCCCAGCCAAATCCTTGTGCCCTAGTGATCATGTCATCAAAACAACTACTAACTATTTGACAAAAGTGTTATCTTGGCAACTTCCCTTTTTTTCAACTGAACTAGCTTTTCTAAAACAAAGAGCCAAGATTTATTTTGACACAAAGGTTTTCCAAAACTAAGTATTTATTAAACCTATGGAGACGTACCAGTGGTATGGTCTCACTATCTTGCAAAACCTCGTTGTACAAACTTTTACACATGGTTTTCAAACATTTTTTTAAAAGCGATATAAATTAGGAGATGTTCGTGTCTCCACTATATATTTTCTAGAAAATATTGCCCCAAAGCTTTATTCCCCTATTAAGGACCTTTCTCAAACACTACCATGACTGATCATTATTGAGCCCTTGTTCAACAATTCCTTCTTGATTTGTTTGATAGATGTTCTATTGTCATTGTTGACTGTGTGTGATGAATCGATCTTGTGTGACTCTGTTTGACTTTGATGCTTTGAGTATATGCTTCTGGTTCTCCTACCGAAAATTTATAACTCCTATTAGATTGCAAAATCAACCAAGAAAATCTTTAGAAACCAATATCACTTTATCTCTTGTGGCCATATTAAAAAATTCCAAAATTAAGTTCCCTCCACCTAACCCAAAACTCTTTTTAATATTTTCTTCTCTATTTTGTTTTCACTACAAAGTGATTTATAATTTTTCCAAACTATTTCAAATAATTTTCTCAAATAAAATAGGAAGTGTAGCTGGTATTCTATATCATCTCATTTCCACCCTAAAAATTTCTTCATTCTATTTTCTTTTGGCAAAATGCAAGTAGAAATTTATTTTTGAATTCAAAATAATATCTTGTACTTCTCAAAAAATTTCAAAGCTAATGTATTTGAATTTTGTTCAACCTTGAGCCAACTCACAGATAATGGTCCAAGCAAACACAAATAAAGCCGACTTAATATAATCTTTCATTCAATAAATACGTCCCTTAGATCCATCATTCGTCATCAACACTTTGGAAAAATAAATTGATCAAAAGTGGTCAATGTCAACTTAATCAACACACATGACAATCTCCATTCCATCTTTTTTTTTCTTTCTCAACCACTCCTACTCATCACCATAATCACCTTGATTTAAATCCACCACCTCCATCCCTGATGCTTTATTCCATGTCGATGTTGGGAATAAATTCATCCCTTTCCTATAATCCCTAATTGATCATCTTATGCACCCTCACCTATCTTCATCAAAAATCTTCTTGTGAGACCACCACGCCATCCCTTTGACCATACCAGCACCCACACCTATTTTGGTCGGCCAACACTGTAGCAGTGACCCTCCTTGTCTGTTAGTGTTTGGAGAAGAAGAATGACAGATGTCTATGCATGATTTTGGCTAGATTCTTGGACAAACCATTGCTGCCACGTCTCTCTCTCTCCCTTCTCACGAGTAAGAGGGTGAGCATCTGCCCCACCCTTCTGGCCACTTGGGAAACCCTAGCAACTAGCTCTGCCTCCCTCCATCTCTCTCTCACCTTGCCATGGACACCGATGGCATGCACCAAATGTTATCGAGCATCTCAGCCCGAGCTGCCGCGCCACTAGCCTCCCCTATGTGTCCTCAGTTGTAACCAAGCATGACCTAGCTCTTGTATTCTTCCTGTTGGTCGCAAACGACCCCGCTCTGAACGCCGACGCAGTGTCAAGCACCTGGCGGGCGTGTGTTCGGCGTCCTTCCACCGAGCCGACCGGACCTCCCCTGCTCTGTCCTCTCGCCTCAGGCCGCTCCTCGCCCCTCTTAACCTTTTGGAGCATCCCTGCTCCCGTTCTTGTCCCCTTTCTCCTGGCCGCGCTCGCCGCCCATGGCCGCCAAGCCGCGGATGCCACGTCGTGGCAGAGCACGACCTTGCTGCCTTTAAGCACGCACCCAGGCCTCCCCACATGCACATCCTTCTCCAACTCAGCAACGCCTCACACCAAGCCCCAGCACCGCACCTTCGACCAATGACTGTCTGGTGGACACCGGCGTCCATCGCCATGGTCCCTGTCCACCGTGCACCCCCGCTCTGTTGTTTTTAACTCGACCCAGCCTCAACACCGATCTCCGCTCCTCACACATCCCCTGACTCACTCTCTCTCTCCCTCTTGCTTTCGCGGAAACACTCCCGGACGCCGCCGTTGCTCTCTTACCTCGCGGCCATGCTCAAGGCCGAGCCGAGCTCGCCTATCTGCATGCCATCGTGCGCGTCGTCGTCTTTGTTGCACTCCATCTATTCTCCCTACTCTCTCTTCCTGCATGTATCTCTTATCTCTCTGGCCCTCCTAACACGTCTGTTCTCCCTCGCAGTGAACCAGGGCGGCCGTCGCTGTCGAGGCTAGTGCGGGTCGTCGCCGTGTTTTCCCTCGACCTGACCGGCGCCAGGAAGCCGCGAGCTCGTTCGACGCACCAACCGAGCCGCTCCATACCGTGGCTTCATCCTCGAAGATCCCCCACACCATCCCGACCTCGTCCTCGTCACCTCCGAGCGCTCTTGGCCGGAGCAAGGGTGATGAGCACGTCTGAACCGACGGCATTGTTCCTCCCGAAACACTTTAACCCACTCAGACGCAACAAAATCCTGAAGGAGAAATACTGTCGGCTCTAGGACAGGATATTTCAACCTCTTTTCGCTCGGAGATGAACTGCACGGTTGCTGTGGCTCCGGCGACGGAAACTGCGAATCCCCAAGCGAGATCGACAAGAGCATAGCCGCACGACGCTGCTCAAAACGCGATTTCAACCTTTTGACGTACCTTGCAGATGGAGAGGCAAAAACCTCCGGTAATGACTGCCGGTAAACCTCCGACGACCGGGGAGAATGGTCCTCCTGAACCTCCTCATCTTCATCCTCAGTAGCTACACACCAGAACTTGCCGCCGAACGGCGGAGGAACGTCACCAGGGGCGTCACCCAGGGCGTCACCTAACGGCTCCATTGGTGGCCAAACTATGAGCAACCTTCTATGTTGTTTGGCATCCCCCAAACTATGGATTTTGTACTGCAAATCTATGCGAGATATCCGAACCTGGTTAATTTAGTATTTGTCTAGAAACTCTTTTTACGCATAGACATGAAATGAACAGTTGGCAATTGGGTTTTCTATTCTCTTGAACCGGCTATTTGATAGTTGTTGGCTGCTTCACCAAACAGTAATATTTTGTACACTCCCTTTTCAGTGTACCGACTAAGAAAATATAATGTGGCAAGTAGATGTAGCAGTACATACATGTATACACATGTCTAACATCCATAAGAACCCTACTTGTACGGTTCAACCTCAGACCACCAAATATGTCTATTAAGATCCCTCTGAACTCTGAAGCAATAGTCTTAAAAGGATTTGGGTTTTTTTTTATGTGAGATTAAAGACGAATAATGTCAAGCCTGCAATTACACCTATTGAGTCTGTAGCATGATGAAGCAATAAACTGGGTACAATAGTGACATACACCATGAGGAGGCTCAACTGGCTGCTTACCAAGACGAATTGTGCACCTCCAATCATCCGTATCTATAGAAGAATGAGTAGTAGAAGACTCCCCGACATGATCATTAAACGGGACGGGAAATTACCCTACATCAGAGCCTATAATCACCAGAACATAAATGCCAGATGAACAAAGGCCTCGGCAGAGAAGTTGTACGTTGTCCAAGAAGAGAAGAACAAAGACTCCGGCAGAGAAGATGTACGTTGTCCAAGACCAGCAAACATGGGCACCTACAATTAAGCATCTCACAATAGATAGGAAATAGATGGGAAAGCATAGCACATCACAGAATCAAGAAAACAGAGGTAAAACATCATTAAGGTAAGTATTAGACTTGTATCTTGCAGCAGACCCATAAAAGGTAGCACCAAACCCTTGGTCTACCTAGATAGAGATTAAAGAGAAACAGAAAACTACAAAATAAACTTGCAATTCAAATTGTGTTGTTGAAAAAGTTTCAAATAGAAAACAATATGAACACAAAATCATGTAGTTACTCAAGTTACTATAGTAAATTACGTAATTGGTCTTATTTCCCTAAATCCACCCGTCTTTGAATTACATAAAGTGATGCGTCGATAACCTACAATAAGAGAGAACCTACAAACTTTAAGCTAAAGACAATATACACTGATGTTTTTCTTGATGTTATTTCCGTTTAAGGATAACCTAAAATATGCAGATCGTCACAGGGATCATATAGGTACATTCAGCTGCCTAGTTCTAATCATTGTCGAGAAATTATCTTTTCCTGCTGATATTGAGCAATTTATTCAAGAATAAGCTTGGTGGCGTTGCTTTGATACCTAACTTCCTTCATGGAAAAGGCATGTCGAGATACCTATGCAGTACATGTGCATGAGCTCACATGATGCCAATTTTATTTGAAGCGTTGTTCACATGCCTGCTCCCTATGTGCATAATTAGATGGAGATAAAATGACACCAACTTCAGAAAGGAAAAAACGCTGAGAGATCAGACAACCCTCAAGGATGATAAAAAGAACTAAACAGATTGTTGAATCACCTGTCTGTAGAGCAAATAACCTCACGAAAGTATCAATAAGACTGTTCATGTCAACAGTTCTGCTCCTGCGAGAACACAAAACAAAATCAGAAGAACACAAAGCATTCATAGATAATAAAATATGACAGAACAGAAACCAGTAGGAAAGAAAGAAAAACAATGAATCACTGCGGTACCATCAAGCATATCTGCAACATGCCACTTCCAACTAAATTTCACATCTCCAGACAAAGCAAGAATACGACAAGATGCATCTATTGCGGTGGATTTTTAGTTCTGAGAAGCGGAGGCAAATGGCATTTACTTGACCGGAGGGTAGTGAGATGGTGGCCGCTGCTCTCTCCTGCCTCTGGTGATCTCCCGGGCGTTCCTTGCGTCTCAATTCCGCTGCAAGTTTCTCATCTTCTTCTTGATCCGGCCGCCGCCGTTTTCTTTCGGATCATGGTCTGCCGATGTCACCCGCCCTTGCTTGTTCGCCAACAAATGCTTCTCCGCCGCCGGTAACTGCCAGCACAGTGCTGAGGTCGCCGCCGCTGGCCACTGCCTGCTCCAACCCGAGGTCGCCGCCATCGTCCCGCGCGCCCCGAGGATCGAAGAAAGGAGACCGAACAACAGGGGCAGTGGAAGAAGGAGGAGCTCGTGGCGGTAGTCAGTCCCTCCCTCCTTCCACCTCCTACCCCTGATCTCATCCGTTCCTTTCTCCTCCCCTTTCCCTGCTAGGGCATGTTCCGCCTACACATCAAGAGAGAGAGAGAGAATGAAGACCAGAGAGGGACGGGTCAGGTGATGGGAACGATCAGGCGAGGGCGGCGGCCTGGATGCACAACCTAGAGGAGGGGCTGAGGGGCTCTGCCCAGCCTAGGATCGACGATGTAGGTGTCTCGTTTGCGGGAAAGAGGAGAAGCCGGAATTGGCTGATCGAGCAACCGAGAGGGTCAAGCTGGGGGAGAAGGAGAGGAGGTGGTGGGGTCAGATCGTGGGCGAGGAGGCGGAGAGGTGCGTGTCAGGAACTCGTGAGACCAAACCCAATGTAAGATCTCTCGACGGTTCGTTCGCTAGAGAGATCCCTTGCCGCTTTGACTATTGTTTTGACTGAAGGAACCGGGTAACCGGTAAACTTTTGGCAAGAAAAAAATTTGGAAACCGGAAATAAAGGGAATGAAGCAATCTACTAATACCAAAGGGAACTACGTGTCCCACAATTAGTGGATAGCCCATCAACAGTGCACCAATCAATATGAGATGAGGTAAATTGATTAGCTGTTATATAGGGTATAATGTGAGTGGTTATAGTCACTCGGAGTTTTACTATTCCACCCTTACGGGTGCTGCCCCTCATTGATACCTACTGGACAATCCTGATTACGATTTGGTGCTTAACACCTTATCCTCTCTTTGTCGCCGCTTTTCAAATAAAGTTGGACTATAGGTTGGGAGCCCTTTGGAAAAGGAATTTGGAAAAAGTTTTAAAGAAAATGAGTTCTTTGAAAACCTTGGAGTGGGGCAACCCTGCTCAAGTGGAAATTTTATGAAAAGGTTTTGAGAAAGATGATGCTGAAGGAAAAATGAGGAACTTCTGTTTTCGAAAACCTTTGTTGACTGAGTACATCACCGAACCTAGCCAGTACAACCACATTACCCTTTAGTGGGACGGGGCGTAGCGTAGTTGTTTGTCTCGCCTTAGTTTGGGTCCTGCAAGTGTAGTGGCAGTCCGACCATGGACGCTTCGACCGGGGTTCTTCCCATGAGAAGGGACGCAACCCATTTGCCTGTTTAGGTACGCGGGGTACAACTTATGAGCTCCCATTGTAAGATGCCTAAGTGGTTGGATGGCATTCCGGAGGGTCGGGTGTCGGGGACTTTGCAACTCCTGGGTAAACGGCATCCTGGACTCTGGTGTTGGGAGGTGCAACTCATTCGGCATGTCTTAGGCTAAGGCGAGCAAGCGAAAAACTACGATCGGTTATCCGAGCCTCGCGTTTTGACGCTTGGTGAACCAGGGATGATCCCGGCGGATTTATCGGATCTTGTGGGGAAAGTGTACAACTTCTGCAGATTATAAATCTATTCGAATAGCCGTGTCCGCGGCAATGGACGTGGGAAAGGAAGTGCTGAGTATCAAAGGGAGTTTTGGTTTATGAAAGTGTTTTCTCAAAAATGTTTAGGGAAAATGATGCCAGTGGGACTGGTGGAAATGTACCTGGGAGGTACGGTGGAAAGTTGGAAAAGTTGTTTTGGCCATATGAGATGACCGGGAAGGAAAAATGGGTCACCCTTATCTATTAGTTTTCAAAAGAAACTTGTTTTCAAAAAGGTTTTCAACAAAGATATAGAGATGTCATACTCTCGAGAGACACTATCTCTCGCTCCTTGTAACCCTAGAATAGTGCATGTTCCTTGCCACTGCCAAAAATGCATATCCTTTACTTCTCTCTAAGGTGGTTTGCGAGTACAATTCATAATGTACTCATGGCGTTGTCCCTGGCTATTTACTTGGCCAGACTTGGTGGAATCAGACAGATGAAGAAGGAGACGACGACGTCTATGCGAGCTAGGAACGTCCTCCCAGTCAGTTGCCTGTAGGGTTATAGCATGACTTGGGCCATGCGAACACTTTCGTCTGAAATATTTCCGCTATGTGATTGTTGATCTCCTACCATTATGGCTCTTATGTAAGTATTGGTCATGTGACCTGTTGTAATCTTTTTATTCGGTACTGTAATGGATGATGTATTTGACACCAGTTCGGTTATGCTTTCACGACACACTGATCATGGGATCGTGAATGTGTATGCATAATGGGTGTTTCGGACAGCTAGTCCGGGGCCCCACAGAGCTGGTATCAGAGCCATCCTGACTGTAGGAGATCTTAGTTAGCATGGACGTTAGATAGGAAACAAGTACTATGGAAAAACTACTTTACGAAACAAAAGTTTCTTTAGTAGACGGAAGCATAGCTTCTAATTTTCTTATTCCTTCAAAATTTCAAATTCTTACCTCTCTCTCTGATTTCCATAGACTTTGAAAGCTTTTGATTCTACTATCTCACGCTCTTCAAAATCAACATATTGGATGATGTTCCCAACTCAGACTCGAAGTCGAAGATGGATCAACCTTTCAAGAAGTCTCAAGTATCTCCGACTGCAGCTATTGAAGATTGGATGTCGACTTAGCAGAACACGTATAGGGATAATAAGATCATGTCTTTGGTTGTCACCAAAGTCTGTCATTGAGTTGACCTTGCTCCTCTTGGACTTGCACTTTTGCAGTCGTCAAGGATCAAGTCCTCAGTTGTTGACTAGTAATTTTTAGGCCACCCACAAGAAGTTGTTGACTTGCAGTACCGCAATAGCTACCCCTTTGAACCCCTCAGAAGACCTCACATCCCTAGGATGTTGAGCCCATAAGCCCTACGCAGTTTTCGCCTCCGACTCAACATCGATGACTCAACACTAGGCTTGCTTCACTACCACCTGCTCCGAGGATTCATGTTGAAGTTAATATCAGCAAGATGAAGACGTCAACATCTGTGACCCACCCAAACCTATAGGATGGATAGGATAAACTCAATTGCTTTGATTAAGCTACCCCGCGAATTAGGTATACCTGGGTACTTAAAGTACCTCGTACGTTTTTCATGATTGTTTGTTGTTTTCTAAATTTGTTGCTTGAATGTTTGTGATTGCTTATTGTGTGCATGTTTGTTCTGGCCTTTCAGCCTACACTTTTTGGTGTGACAACCCTGTCTAGGGAACCCCCCTAAGATGTTTTCTTCGCATCCGCTCAAATTTCCAGTAGAAATTCTAACCGTTGGTTTGCAAAGTTAACATGAAACTCTAACTCTAACTTGGGTAACAACTAGATGCAACCCTTTTTCCCGTAATACCACTTCAGTATGACATTCAACTCAAGACACCCTGCGATGCCAAGGAAGCAGAAGTTAGTGCCTTCAAGATTGACTGCAAACCCTGCAAGAAGATGAAGCCTACTAACAAGGTCTAATTGTAGGATATAACCCCGCTAGCCATAAAGAAACCTTTTTAAGAACCAACCATAGGGTACCATCTGCCTAGCAGAGCAGCCAAGCGAGAAGTCGTATCGAAGCCAAGATATCCTACATGGTGCATCTGGTCATCATGAAGTGAATCCTTTGAATAGAATTCAAAACTCAAGATTAGGTGTACTCTACCTGCTCGTTCCTTAACTGGTAGGAGTCAGCACCAACCCGAAGGCTGAAGATTGTTTTCAACAACTGTTGTCGCTACCTTATGTGGAGACTAACCAGGATTTCCGCTGACTTACTAACTAAACGAGCACCTTACAGAACAGTAAATACCGTGTGTGCCTCTTGAAGATGCGGACTGCACTTCGCCCCTGAGGGTTCTTCAAATCCAGACGGGAGATCGATGACTTCTTCAAAAGCGCCCGACAAGACCCCATGGCTGAAGCTCGAAGTTTTCCAAAAACCTGATGAACAATTTTAAGGGTGGAAGACTTCGTCTTCCACTAAAATTTAAGTTGACCCTAAAGTTTTCGACCTTTCTGAAGCATCGTTGGGATGCTCTAACTTTCCCAGAATAGAGGACCCCTCTAGTCTGGTTAGGGAGCTGCAAAAATAACATATGCATGGAGAAGTCAAACGCTTCACGAAGCTCTCCCTCGGCGGAAATCTACCATGTATCTCAGAAGCTGAAGTTGCGACCTTTTCAACAATTGCGCGTCTGCCGGAAACTGGAGTCTAACTTAAGTCAACCTTTTTCAATCTCTCTAGTCCGACGCCTGATGGCGTGTATTTGACACGTTCGTTGGGCAACCCCAAGAGGAAGGTATGATGCGCACAGCAGCAAGTTTTCCCTCAGAAAGAAACCAAGGTTTATCGAACCAGGAGGAGCCAAGAAGCACGTTGAAGGTTGATGGCGGCGGGATGTAGTGCGGCGCAACACCGGAGATTCCGGCGCCAACGTGGAACCTGCACAACACAACCAAAGTACTTTGCCCCAACGAAACAGGTGAGGTTGTCAATCTCACCGGCTTGCTGTAACAAAGGATTAACCGAATTGTGTGGAAGATGATTGTTTGCGAGAGAAAACAGTAAAACAAGTATTGCAGCAGTAGTAACGCGAGTAAAACGAGTAAACAAGCAGCGATAGCGATATTTAGGAACAAGGCCTAGGGAATAGACTTTCACTAGTGGACACTCTCAACTTTGATCACATAACGAGAATAGATAAATGCATACTCTACACTCTTGTTGGATGATGAACACATTGCGTAGGATTACACGAATCCTCAATGCCGGAGTTAACAAGCTCCACAATTCAATGTTCATATTTAAATAACCTTAGAGTGCATGAAAGATCAATAAGACTAAACCAAGTACTAACATAGTATGCACACTGTCACCTTCACACTATGTAGGAGGAATAGATCACATTAATACCATCATAGCAATAGTTAACTTCATAATCTACAAGAGATCATAATCATAGCATACACCAAGTACTAACACGGATGCACACACTGTCACCATTACACCGTGTAGGAGGAATAAAACTACTTTAATAACATTGCTAGAGTAGCACATAGATAAATTGTGATACAAACACATTGCAATCATAAAGAGATATAAATAAGCACTTCACTATGCCATTCATAACGGTGAATAAGTATTCACGTGAAATATAGCCTAAGAGACCCACACGGTGCACACACTGTCACCTTTACACACGTGGGACAAGGAGTCTCCGGAGATCACATAAGTAAAATTCACTTGACTAGCATAATGACATCTAGATTACAAGCATCATCATATGAATCTCAATCATGTAAGGCAGCTCATGAGATTATTGTATTGAAGCACATAGGAGAGAGATTAACCACATAGCTACCGGTACAGCCCCGAGCCTCGATGGAGAACTACTCCCTCCTCATGGGAGCAACAGCGGTGATGAAGATGGCGGTGGAGATGGCAGCGGTGTCGATGGAGAAGCCTTCCGGGGGCACTTCCCCGCTCCGGCGGGTGCCGGAACAGAGACTCCTGTCCCCCAGATCTTGGCTTCGCGATGGCGGCGGCTCTGGAAGGTTTTCCGTATCGTGGTTTTTCGCATCGGGGGTTTCGCGACGGAGGCTTTAAGTAGGCGGAAGGGCAGAGTCGGGGGGCTGACGAGGGGCCCACACCACAGGGCGGCGCGGGCCCCCCCTTGGCCGCGCCGCCTTGTGGTTTGGCCACCTCGTGGCCCCACTTCGTATGCTCTTCGGTCTTCTGGAAGGTTCGTGGCAAAATAGGCCCCTGGGTCTTGATTTCGTCCAATTCCGAGAATATTTCGTTACTAGGATTTCTGAAACCAAAAACAGCAGAAAACAGCAATCGGCACTTCGGCATCTTGTTAATAGGTTAGTTCCAGAAAATGCACGAATATTACATAAAGTGTGCATAAAACATGTAGGTATCATCAATAATATGGCATAGAACATAAGAAATTATCGATACGTCGGAGACGTATCAAGCATCCCCAAGCTTAGTTCTGCTCGTCCCGAGCAGGTAAAATGATAACAAAGATAATTTCTGAAGTGACATGCCATCATAACCTTGATCATACTATTTGTAAACATATGTAGTGGATGCAGCGATCAAAACAATGGTAATGACATGAGTAAACAAGTGAATCATAAAGCAAAGACTTTTCATGAATAGTACTTCAAGACAAGCATCAATAAGTCTTGCATAAGAGTTAACTCATAAAGCAATAAATCAAAGTAAAGGTATTGAAGCAACACAAAGGAAGATTAAGTTTCAGCGGTTGCTTTCAACTTGTAACATGTATATCTCATGGATAATTGTCAACATAGAGTAATATAACAAGTACAATATGCAAGTATGTAAGAATCAATGCACGAGTTCACACAAGTGTTTGCTTCTTGAGGTGGAGAGAGATAGGTGAACTGACTCAACATAAAAGTAAAAAGATTGGTCCTTCAAAGAGGAAAGCATCGATTGCTATATTTGTGCTAGAGCTTTTATTTTGAAAACATGAAACAATTTTGTCAATGGTAGTAATAAAGCATATGAGTTATGAAAATTATATCTTACAAGTTGCAAGCCTCATGCATAGTATACTAATAGTGCCCGCACCTTGTCCTAATCAGCTTGGACTACCGGATCTTTGCAATGCACATGTTTTAACCAAGTGTCACAATGGGGTACCTCCATGCCGCTCTGTACAAAGGTCTAAGGAGAAAACTCGCATTTTGGATTTCTCGCTTTTGATTATTCTCAACTTAGACATCCATACCGGGACAACATGGACAACGAGATAATGGACTCCTCTTTAATGCATAAGCATGTGGCAACAATTATTATTCTCATATGAGATTGAGGATATATGTCCAAAACTGAAACTTCCACCATGATTCATGGCTTTAGTTAGCGGCCCAATGTTCTTCTCTAACAATATGCATGCTCCAACCATTAAGGTGGTAGATCTCTCTTACTTCGGACAAGACGGACATGCATAGCAACTCACATGATATTCAACAAAGATAGTTGATGGCGTCCCCGAAGCATGGTTATCGCACAACAAGCAACTTAATAAGAGATAAAGTGCATAAGTACATATTCAATACCACAATAGTTTTTAAGCTATTTGTCCCATGAGCTATATATTGCAAAGGTGAATGATGGAATTTTAAAGGTAGCACTCAAGCAATTTACTTTGGAATGGCGGATAAATACCATGTAGTAGGTAGGTATGGTGGACACAAATGGCATAGTGGTTGGCTCAAGGATTTTGGATGCATGAGAAGTATTCCCTCTCGATACAAGGTTTAGGCTAGCAAGGTTATTTGAAACAAACACAAGGATGAACGGTGCAGCAAAACTCACATAAAAGTCTTATTGTAAACATTATAAGACTCTACACCATCTTGCTTGTTGTTCAAAACTCAATACTAGATGTTATCTAGACTCTAGAGAAACCAAATATGCAAACCAAATTAGCAAGCTCTAAGTGTTTCTTCATTAATGGGTGCAAAGTATATGATGCAAGAGCTTAAACATGAGCACAACAATTGCCAAGTATCAAATTATCCAAGACATTTTAGAATTACTACATGTAGCATTTTCCAATTCCAACCATATAACAATTTAACGAAGAAGAAACTTCGCCATGAATACTATGAGTAGAGCCTAAGGACATACTTTTCCATATGCTACAGTGGAACGTGTCTCTCTCCCATAAAGTGAATGCTAGGATCCATTTTATTCAAACAAAACAAAAACAAAAACAAACCGACGCTCCAAGCAAAGTGCATAAGATGTGACGGAATAAAAATATAGTTTCAGGGGAGGAACCTGATAATGTTGTCGATCAAGAAGGGGATGCCTTGGGCATCCCCAAGCTTAGACGCTTGAGTCTTCTTATAATATGCAGGGGTGAACCACCGGGGCATCCCCAAGCTTAGAGCTTTCACTCTCCTTGATCATATTGCATCATACTCCTCTCTTGATCCTTGAAAACTTCCTCCACACCAAACTCGAAACAACTCATTAGAGGGTTAGTGCATAATAAAAATTCACATGTTCAGAGGTGACACAATCATTCTTAACACTTCTGGACATTGCATAAAGCTACTGGACATTAATGGATCAAAGAAATTCATCCAACATAGCAAAAGAGGCAATGCGAAATAAAAGGCAGAATCTGTCAAAACAGAACAGTCCGTAAAGATGGATTTTATTAGGCCACCAGACTTGCTCAAATGAAAATGCCCAAATTGAATGAAAGTTGCGTACATATCTGAGGATCATTCACGTAAATTGGCTTAATTTTCTGAGCTACCTACAGGGAGGTAGACCCAGATTCGTGACAGCAAAGAAATCTGGAACTGCGCAGTAATCCAAATCTAGTACTTACTTTACTATCAAAGACTTTACTTGGCACAACAAAACTCAAAACTAAGATAAGGAGAGGTTGATACAGTAGTAAACAACTTCCAAGACTCAAATATAGAACAAAAATACTGTAGTAAAAACATGGGTTGTCTCCCATAAGCGCTTTTCTTTAACGCCTTTCAGCTAGGCGCAGAAAGTGTAACTCAAGTAACATCAAGAGACGAAGCATCAACATCATAATTTGTTCTAATAATAGAATCATAAGGTAACTTCATTCTCTTTATAGGGAAGTGTTCCATACCTTTCTTGAGAGGAAATTGATATTTAATATTACCTTCCTTCATATCAATAGTAGCACCAACGGTTCGAAGAAAAGGTCTTCCCAATATAATGGGGCAAGAATCTTTTTAGCATTATCAGCGAGATGCATTGCATTCAATATCCAAGACAACAAAATCAACGGGGACAAGGTTATTGTTAACCATAATATGAACATTATCAACTCTCCCCAAAGGTTTCTTTTTAGCATTATCAGCGAGATTAACATCCAAATAACAATTCTTCAATGGTGGCAAGTCAAGCATATCATAGACTTTTTTAGGCATAACAGAAATACTTGCACCAAGATCACATAAAGCATTACAATCAAAATCTTTGACTCTCATTTTAATGATGGGCTCCCAACCATCCTCTAGCTTTCTAGGAATAGAAGTTTCAAGCTTTAGTTTCTCTTCTCTAGCTTTTATGAGAGCATTTGTAATATGTTTTGTGAAAGCCAAGTTTACAGCGCTAGCATTGGGACTCTTAGCAAGTTTTTGTAAGAACTTTATAACTTCAGAGATGTGGCAATCATCAAAATCTAAATCATTACAATTTAAAGCAATGGGATTATCATCCCCAAGGTTGGAAAAAATTTCAGCAGTTTTATCACGGAGTTCGTAGTTTTAGCGTTTCAGGTAATTTTGCGCGCTTTGCACTAGGAGTAGAAGCATTTCCAACACCAATTATTTTACCATTGATAGTAGGAGGTGCAGCAACATGTGAATCATTAGCATTGCTAGTGGTGGTAATAGTCCAAACTTTAGCTACATTTTCCTTTTTAGCTAGTTTTTCATTTTCTTCTCTATCCCACCTAGCACGCAGTTCAGCCATTAATCTTATATTCTCATTAATTCTAACTTGGATGGCATTTGCTGTAGTAACAACTTTATTTTCAATATCCCTATTAGGCATAACTTTCGATTTCAAAAGATCAACATCAGAGGCAAGACTATCAACTCTAGAAACAAGAATATCAATTTTATTGAGCTTTTCCTCAATAGATTTGTTAAAGGCAGTTTGTGTACTAATAAATTCTTTAAGCATAGCTTCAAGTCCAGGGGTGTATTCCTATTATTGTTGTAAGAATCCCCATAAGAATTAGCATAACCGTTACCATTATTATAAGGATATGGCCTATAGTTATTACTAGAATTGTTTCGATAAGCATTGTTGTTGAAATTATTATTTTTAATGAAGTTTACATCAACATGTTCTTCTTGGGCAACCAATGAAGATAATGGAACATTATTAGGATCAACATTAGTCCTATCATTCGCAAGCATAGACATAATAGCATCAACCTTATCATTCAAGGAAGAGGATTCTTCAACAGAATTTGCCTTCTTACCTTGTGGAGCTCTTTCCGTGTGTCATTCAGAGTAATTAACCATCATATTATCAAGGAGCTTTGTTGCTTCACCAAGAGTGATGGACATAAAGGTACCTCCAGCAGCTGAATCCAATAAATTCCGCGAAGAAAAATTTAGTCCTGCATAGAAGGTTTGGATGATCATCCAAGTAGTCGAGTCCATGGGTTGGGCAATTTTTAACCAGAGATTTCATTCTTTCCCAAGCTTGAGCAACATGTTCATTATCCAATTGTTTAAAATTCATTATGCTACTCCTCAAAGATATAATTTTAGCAGGGGGATAATATCTACCAATAAAAGCATCCTTGCATTTAGTCCATGAATCAATACTATTCTTGATAGCAACCAATCTTTAGCTCTTCCTCTTAATGAGAAAGGAAACAATTTTAATTTTATAATGTCACCATCTACATCTTTATACTTTTGCATTTCACACAATTCAACAAAATTATTGAGATGGGCAGTAGCATCATCAGAACTAACACCAGAAAATTGCTCTCGCATAACAAGATTCAGTAAAGCAGGTTTAATTTCAAAGAATTCTGCTGTAGTAGCAGGTGGAGCAATAGGTGTGCATAGGAAATCATTATTATTTGTGCTAGTGAAGTCACACAACTTAGTATTTTCAGGGGTAGCCATTTTAGCAGTAGTAAATAAAGCAAACTAGATAAAGTAAATGCAAGTATACTAATTTTTTTGTGTTTTTGATATAGCAAACAAGACAGTAAGTAAAGTAAAGCTAGCAACTAATTTTTTTGTGTTTTTATATAATGAAGCAAACAAAGTAGTAAATAAAATAAAGCAAGACAAAAACAAAGTAAAGAGATTGAGAAGTGGAGACTCCCCTTGCAGCGTGTCTTGATCTCCCCGGCAACGGCGCCAGAAAATATGCTTGATGGCGTGTATTTCACACGTTCGTTGGGCAACCCCAAGAGGAAGGTATGATGCGCACAGCAGCAAGTTTTCCCTCGAGAAAGAAACCAAGGTTTATCGAACCGGGAGGAGCCAAGAAGCACGTTGAAGGTTGATGGCGGCGGGATGTAGTGCGGCGCAACACCGGAGATTCCGGCGCCAACGTGGAACCTGCACAACACAACCAAAGTACTTTGCCCCAACGAAACGAGTGAGGTTGTCAATCTCACCGGCTTGCTGTAACAAAGAATTAACCGAATTGTGTGGAAGATGATTGTTTGCGAGAGAAAACGAGTAAAACAAGTATTGCAGCAGTAGTAACGCAGTAAAACGAGTAAACAAGCAGCGATAGCGATATTTAGGAACAAGGCCTAGGGAATAGAATTTCACTAGTGGACACTCTCAACTTTGATCACATAACAGAATAGATAAATGCATACTCTACACTCTTGTTGGATGATGAACACATTGCGTAGGATTACACGAATCCTCAATGCTGGAGTTAACAAGCTCCACAATTCAATGTTCATATTTAAATAACCTTAGAGTGCATGAAAGATCAATAAGACTAAACCAAGTACTAACATAGTATGCACACTCGTCACCTTCACACTATGTAGGAGGAATAGATCACATTAATACCATCATAGCAATAGTTAACTTCATAATCTACAAGAGATCATAATCATAGCATACACCAAGTACTAACACGGATGCACACACTCGTCACCATTACACCGTGTAGGAGGAATAAAACTACTTTAATAACATTGCTAGAGTAGCACATAGATAAATTGTGATACAAACACATTGCAATCATAAAGAGATATAAATAAGCACTTCACTATGCCATTCATAACAGTGAATAAGTATTCTGTGAAATATAGCCTAAGAGACCCACACGGTGCACACACTGTCACCTTTACACACGTGGGACAAGGAGTCTCCGGAGATCACATAAGTAAAATTCACTTGACTAGCATATTGACATCTAGATTACAAGCATCATCATATGAATCTCAATCATGTAAGGCAGCTCATGAGATTATTGTATTGAAGCACATAGGAGAGAGATTAACCACATAGCTACCGGTACAGCCCCGAGCCTCGATGGAGAACTACTCCCTCCTCATGGGAGCAGCAGCGGTGATGAAGATGGCGGTGGAGATAGCAGCGGTGTCGATGGAGAAGCCTTCCGGGGGCACTTCCCCGCTCCGGCAGGGTGCCGGAACAGAGACTCCTGTCCCCCAGATCTTGGCTTCGCGATGGCGGCGGCTCTGGAAGGTTTTCCGTATCGTGGTTTTTCGCATCAGGGGTTTCGCGACGGAGGCTTTAAGTAGGCGGAAGGGCAGAGTCGGGGGCTGACGAGGGGCCCACACCACGGGCGGCGCGGGCCCCCTTGGCCGCGCCGCCTTGTGGTTTGGCCACCTCGTGGCCCCACTTCGTATGCTCTTCGGTCTTCTGGAAGGTTCGTGGCAAAATAGGCCCCTGGGTCTTGATTTCGTCCAATTCCGAGAATATTTCGTTACTAGGATTTCTGAAACTAAAAACAGCAGAAAACAACAACTGGCACTTCGGCATCTTGTTAATAGGTTAGTTCCAGAAAATGCACGAATATGACATAAAGTGTGCATAAAACATGTAGGTATCATCAATAATATGGCATAGAACATAAGAAATTATCGATACGTCGGAGACGTATCAACGCCTTGTAATCTCGGGACGAGATTATTTTAAGGGTGGAAGGTCTGTAACAACCCAACCTTTGTAACTTTGTTTAAGTAAGGTTTAGTGGTGTAAAAATCAGGGCCAACAAAAACTTTTTGTCTTAACCTATAGATATAGTGTTTCTTGCATGATTGTCTTGTTTGATTCTGATAAGCATGCCTGCTTGTGCTGATTTTTGAACAAGATTGTGGCCCAACCAAATCCTTGTGCCCTAGTGATCATGTCATCAAAACAACTACTAACTATTTGACAAAAGTGTTATCTTGGCAACTTCCCTTTTTTTTCAACTGAACTAGCTTTTCTAAAACAAAGAGCCAAGATTTATTTTGACACAAAGGTTTTCCAAAACTAAGTATTTATTAAACCTATGGAGACCGACCAGTGGTATGGTCTCACTATCTTGCCAAACCTCGTTGTACAAACTTTTACACATGGTTTTCAAACAATTTTTTAAAAGCGATATAAATTAGGAGATGTTCGTGTCTCCACTATATTTTTTCTAGAAAATATTGCCCCAAAGCTTTATTCCCCTATTAAGGACCTTTCTCAAACACTACCATGACTGATCATTATTGAGCCCTTGTTCAACAATTCCTTCTTGATTTGTTTGATAGATGTTCTATTGTCATTGTTGACTGTGTTTGATGAATCGATCTTGTGTGACTCTGTTTGACTTTGATGCTTTGAGTATATGCTTCTGGTTCTCCTACCGAAAATTTATAACTCTTATTAGATTGCAAAATCAACCAAGAAAATCTTTAGAAACCAATATCACTTTATCTCTTGTGGCCATATTAAAAAATTCCAAAATTGAGTTCCCTCCGCCTAACCCAAAACTCTTTTTAATTTTTTCTTCTCTATTTTGTTTTCACTACAAAGTGATTTATAACTTTTCCAAACTATTTTCAAATAATTTTCTTAAATAAAATAGGAAGTGTAGCTGGTATTCTATATCATCTCATGTCCACCCTAAAAATTTCTTCGTTCTATTTTCTTTTGGCAAAATGCAAGTAGAAATTTATTTTTGAATTCAAAATAATATCTTGTACTTCTCAAAAAAATTCAAAGCTAATGTATTTGAATTTTGTTCAACCTTGAGCCAACTCACAGATAATGGTCCAAGCAAACACAAATAAAGCCGACTTAATATAATCTTTCATTCAAGAAATATGTCCCTTAGATCCATCATTCGTCATCAACACTTTGGAAAAATAAATTGATCAAAAGTGGTCAATGTCAACTTAATCAACACACATGACAATCTCCATTCCATCTTTTTTTTCTTTTTCAACCACTCCTACTCATCACCATAATCACCTTGATTTAAATCCACCACCTCCATCCCTGATGCTTTATTCCATGTCGATGTTGGGAATAAATTCATCCCTTTCCTATAATCCCTAATTGATCATCTTATGCACCCTCACCTATCTTCATCAAAAATCTTCTTGTGAGACCACCACGCCATCCCTTTGACCATACCAGCACCCACACCTATTTTGGTCGGCCAACACCGTAGCGATGACCCTCCTTGTCTGTTAGTGTTTGGAGAAGAAGAACGACAGATGTCTATGCATGATTTTGGCTAGATTCTTGGACAAACCATTGCTGCAACGTCTCTCTCTCTCCCTTCTCACGAGTAAGAGGGTGAGCATCTGCCCCACCCTTCTGGCCACTTGGGAAACCCTAGCAACTAGCTCCGCCTCCCTCCATCTCTCTCTCACCTTGCCATGGACACCGATGGCATGCACCAAATGTTATCGAGCATCTCAGCCCGAGCTGCCGCGCCACTAGCCTCTCCTATGTGTCCTCAGTTGTAACCAAGCATGACCTAGCTCTTGTATTCTTCCTGTTGGTCGCAAACGACCCCGCTCTGAACGCCGACGCAGTGTCGAGCACCTGGCGGACGTGTGTTCGGCGTCCTTCCACCGAGCCGACCGGACCTCCCCCGCTCTGTCCTCTCGCCTCAGGCCGCTCCTCGCCCCTCTTAACCTTTTGGAGCATCCCTGCTCCCGTTCTTGTCCCCTTTCTCCTGGCCGCGCTCGCCGCCCATGGCCGCCAAGCCGCGGATGCCACGTCGTGGCAGAGCACGACCTTGCCGCCTTTAAGCACGCACCCAGGCCTCCCCACATGCACATCCTTCTCCAACTCACACTAGTAGGAAAACCCTTATAGGCGAAGCTTAGTTCTGTGGCGCACCGTTTAAAATGCGGCACAGAAAGTTATTTTGTGGCGCACCAGACATGGTGCGCCACAGAAATAGCTTAATTTTGTGGCGCACCAGGGATCCATGCGCCACAGAAATTTGGTGGGGCCAACCCCAATCATTGGTTTCACTATTCTTGTGGCGCACAGGATCACGTGCGCCACAGAAATAAGACATTCAGTGGCGCACTGGTCCTGGTGCGCCACTGAAATAAGACTTTCTGTGGCGCACTGGTCCTGGTGCGCCACAGAAAGCCTTATTTCTGTGGCGCACATGAGTTCCATGCAACTCCACCCCCCCCCCTGGATCGCCTTTTTAACCTCTGTAAAAAATAAAAAAAATAGATAAAAATTTCAAAAAATAAATTCCTTCAAGATGCCTATGTATTATGTCATCTTTTACCACTGAGAATTAACAAACAATAATTTCGACTTTTTTTGCAAAATTACGTGGGAAAATCATCAAACTGGATTTCTGGTTGCATACGAACTCGAAAAAAAACGCAGAATATATCAAAATGTTCCCACGAAAAATCTGTTAGACAATTTTTGCTAGCCCGGTTGGACAATTTTTAGAATCCCAAAATTCGAAAAGAGTAAAAAGTTACGGCCAGTTAAAGATTTTTTGCTGCAAAATACAAAAAAAAAAAAAAAATTCTGTGGCGCACCAAGTGCCCATGCGCCACAGAAATAACGTTCGAAATTTGAAATTTCTGGCGCCCACTTCTCCTTCTCTCCTCCATTTCTCCACTTCTCCCCTTCTCCCATTCTCCACTTCTCCCCTTCTCCTCCTCTCCTCTTCTCTTCCTCTCCTCCACTTCTCCACTTCTCCCCTTCTCCTCCTCTCCTCTTCTCTTCCTCTCCTCCACTTCTTCACTTCTCCTCTCTCCTCTCATACACCGGCGACCAACTCCGGCGACCAACAACTCCGGCGACCTACTCCGGCGACCTACTCCGGCGACCTACTCCGGCGACCTAGTCCGGCGACCATGACCAACACCTCCTCCGGCGACCACCTCCTCCACAACAACCACCCTCCTCCTCCGACGACGACAACAACAACCACCACCACCACCTCCTCCTCTACCACCACCACCACCACCACCACCTCCTCCTCCTCCTCCTCCTCTACCACCACCACCACCACCACCACCACCTCCACCTCCACCTCCACCTCCTCCTATTCCACCACCACCACCTCCTCCGGCCGGCCTCATCCTCCACCCACCCCACCCACCTCCGGCGACCTTCCAGAAAAATTTAAAAAAAAATTCGGCGGCCCCAGATCTAGATCTAGATCTAGATCTGGCCGCCACTTTTTTTGAAATTTTAAAAAAAATTCTGTGGCGCACCGGCGGTGGTGCGCCACAGAAATAAGACTTCCTGTTTCTGTGGCGCACCACCGTCCAGTGCGCCACAGAAATAAGCTTTCTGTGGCGCATTGGCTGGTGCGCCACAGAATCCTTATTTTTGTGGCGAGAATTCTGTGGCGCACCACCCATGCGCCACAGAATGTGTTTTTGGTGCGCCACTGATGAGGCTTTTCCTACTAGTGTCAGCAACGCCTCACACCAAGCCCCAGCACCGCACCTTCGACCAATGACTGTCTGGTGGTCACCGGCGTCCATCGCCATGGTCCCTGTCCACCGTGCACCCCCGCTCTGTTGTTTTTAACTCGACCCAGCCTCAACACCGATCTCCGCTCCTCACACATCCCCTGACTCACTCTCTCTCTCCCTCTTGCTTTCGCGGAAACACTCCCGGACACCGCCGTTGCTCTCTTACCTCGCGGCCATGCTCAAGGCCGAGCCGAGCTCGCCTATCTGCATGCCGTCGTGCGCGTCGTCGTCTTCGTTGCACTCCATCTCTTCTCCCTACTCTCTCTTCCTGCATGTATCTCTTCTCTCTCTGGCCCTCCTAACACGTCCGTTCTCCCTCGCAGTGAACCAGGGCGGCCGTCGCTGTCGAGGCTAGTGCGGGCCGTCGCCGTGTTTTCCCTCGACCTGACCGGCGCCAGGAAGCCGCGAGCTCGTTCGACGCACCAACCGAGCCGCTCCAGACCGTGGCTCCATCCTCGAAGATCCTCCACACCATCCCGGCCTCGTCCTCGTCACCTCCGAGCACGTCTCCTCGCGCATGTCGCCATCGACGGAGTTCCGTCGACGCCGGCAGGATACCGACAGCTTCTCGACGTCCCGTTCGCTTCTCCGGCTTCGCGTCCTCCTCCTGAAGCTCACCCCCTTCACGGTTTGTTTCAGGGACATCGGCAACCGACGCGCTCGTCCTCGACTTCGTCCGGGCGCCGCAGAACCCGCGTCTCCGTCCTCACTGGAGCCTCGTCGATATCCGCGAGACCATCCACGCATGCATGCTCCGCTGTCCGAGCTGCGTCTATCTCAGCCGCCGGCCACTTCTGTGCCGTTCGCCGTCGCACCCTCCTCCGCCCCAACTCTGCGTCTCCTTCGTCGCTGTCGACGGATCTCCGTCTGTGCCGAACTGCCGATGCGGGTTTCGCCTCGTCGTTGGCCACGACCTGGAGCTCTGCCGCATGCCCCAGGGCGCCTGAACGAACCTCCTGGAGCTCCGCCATCTTCCCTGCGTCTCCCGCTACTTCCCGCACGGTGAGCTCTCTCCTCCTCCGCCGCGTATACGCATCAGCGCCGTCGTACAACTTCTCACCGTCTTTGCCGCCGGCATGCAGCTCCGCATGCATGCTCGAGACCCCAGTGCGGGCCTCCTCAAGCACTGCGTCATTGCATCCGCCTGCCCAGGCCTCCCCACGGTGAGCCTCCAGCTCTTCTCCGACGGACGCGTCGTCGGCCGTTATCGCGATCTTGCATGTGCCCCAGCATCGCTCTCAGCCGCGGACGGTCGGGCCGTGCTGCTGGGTCTTTTGGCCAAATTCCTTACTGAGCTGTAGGCAGCGCAGTCAGCTGAACCAGCGCGTCACGACCCAGTGCGAACAGATCCGGTCCGAGTTTTGTTTTGGGAAATAACCTGTTAAATTTCTCTGCCAGATCTAGTTTAGGAAATAAATTAATCACCAAATATTCCTAGAAGTCCCGATTTGAGTGATTCGAATTTCCGTATGCTCCTGGTAAAGTTCCCTATCACATAAAACAAAACTCAACCCCAGATCTATCACGAAATCAGCACAATAGATATGGACGTAAAAACATGCAGAGACACTATAAATTAGATTTGAAAGTTTTACGAAGCTTTTTGCAGTGAACGGACATTTGTGGTGTCAAGTACGAGAATAACACCCTTTGGTATAGGCTTCCATGCATTTATCAGTTTATAATTCAAATGCTTCAGTTAACAAATTATGTCCATTGCTGACTTTCACAATTTAATGGAGTAGTTTGAGAATAAATTTTGGAGTGAAACCAATTTTCTCCACACCACAGAAATAATATCTTGATCGTATCCAGAGCCCATATTTTTGTTAGCAACATAGAGTATCTGTAACATTTAACTCTGTATTGTGCCTTTTCTGCAGTAAAACTTTTATTAAAAATAGTATGTAATTCATAATTTAATGAATCCAATTTTGTTGGGTTCCCTGTTTTAATACCTACCCATACATATGTGTATTGTTTGCTTAATTGCAACTGTGTTCTGTGAGCCTAAAAGTGAATTTAATTGATTTCTGCTTTTCAAAAAAATGTTTCAAATGATTTATAATTTTTTTTTACGCAAAACCAGTACTTATGTATTCTCTGTGATGATAGCTATCTGGGAATATATAGTTTACCCAGGTGTGATCAGCAGAGATTCATTGTCCATTATTTGAGGCTTTCTTGCATGTATTAAGATGAACAAAATGGCTTTTCTTAAATTAAAAATGTCAAGGATGCTTTGTAGGTTCTGTAAGTCATTAATATGCTTAGTACCAATACTTGATTGATTCTATTTTCTCTGGTTGCTGTTTGTATGGTAGGATGTGTTGGATGCATGTTGATCGTTTTATTTTTTATTTTTTTATTTTGCAACCCTAGAATGCGAACACTACTGGAGAACAATTAGAGGATCTTGGTCAGGATTTCGAAGAGGAAGGAAGAGAAGATGGTTCATGAAGAAGTCCAGGGACAAATAGCCAACCAAGGCAAGCCACCTCTTGATGCATACCTTATCCTAATTGTCTTACTCTTGCATTATTACAGGTTTTATAAATTGCATGTCGTTTATTATTTATGTGAGTGGTTATAGCCACTCGGAGTTTTACTATTCCACCCTTACGGGTGCTGCCCCTCATTGATACCTACTGGACAATCCTGGCTACGATTTGGTGCTTAACACCTTATCCTCTCTTTGTCGCCGCTTTTCAAATAAAGTTGGACTATAGGTTGGGAGCCCTTTGGAAAAGGAATTTGGAAAAGGTTTTAAAGAAAATGAGTTCTTTGAAAACCTTGGAGTGGGGCAACCCTGCTCAAGTGGAAATTTTATGAAAAGGTTTTGAGAAAGATGATGCTGAAGAAAAAATGAGGAACTTCTGTTTTCGAAAACCTTTGTTGACTGAGTACATCACCGGACCTAGCCAGTACAACCACATTACCCTTTAGTGGGATGGGGCGTAGCGTAGTAGTTTGTCTCGCCTTAGTTTGGGTCCTGCAAGTGTAGTGGCAGTCCGACCATGGACGCTTCGACCGGGGTTCTTCCCATGAGAAGGGACGCAACCCATTTGCCTGTTTAGGTACGCGGGGTACAACTTATGAGCTCCCATTGAAGGAAGCGGCGCCCACGGGCGTCACCTTCGTCGGTCCTGGCCGGCCGCCAAGACAAAGCTTTCGCCCAGCGAAGAGTCCCAAGAAAACTCGCGCCCGCCCAAAAAGGACCGGCACAGACCACCACCTGCAACCGCCGGATCTCTAACCCCGGAGCAACGCGCCTGTAGCCAACGAAGCATCGCCGAAGAACACCGTGGACGCCGCCGGAACGCCACATAGAGGGGACGCCGATCAACACCAACACGGGGCCCGAAGACGAACACCGAAGACCGTAGACAAGAACTCCCAGATCCGACCGCCACGCCGCCCACTTGGCCACCACAGCCGCCACACCGCCGAGGAAACCGAGGCCGCCGTCCCGTCGCGCCCCTCACCGAGCTCCTCCTCCCACGGACATGCCGCGCCCGCCCTGGCCTCCACACGCCGGCGACGGCACACGAACCACCACGCAGACCTCCCGCAGCAACCTCGTGGCCAACACCGAAGCCGCCGCCGCGCAGCCCTCCCGGCCCAGGGCCCTCGCCGTGGCCGCCGTAGCTGCAGCAAACCGCAGCACCTCCACGACCAGGGGGGCCTGCGCCGGCCATCCGCCGCGCCGCCATGGCCAGCCCGGCCCAGATCAGGCTCGGCCGCCCACGACCGCCGGAGCTCCACGCGCCGCCAGCGGCAACAAGGCGTCGTCGAAGTGGGTGTCTCTTGATCTCCGCCCGGGCTCTACGGGGGAAACCCTAGATCCCTCACGGGATCGGGCGTGGGCGGCGCTCTTGTGTCGCTTTGCCTCTTGGGGCCTCGCTTTGGAAGTCCGCTGGTCAGAGGGGTTTGTGGAGTGTTTTGGCGGTTTCGGTGGAGGCGGGTTCGTCTTCGGCCAGGTGGGTCGCAGCCTCGGGGTCGGTGTGGTAGTTGGAGCGGTGGCTCCGGTCTTTTCGCCTCCGCCTGTTGCGTTGAGGTGTGGTGTCGACCTGGTTGGTCGTCGACCCGTGTGGAGCGCAGCCTCGGGGCTGGCGTGTGGTGTCGTGTTGTATGGTTTTTCGGCCAGTTTTCCTCATAAACGGGCCAACTCTTTTCTCCTATATCAATGAAAGGCAAAGCTTTTGCCTCGTTTCAAAAAAAATGAGCTCCCATTGAAAGATGCCTAAGTGGTTGGATGGCATTTCGGAGGGTCGGGTGTCGGGGACTTTGCAACTCCTGGGTAAACGGCATCCCGGACTCTGGTGTTGGGAGGTGCAACTCATTCGGCATGTCTTGGGCTAAGGCGAGCAAGCGAAAAACTACGATCGGCTATCCGAGCCTCGCGTTTTGACGCTTGGTGAACCAGGGATGATCCCGGCGGATTTATCGGATTTTGTGGGGAAAGTGTACAACCTCTGCAGAGCATAAATCTATTCGAATAGCCGTTTCCGCGGCAATGGACGTGGGAAAGGAAGTGCTGAGTATCAAAGGGAGTTTTGGTTTATGAAAGTGTTTTCTCAAAAATGTTTAGGGAAAATGATGCCAGTGGGACTGGTGGAAATGTACCTGGGAGGTACGGTGGAAAGTTGGAAAAGTTGTTTTGGCCATATGAGATGACCGGGAAGGAAAAATGGGTCACCCTTATCTATTAGTCTTCAAAAGAAACTTGTTTTCAAAAAGGTTTTCAACAAAGATATAGAGATGTCATACTCTCGAGAGAAACTATCTCTCGCTCCTTGTAACCCTAGAATAGTGCCTGTTCCTTGCCACCGCCAAAAATGCATATCCTTTACTTCTCTCTAAGGTGGTTTGCGAGTACAATTCATAATGTATTCATGGCTTTGTCCCTGGCTATTTACTTGGCCAGACTTGGTGGAATCCGACAGATGAAGAAGGAGACGACGACGTCTATGCGATCTAGGAACGTCCTCCCAGTCAGTTGCCTGTAGGGTTATAGCATGACTTGGGCCATGCGAACGCTTTCGTCTGAAATATTTCCGCTGTGTGATTGTTGATCTCCTGCCATTATTGTTGTTATGTAAGTATTGGTCATGTGACCTGTTGTAATATTTTTATTCGGTACTGTAATGGATGATGTATTTGACACCAGTTCGGTTATGCTTTCACGACACACTGATCATGGGATCGTGAATGTGTATGCATAATGGGTATTTCGGACAGCTAGTCCGGGCAGCTTGACTGAGAATTGATTTTGAATAAGGCTATGGTCTAAGTAATTTTTTTTCTTCGAATAGGGGATATGACCCCAACCTCTGCATCGTGGTGATGCACACGGCCTTTATTAATAATCCAGTCGCAACAAAAGCATGTTGTACATATGCTCTAAGTAATATACTCATGATTGTAATATAGAGATGACAAGTCAGGTAAGCACAGTGCTTAAGTAGTGCAAAACGTAGAAGAAAATTCAGGAAACAGTAACAAATACTATACGTATTTAC
>NC_061513.1:198961653-199029008 GCF_022539505.1 Lolium rigidum
CCAATACACAAGGTATACCTTTATCTTCATGGCATCCATACTTGAATCCAACACATGGAGTACAAGTAGTACCTATGGAATATTCCTTCATATAAACTTAATGAAAACATTAGTCCATAGGGGTTGTCATTAATTACCAAAACCACACATAGGGGCAATGTACCCTTACAGATCCCCTGCCCCCTTTGAAACGATGACGACGCAGCTGGCAGGTCGGTCCCACATGTCATCCTCTATGAACAATAAAAGTTTCCTTTGATGGATTTATTTTTGACCCTACTTAATTTCTGGCTATTTCCTTTTTTTATTTTGATCCCCTGCCGCCTTGGAATAGTTGAGGATGCTGCTGCCTCATGGGTCCCGCATGTCATCCTCTCAGAAAGGTAAATGTTTCTTTTCTTGGATTTTGTTTACCAACTGATTTATGGCTTATTTTTTCTTTCGATCTATTGCCGCCTTTAAAACGTTGACGACGCTGCCGGCTCATGGGTCCCCGATGTCGATCTCCCGTACAAGAAATATGTGATATTTCGATTATTTTGCAGACAATAAACAGTGTATTTTGCTCTGAGCTTTGCAAACGGATAAATTAAATCTTTATTTTTACATAAACAAACTTATACGTTGAATCTCCTTGTTTTTTGTTTTTGCGAAACATAGGACTTTCATGTTTTTTATCGAAAAAAGGACTTTCATGTTTTGGAGTGGGCTAAAATTGTACGAGACAAAAGGCCGAGCAGGATAGTTCGTAGGCCCAGATGGCCAGATCCATCCCAATTGAAATCTTTCTTTTCTTGGATTATTTTGGCCAGATGCTACTTCCTTTTTCTTTTGATCTCGTGCCGCCTTTGGAAACGTTGAGACCGCTGCTGCAAAATGGGTCCCGCATGTCATCCTCTATGTACAATAAAAGTTTCTTTTCTTGGATTATTTTTGGGTCCTGATATTTGGTCACTTGCCTTTTTCTTTCGATCTCATGCCACCTTTGAAACACTGAGGAACCTGCTGGCTCATGGGTCCCACATGTCAGCCTATAAACAATAAACCTTTCCTTTCTTGGAGTTATTTGACCCCTAATTTCTGGCTATTTCGCCTTTTTTTATCCCGTGCCACCTTGGAAACGTTGATGAAGCTGCTGCCTCAAGGGTCCCGCATGTCATCCTCTTAGAACGATAAATGTTTATTTTCTTGGATTTTTTTACCAACTGATTTTTGGTTTATTTTTTCTTTCGATCCCCTGCCGCCTTTAAAACGTTGACGACGCTGCTGGCTCATCGGGCCCCGATGTCAGCCTCCCCGTACAAGAAACATGTGATATCTTGATTATTTTGCAGACAATAAACAGTGTATTTCGCTCTGAGCTATTGCAAAGGGATAAATTAAATCTTTGTTTTTACGTAAACAAACTTATATGTTGAATCTCCTTGTTTTTTGTTTTTCCGAAGTATAGGACTTTCCTGTTTTGGAGTGGGCTTAAATTATACGAGTCAAAAGGCTTCCAGCAGGGTAGTTCGAAGGCCCAGATGTCCAGATGCAGCCCAATTGAAATCTTTCTTTTCTTGGATTTTTTGGCTACTTCCTTTTTCTTTTGGTCCTGTGCCGCCTTGGAAACTAGGAGACCGCTATTGCAAAATGGGGCCGACATGTCATCCTCTATGTACAATAAAAGTTTCTTTTCGTGGATTATTTTTGGCTCCTGATATTTGGTCACTTGCCTCTTTCTTTCGATCTCATGTCAACTTTGAAACGTTGAGACCGCTGCTGCAAAATGGGACCCGCATGTCATCCTCTATGTACAATAAAAGTTTCCTTTCTTGGATATATTATTTTTTACCCCTAATTTCTGGCTACTTCTTTTTCTTTTGATCCCGTGCCACCTTGGAAACGTTGAGACCGCTGCTGCAAAATGGGACCCGCATGTTATTCTCTATGTACATTAAAGTTTCTTTTCTTGGAGTTATTTTTGGCTCGTGATATTTGGTCACTTGCCTTTTTCTTTTGATCTCGTGCCACCTTTGTAACGCTGAGACCGCTGCTGCAAAATATGACCCGCATGTCGTCCTAAAAATACTTTCCTTTCTTGGAGTTATTTTTTACACCTAATTTGTGGCAACTAATACGTCTCCAACGTATCTATAATTTCTGATGTTCCATGCTTGTTTTATGACAATACCTACATGTTTTGCTCACACTTTACAATGTTTTTATGCGTTTTCTGGAACTAACCTATTAACAAGATGCCACAGTGCCAGTTCCTGTTTTCTGTTGTTTTTGGTTCCAGAAAGGCTGTTCGGGCAATATTCTCGGAATTCGACGAAAGAAAGACCCATTATCTTTTTTTTTCCCGGAAGGCTCCAGAACACCGAAGGGGAGTCGGAGGCGGGCCAGGGGGCCACCAAACCATAAGGCGGCGCGGGCCCAGGCCTGGCCGCGCCAGCCTATGGTGAGGAGGCCCCAGGCACCTCCCTGCGTTGCCTCTTCGCCTATAAGACCCCTTTCGACCTAAAAACGCGATACCAATTGACGAAACTCCAGAAAGACTCCAGGGGCGCCGCCGCCATCGCGAAACTCCATTTCGGGGGACAGAAGTCTCTGTTCCGGCACCCTGCCGGGACGGGGAAGTGCCCCCGGAATCCATCTCCATCAACGCCACCGCCTCCATCATGCTCCGTGAGTAGTTCCCCCATGGACTACGGGTTCTAGCTGTAGCTAGTTGGTACTCTCTCCCCCATGTACTTCAATACAATGATCTCATGAGCTGCCTTACATGATTGAGATTCATCTGATGTAATCGCTGTTTTGTTTCTTGGGATCCGATGGATTGTTACATTATGATTAGTCTATCTATAAAGTTTGTGAAGTTATTGTTGCTGCAATCTTGTTGTGTTTAATGCTTGTCACTAGGGCCCGAGTGGCATGATCTTAGATTTAAGCTCTATACTTATTGCTTAGATTGTATCTACAAGTTGTTTGCACATGTCTATGTCCGGAACCCGAGGCCCCGCAGTGACAAGAATCGGGATAACTGGAGGGGAAGGCTTAGGTATGAGGATCACATGTTTTCACGGAGTGTTAATGCTTTGATCCGGTGCTCTATTAAAAGGAGTACGTTAATTTCCAGTAGATTCCCTAGAGGCCCGGCTGCCACCGGCTGGTAGGACAAAAGATGTTGTACAAGTTTCTCATTGCGAGCACGTATGACTATATATGGAAAACATGCCTACATGATTAATAATCTTGATGTTCTGTCTTAATGCTATTTCAATCCTATCAATTTCCCAACTGTAATTTGTTCACCCAACACTTGTTATTGGAGAGTTACCACTAGTGTAGATAGCTGGGAACCCCGGTCCATCTCTCATCATTATATACTCGTTCCTACATGTCATTGGAAGTAGTATCAACTATTTTCTGGTGCCATTGCCTCTCAGTATATCTAGTTACTCGCTGCTGTGTTACTGTTACTATTGCTCTCATATCACTGTCTGCTTTCACATCACCCCCGTTACTAGTGCTTTTCCAGGTGCGACTGAATTGAGAACTCAGTTGTTAAGGCTTATAAGTATTCTTTACCTCCCCTTGTGTCGAATCAATAAATTTGGGTTTTACTTCCCTCGAAGACTGTTGCGATCCCCTGTACTTGTGGGTTATCAAGACTATTTTCTGGCGCCATTGCCGGGGAGGCATAGCTCTACTCATAATTTCACCTGGGGAGTACACTCTACCTCTCTCTCTGTTTTATTTTATTTTGTTTTGCTTAGTTTACTTTTGTCTAGTTTATTTGTGCTTAGTTTATTTCTGTCTAGTATTATTTTGCTTAGTTTACTTTTGTCTAGTTTGTTTTTGTTTTGTTTTATTATCCTCATATACCCGAAAATACATAAAAATTTGAAAAACAGAAAAATTAAAAACTGTTGCTATGGGAGAACCTACAACCTATTTGGAGCTTATTGAATTATATAATAACTATAGAGAATCAAGAACGGGAAAAGTTATGAGTGCTGTGATAAAAAACTGAATACTGTAAGAACATGTCCGTTACCCCCTGTGTGGTTTTGGTAATTGATGACAATCCCAATGGACTAACGGTTGCATTGAGAATCAATCTTAGGTCAAGTCCATAGCCATGTTGGACTCAAGGTTGTAAGATGGAGAAGACGGAGTACAATGATGAAGATGGTGTTGAAGAGAGAAGACGGCGTAGAAGATGAAGAGAGAAGACGGCGTTGAAGATGAAAGAAGATGGTGGCGTGTATGTTGGAGGAAGACGGTGGCATGGACAATGATGAAGACGGTGGCATGGACAATGATGAAGACGGTGGCATGGACAATGATGAAGAGGGTGAAGACGAAGCTTGCCGACTCGAGAAGAACGCGCAAGGACTAGGTTTGTGCTCGCTAGGATAGTGAGTCGCATCATCGGAGAGAGATCAAACCTTGCATGCATTGCATCATGTTCTTGGTTCTTCTTGGTTCTTATGCATGGAACGGATTTCGGTTGCATTGCATATTGCACGCGCAAGGGTGATGATTTTCCCGATATACCATATTGAGAGGTTACACCTCTATGACCATGAGAAAATCATCATCTACTCTTTTGCATGATTTCATCATGTGAGAAGGTAGCTCTTGTCGTCCTCTTTCCAACAAAACTGGTTTCACTGCATTCCGAGTTTCCTAGCCCGAGTTATCGCATTTTCCATTTCGCAGAAAAAGAAAAAGAAAAACTGCATATTGGGCCGGGTGGTACTACCGCGAGCGGTACCGGCCTAAGTACCGCTCGGGCAGAATTTCCTTACTGGATCCAATCCGGTACCGGACCGGTACTGGGCCGGTAGTACCGTAACCCAGTTACGGTACCAGGCCGGTACCGGGCCCGGTACTACCGGCCCGTTTATTTCTTTTTTCTTTTTCTCCACCAGCCTCTCTCTCACGCGCGTGGGCCGCACCCACTAGTCCGGCCCAACTCCCCCGCTGCACCATCTCCCGCACCTGGGCCTCCCCCGCGCCTGGGCCCAGCCCCGCCGCCCGCTCGCCACGCCATCCCGCACGGCCTGGCCTCGCTCGCACGCTCGCTGCTGCCGCTCGCTGCGGTCGCTCGCCTCGATGCTCCCGCGCGGGAGAGCTGGGGCGTTGACCCGCAGGGATCTCCCACCTGACCTGGCTCGCCCCTCCACATGCACTCAGCCGCTGCTCCTGCCTGTTGCGCTGCGCGTCCCTAAGCCGGCCCCACCGCTGCACTGCATGCTGCTGCTTTTCCTCTCTCTCTCGCACGCGCATGCATCTGTTTTTGCTCCAGTTTTTGCACAAGCGGTAGTACCGCTCCGCAGAGCAGTACTACCGGTTTTGGGGCGTTTTCCAGATCTGGTTTTTGGGCAAAACGGTAGTACCGCTTTGCACAGCGGTAGTACCGCTTTGGAACGAATCTGACCGTTTTCTCAGCCCCAACAGCTATATTTTGCACCCCCTATTTATACCTCTCTTCCACCTCCGCCCAAACTAACCCTGCACCTCCACTCTCTCTCCTCCATTGTTGACCTTGGGTTCTTTCTTCCTCCTCTTGATCCCCCCACTATTTGTTGCATATTTTTGGGGGAAAGGAGAGAGGAGATCTAGATCTAGAGCTTCACCAATTGAATCCTTCTCTAAGTGAGAGGATCTTGCTAGATCTATATCTTGGAGTTTCTTGGTGTTTCTCCTCACTTTGTTCTTCCTCCCTTATTCCCCCAATAGCTTCTTCTAGCTTTGTTGGAATTTGGGAGAGAAGAACTTGGGCATCCTAGTGGTGTTCTTAGCCATTGCATTAGGTGTATCGGTTTGTGCTCTCTCCGGGGTTTCGATCTCGTAGGGTGTGTGTGTTCTTCCTTAGTGGATCTTGGTGATAGGGTTCCTTAGTGTAGCATTGGAAGGGTTCCTTAGTGGGGCATTGGAAGGGTTCCTTCGTGGGGCATTGGACGGGTTCCTTCGTGGGGCATTGGAAGGGTTCCTTTGGTGGAGCATTGGAAGGGTTCCTTTTGTGGAGCATTGGATGAGTTCCTTTAGTGGGACATTGGAGATGTGCTCCTATGGAAGCTAGCTTGGTGATGTACTAGCTCCATAGGGTGTTGGGAGCATCCTTGTGTGTGTGGAGCTCGCCCCAACCTTGTGAAGGAATCACCGCCTCGACCGGTGCCTTAGTGGAAGAGGGAGAGCACCTTCGTGGAGCTCTCTCGAGGAAGAAGGTGAGGCCTTCCTTCGGGGTGTGGCCGTCTAGTCACTTGTGTGAGACTAGCACCTCCTCAACGCAGACGTACTTCCTTTAGTGGAAGGAACTACGGTAAACAAACCTCGCCTCGCCTCCGCGTCCTCCGGTTATCTCGCACCTTACTCTTACTATCTTGTCGATTCCTTTACTTGTTGCACTTGTCCTAGTATCATTGTAGGAACTTCACCTTTGCTAAAGCTATCACATTTACCTTCCGTTGCGAAAAAATTGGAAAAGGCTAAAACTTGCCACACCGCCTATTCACCCCCCATCTAGGCGACGTCCTAGAACATTCAATTGGTATCATAGCTAGGACTCTCTTATCTTGTTGGGCTTCACCGCCTAGAGAGTATGACGTCGGCTAGAGGATTAGTGCACATTTCTTCCTATACTTTTGATGGCACTAATTATGATGCTTGGAAATTCTACATGCTTGATTATTTTAGGGACATGCACCCTCATGTGGAGCGAATTCTTGATATGGGGTTTTCTCCTCCTAAGGATCCACAAAATCCAACTTTTGAGGAGAAGAAAAACTCTTATCTAGATGCTCAAGCTACTAAAGTCCTTTGCCGTGTTGTGAGTCATGTAGTGATTTCCTCCATTGCGCCTTTCCGGAGTGCTCATGAGGTTTGGACAAAGCTTCGAGATACATATGGTGGATCCAAGACCATTGAGGATGATCACGCTCCTTCCACTTCACCAACGTGTGGTAAGACACAAGGTAATGGTATGGTGAGTGGTGATGAACATTGCTTTGTTGATGGTGAGCGCTCTCTTGATGATTCTTCATCTCTATCCCATTGCAATGTCTCATCTTTGGGCTTTAACACTTGTAGCACTATAAATGATTTACATGCTAGTGTTGATAGTCCTTGCATATCTTCATCCCATGATGATATGCTTCTATTGTCTTGTTGCCATAATGAAGATACTTTGCTTTCCTCTAGTATTTGTGTGACTAACAATGTAGAGGAAACCAAAGATACTATGGGCCAAGACAAGATCTTGGATGGAGCTTCAAGGAGTTCATCTTCTTTATCATTGCACGGTTCCTACACTTGCCTTATGGCTAAGGCTTCTAAGGTATCTCCTTCCTTGGAACCCTATCTATCTAGTGATGATGAGGATGATGATATGGAAGGACTTAATGTTGATTCCTTAAACAAGTTGGGAGAGTCGGTTTATCATGCTCTTCCTAAGAAGAAACTTGCTCGCTCTAGCTTCATGAAAATCTTCAATTTTTCCATTAAGAGCACAAAACTTATTGAGAAAAAGGAAGAGTATGAGCGCGAGGATGCAATTGAGATTGCAACTCTTAAAGAAGCTCTTAAAGAACAACAAACTACCAATGAAACTCTTGAAGAGAACTTTGCTCTAAAGATATGTAGGGTAAAGGAATCTCGTGATAGAGCTTTAAAGGTGGCACATGATTTTCAAATTAAATATGATGAGCTAGTAATTGTTCATGGTAAACTCCTTGAGGATTGTGAGCTTCTCACCGAGTCACTTGAGCAATTTAAGGCTCTCAACCAATTAGAGCTTGCTAAGTTGCCTTCTCCTTGTGCTATAATTGATAATGCTTGTGCTACTAACTCTACCTCTTGTGAAGCTTCCATCTTGAAGGAGAATGTTGAGCTAAGGGCTCAACTTGCTTTGCTAACAAGCAATTATGAGAAATTCGAAGAAAGTCATGGAAAGCTTTCTAGCTCCCATGATTATCTTCTAGTCTCTCATGATTTGCTAAAGTTAGCTCATGAGGCTATCATGTCAAAGGTAAAATCTTGTGAGCCTCATGAGAATACTAGCACTACCTCTCAAAATGCTATTTTGCCATGTGCTAGTGCTTTTAGTTCACCCACTCATGTTATTGATTTATCTTGTGGTGAACTACCTTATATGCCTTGTTGCTCTACAAATCCATGTACTAGTGCTATTAATTCACCCACCCATGCTATTGCTATATCTTGTGATGAATTACACACCTTGCCTTGTTGCTCTAACAATAAAGCTTCCACTTCCTCTAGTACTTGTGTTGTTACTAACCATGTAGGGAAAATCAAAGAGCTCGAGGCCCGAGTCTCTTCTTTAAAGAAGGACTTTGTAAAGGGTCATGAAGGGAAGCAATTCCCTAATGACAAGAGTGGACTTGGATTCAACTCCAACAACAAGAACAAGTCCACCTCGCACAAGCGGAAGAAGGGCCAAGGGCATGTGAAGGACCCCGCCAAGATTGTGTGCTTCATGTGCAAGATTGAAGGGCATCATGTTAGATTGTGCCCCTTGAAGAAGAAGCCACTTGGCGTGAAGAAACAAGTAAAGCGGCCTCAAGATGGAGCTCATGGTCTACCTCAAGGCCAAGCTCAAGGTCTACCTCAACTTGAAGAAGGGCCGCTACCCGAGAAGGTTCAAGCCAAGGCTCCCGTTGCGGAGAAATCAAGTGAGAAGAAGGGGAGGAGAAGAAGATGCTACATATGCCGTGAGAAGGGCCACATCTCCTCCTTTTGCACTAGTGGTAACTCATCCAACCCTATCTTGATCCATGGTGCTTACTCTCTACATAAGGATAAGGTTGGCGATGCGTTTGCCAAATATGTTGGCACTCAAAGTGGTTTCGCTCAAAGAACCATTTGGGTTGCCAAGCCTATTGTGACTAACTTCTTAAGACCCAACTTTGTTGGGGACCAACAAGCCAAAACTTGATCAATAGGTACAAGTGGAGGGCATGGAGGCTTGACTAGCTCATGAAGACTTAGGGGATCTTCATCATTCTCACTTCCTCAAGTCAAGTTGTATTCCTCTTATCCTTTACCCATGCACCTCCTTGCGGTAACGAGTCCTCAACTCCTTTACATTGAAAAGTTACTCGCTCCCCTTTTACATGTGTTGGTTTTGTACCTTGCATGTGATTGTGTATGTTGTGCTCCCTACTTGCTTATCTTGCTTCTTATATGTTGGGTGGCACATCGTGTACAATTGTTCTTTGTTGAGCCTATTGCATCTTGTTCATATCTTAGTTGTTGGCTCATGTGAGAAATTAATGGACTATCCCATTTAGGGGAGTGATATGCTTCGTGCATTTCACAATCCTAAAATGTGTGACATGATGAATTAAAATCCTATAATGTCCATTAATTATCTCACTTGGTTCTTATTTGCCTCTTGCACGGAGAATGTCTTTATCACATTATGGGGGAGTATTGTGCCGTGTGCATTTTACAATCCTAGAAAATGTGAACATTTGAGGTTGTGTCACATAGAGTTGATATTATAGATTATCTTGTTCCTATGTGACATGTGTGCTCAAACAAATCCCACTTTGCCATTTGCTTTCTTAGTTGTAAAGATGATCTTGGCCATACTCACAAACTACCATATGGATATTTCCTGTACACCCCTTGTCCTTTGACAATTGGTAATAAATTGTGTAGTATTGTTCCGGATCATCCTCACACTTGGCTCATGTGCTCAATTGCCTCATTTCTTGCCAAGAATTTGTCCTTGTGGGTTAGACTCCCATTTGTCTTCCTTGCTTCTTTTGGATCTCCTTATTTCACTTGAACCTTGTTAGTGTTTTGATAAACATGATTGAGCAAATCCCGCATGTGTGCATTTTGTATTCAAATGCAAAATTCTAAATAGTGCACTAATTGTGGGGGAGCTCACCTATGTTTATGAGAACGCTCCCTTGTTTCAAGAATTTGACCTTGGAAGACAAACCTTTTCTTTTCGGTACTTTGTGCCATCATGAAAAGTGTTGAGGGTTTGGTTTATTTAGAACCTTGCTTTCTTTGGGAGTGGGTTATCTCATGTCTTATGTTTCGTTTAGATTCTTAAAATGAGATAATTCGTTGAGCATGCTTGTTTTGGATATCTTGATCTATCTCTCTTGTACCTATCTTGTGTGTGCACGTTTCTTTGTGGACAAATGTCTTCGTGATGTTGTCCACTTAGAGAAACTTATATACATAAGAGATGGTGCATATCTTTTGATATCCCTCTTTGTTGGAGTCTATTCCTTCATTCTTATTTCTCTTGTTGATGACTCCACAAAGAACTTGGCTATGAGTGCTCGTTTTATACTATTTGCATCTTCAAACACTCATAGTTGATTTTGGCACATGCTTTGAGTGTTCGTGTGGGAGTAATGATGCCATGCTTGTGCACCTTATTCTTGAATGCAAATTGTTTATCTTGTGCACAAACTTTGGCGAGCTTCCACATATTACTTAGAGCATTGTGTTGGTTCATTGATTGCTTGCTTCATAGTGTCTCACCTTCATATCCTCTTGCAATCTTTGATCCTCAATATAGTTTGATTTCCTCCGGATATTCGTCATTGAATATGTGCATTTGATTTCACTCACAATTATGAGAAATGCACAACTTATGGAGGAACGCTCACTATATTGGCCTTTCAAACCTTTCGTCCATTTTTGGCAATCGATGCCAATGGGGGAGAAGTTTGGAGGGTTTAAGGGAATTGCTTTTGTTGGTTCTTAAGCATTTGCCTTTCATGCCTTGCATTCGTTGCTTTCTACTCCACTAGGCTTTAATTGCCGGTATATGCAATGAAATTCAAGTTCATTCACACATGCATATATTATGGGGGAGTTTGTTCTAAATATTCAACTTGGGTTGTTTGCTAAATTCCATATCTAAACCCTCTCAAAGAGATTGTCATCAATTACCAAAATGGGGGAGATTGTAAGAACATGTCCTTTACCCCATGTGTGGTTTTGGTAATTGATGACAATCCCTATGGACTAACGGTTGCATTGAGAATCAATCTTACGTCAAGTCCATAGCCATGTTGGACTCAAGGTTGTAAGATGGAGAAGACGGAGTACAATGATGAAGATGGTGTTGAAGAGAGAAGACGGCGTAGAAGATGAAGAGAGAAGACGGCGTTGAAGATGAAAGAAGACGGTGGCGTGTATGTTGGAGGAAGACGGTGGCATGGACAATGATGAAGACGGTGGCATGGACAATGATGAAGAGGGTGAAGACGGAGCTTGCCGACTCGAGAAGAACGCGCAAGGACTAGGTTTGTGCTCGCTAGGATAGTGAGTCGCATCATCGGAGAGAGCTCAAACCTTGCATGCATTGCATCGTGTTCTTGGTTCTTCTTGGTTCTTATGCATGGAACGGATTTCGGTTGCATTGCATATTGCACACGCAAGGGTGATGATTTTCCCGATATACCATATTGAGAGGTTACACCTCTATGACCATGAGAAAATCATCATCTACTCTTTTGCATGATTTCATCATGTGAGAAGGTAGCTCTTGTCGTCCTCTTTCCAACAAAACTGGTTTCACTGCATTCCGAGTTTCCTAGCCCGAGTTATCGCATTTTCCATTTCGCAGAAAAAGAAAAAGAAAAACTGCATATTGGGCCGGGCGGTACTACCGCGAGCGGTACCGGCCTAAGTACCGCTCGGGCAGAATTTCCTTACTGGATCCAATCCGGTACCGGACCGGTACTGAGCCGGTAGTACCGTAACCCAGTTACGGTACCAGGCCGGTACCGGGCCCGGTACTACCGACCCGTTTATTTCTTTTTTCTTTTTCTCCACCAGCCTCTCTCTCACGCGCGTGGGCCGCACCCACTAGTCCGGCCCAACTCCCTCGCTGCACCATCTCCCGCACCTGGGCCTCCCCCGCGCCTGGGCCCAGCCCCGCCGCCCGCTCGCCACGCCATCCCGCACGGCCTGGCCTCGCTCGCACGCGAGCTGCTACCGCTCGCTGCGGCCGCTCGCCTCAATGCTCTCGCGCGGGAGAGCTGGGGCGTTGACCCGCAGGGATCTCCCGCCCGACCTGGCTCGCCCCTCCACATGCACTCAGCCGCTGCTCCTGCCTGCTGCGTTGCGCGTCCCTAAGCCGGCCCCACCGCTGCATTGCATGCTGCTGCTTTTCCTCTCTCTCTCGCACGCGCATGCATCTGTTTTTGCTCCATTTTTTGCACAAGCGGTAGTACCGCTCCGCAGAGCGGTACTACCGGTTTTGGGGCGTTTTCCAGATCTGGTTTTTGGGCAAAACGGTAGTATCGCTTTGCACAGCGGTAGTACCGCTTTGGAACGAATCTGACCGTTTTCTCAGCCCCAACAGCTATATTTTGCACCCCCTTTTTATACCTCTCTTCCACCTCCGCCCAAACTAACCCTGCACCTCCACTCTCTCTCCTCCATTGTTGACCTTGGGTTCTTTCTTCCTCCTCTTGATCCCCCCACTATTAGTTGCATATTTTTGGGGGAAAGGAGAGAGGAGATCTAGATCTAGAGCTTCACCAATTGAATCCTTCTCTAAGTGAGAGGATCTTGCTAGATCTAGGTCTTGGAGTTTCTTGGTGTTTCTCCTCACTTTGTTCTTCCTCCCTTATTCCCCCAATAGCTTCTTCTAGCTTTGTTGGAATTTGGGAGAGAAGAACTTGGGCATCCTAGTGGTGTTCTTAGCCATTGCATTAGGTGCATCGGTTTGTGCTCTCTCCGGGGTTTCGATCTCGTAGGGTGTGTGTGTTCTTCCTTAGTGGATCTTGGTGATAGAGTTCCTTAGTGGGGCATTGGAAGGGTTCCTTAGTGGGGCATTGGAAGGGTTCCTTCGTGGGGCATTGGACGGGTTCCTTCGTGGGGCATTGGAAGGGTTCCTTTGGTGGAGCATTGGAAGGGTTCCTTTTGTGGAGCATTGGATGAGTTCCTTTAGTGGGACATTGGAGATGTGCTCCTATGGAAGCTAGCTTGGTGATGTACTAGCTCCATAGGGTGTTGGGAGCATCCTTGTGTGTGTGGAGCTCGCCCCAACCTTGTGAAGGAATCACCGCCTCGACCGATGCCTTAGTGGAAGAGAGAGAGCACCTTCGTGGAGCTCTCTCGAGGAAGAAGGTGGGGGCCTTCCTTCGTGGTGTGGCCGTCTAGTCTCTTGTGTGAGACTAGCACCTCCTCAACGCAGACGTACTTCCTTTAGTGGAAGGAACTGCGGTAAACAAACCTCGCCTCGCCTCCGCGTCCTCCGGTTATCTCGCACCTTACTTGTAACATCCCAAAAATTTCAAAACAAACAAAATGAATTTCCCAGTTCCAAATTTTGGAACCAACAAAAACTTTTATTAAACTAAGTTTGATACATAGAGATCTTGTTTAATACTTGTGCTATTGCCATGATTGCTTGTTTAATTAGTATTTGAAATACTCTAAAACCCTAAACCTCACATTGACTTTTTACCAATCCAAGTTGAAATAAAATAAAAAGAATTTAAATAAGAAAAAGGCATATGTGCCTATGGCTATTTTTGTAAAACTTGACCTTAGGCCTTTCCACTTTATTTAGAGGATGGGAAAAACCTTCATAAACCTTATCTAGTACTTCTCAAACCCAATCCAAGTTGAAACAAAAGAAAATGAAAAGAAACTAAAAATGCCATAAAGGCATATGAGAGTAAAATGCAAATTTGTAAATTTGAGAATCTTGACCCTAGGACTTGATGTGAATGGTTGGATCACTCCTCTATACCATTTCAACACTCAACAACATCAATTGGGTCAAGCCAAATCAAATTAAAAATCAAATGCAACTTATGCATAGAGGCATATGTGGCACATAGCCATTTTTACCCAAAACTTGACCTATGCATTTATACCTTACCCAAAGGGTGTGAAACCATCTCTAAACCTAATCTCACACTATATGGACCCTAACCCATGCCCAAGTAAAGCAAGGAGAACAAATTACAAGATTAAGAAAAATTGACACATCACCTCTTATGTGTTATGGCCATTTTTGCAAATCTTTGAGCTAGACCTTTTGGAATGGTTTCAATGGTTTGAAAAGGTTCCTAAACTAGTAAGAGTCACTTTGGAGTCAAGAAAAATCAAATCAAAAAGAGAGAAATCAAATAGGGAGAAAATCCCATTTTCACTCACATACACATTTAGCCACTTTTGCAAATCTTCAACCAAGGCCACTTTGGCTTGTGCCATTGCTTGTGAAACACTCATATATCAAAAACAAACCCTTTTGCACCAAGAAACATAAATCAAATCAAAGAAAAATTCAAATTCAACAAACATGTGATATTGGTCAAATTGTCACTTTATATTATCTTACCCACTTTGAGCCCTTTTAGTAAGAGATTCTTAAACCAAACCCTAACAACTATTTGCACCTCATCCAATACCTCATCAAGATGAGCAACTTTGATGTTGACCACTTTGACCAGATCGTTGACCATTGCTCAAAATAGTCAAGCCAAGATGCTATGTTGAAACAAATTCTAGATTCCCTCAAATTTTAGATTTTTCACAAATCCTTTCCAAATCTCAAACCAATGCCACACATTGCTGCACAACATCTTTTAGAACCCATCCATCACAAAAATTGGTCAAAAGTCATCACACATGAGACCTTGTTAAATAATCAAAATGATGCCATAGAGGTACAACCACTATTCCACCCACTCTCCTATCACCTCACCTCTCTCTCCCTTGTGCTCATCCACACTACCCGGTGCCCAAACCCACCTAGCATGACCTCACCAAGTACATGGTCACCTCCCATCACCACCATGCCCAAGAATCTTGTCTTATGTCACATATACTTTGACAAATATTAGATGTACATGCTCTAGACCCCTCTCCACTTGTTCACCTTGTCAATTCACCTGGACTCACCCCACTTGACCAAGCCATGGACCCAGGGATAAAGATTTTGCACAAAAAAATGCCAAGACATGACCATGCCACTCCAAATGACATCACATGCCAACCCTTGTCCTCCTCCCTCTCTAGTCACCCTCACCTTGTCAAATAAGCTTCCCTCACCTCACTGACCCCCACCATGCCAAGGTTGAGCTCAGGAGAAGCATAGCATAGCCCATGTCACACCATGCCACTCACATAGTCACCACCATGCACCCACGTGCCCTGGCCCTTTTCCCTCCCTCTCACCATGTCACCTACAGTCCCCTGGACCCTAGACACCTTCCAGACATGGTCCTTGGTGGAGGAGAGCAAAGACTTGACCACAACACTCATGCCATGTCACTTGATCACCAACCCGTGGCCACCCCTCTCCCTCTGCGTGCACACTGCATCCCATCGCGTCCCACTGCGCCACCACACTCCTCTCACCTCGAACACCTCCTAGACACGACCGTTGACCTGCCCACGCACCAAGTGGACGCCACGACGCGACGCCCTCAAAGGACACCGACGTCGGCCTCGTCCTCGTGTGCCCCGCACACTACGTCCGCAGGCCAGCCACCGTGCACGCGTTCACCCCTCCCCAGTACCTCTCCGCCGACGCCATGGCAAGGACCCGAGCCCCCCGTACTTGACGCGCCCGTGACGTCGCCCACCATGACCTCCACGTCGCGTTCCCGTCCCTGGAGCCTATATAAGCAGCCCTCCGCGCCTTGGACATCACCACACCACCCAGCAGCTTCACTCACTCCCTCCTAAAGCCTCCCTCTCTCCCTCCTTGCCGCACACCGGCGTCCACAAGCTCATCACGGCCACCGGCGGCATCCCTCAAAAGCGCCCAGATTTTCATCACCATAGCCCCGGAGACCTACAGAAAAGTTGTAGCCCTTGGAAATACCTTTCCAACTCAACAAACCACGCCTCAATCCGAGCTCCGAGGTGAAAGTTAGAGCCCCCGCAAGTTAGCAGCGTCGGGACGAAGACGACAGCCCAGCGCCGTCGGATCCTGATCCGACGCACCGCGTGCGTCGCCCGCGCCCGACGTGCATGCGCCATGCACGCGTGGCCCAGGCCGCCGCTGGGCCGGCCCACTCCTTTTCCCGCCCGCGGTTTAAATTCAAATTTCGTGTTTACTTTTATTTCAGCTTTTGCTTACTAGAACATTGCTAGAATTTGAATAGTTTCAATTGTACTAATCCAAATTTAGTGATTCAAAATGTTATAGAAAGCTTATGACATTCTCTAACAAACCTCACTGGTTTCAACCTCATAGCTTGTGTAGTTTTTGAATAGTAAAAATATCAAATCAGTAACTTTTCAAACTTCAAATAAATCTTAAAAATCAACCCTTTTGAATTTTGAGGTGATTCCACCTCTCATAAATCACATTTGATGTTGTCTAATTTATTATGTAATAAAATACTATAGTTGTTTCATATGATCATGGGCTAGAGCAAAGTATTGGCTATGTAGTCAAAATCTAGCCCATTTAAACTATTTCAAAATTAGGGTTTCAAATCTATGAGGTGTAGCACCTCATTTAAATCATTTTCACAAGTGGTATGAAGTAATGTGATGACCCTTATTGCTTGGTCTCATATATGCTCACTTGTGGGTATTAAATCAAATAGGATTTAAATTGCATGAGGTATGGAACCTCATTTAAATCATGTTTCTCAAATGGTAAATGTGAAGTATTGAACTTGGTCAACATGATCTCACCTTTATGAATTGAGGAAATTAAATCTTAACAATGTTCAATGAGAGGAAATTACTTCTCCCAAACTAAAGAGAAACCCTAATCCACACTTCGATGAGAGGAAATTATTTTTCTAACACTAAGTAAGGAAACCCTAGCATAATTTTTGGTAGTAATGTTAAGTAATGATGCTAGATCATTTGTGTGAGCCATTAAGGCTAATTAGGTCTACTTAAGTATTGTTTGGTGATTGTATCCTCGTATTCATTTATAGACGCTAGTACCGGAGACTATCAAGAGGAGGAGGTATTCTACCAAGAAGAAGAAGAGAACTTTGACCACTACCCCAATCAAGGCAAGCTAATATTCTTGCAAGATAATACTCTTGCAAAGTGCAAAGCTCACCATGAGCAAAGCATTACCCATTTACCTCATACTTATGATCCTATTTCCCAGTTTTACTTCACAAGCTTTATTTACTTTGGTTTTATCAAAGTACTTTTTGATTCATGATTCACTTGGTTAGTATTGGATTAGTACAAGAGTATCAAAGTTAGCTTGGAAGCAAAGCAAATTAATTAGCACCCCTCATACCTAGATGCTAGTGCTAAATTAAAGTGACTACTCTAGATGGGAACTTGTGAGATGAAATGACTTTGAAAACCTTGGAATGATGAGTCATTCTATTGAAAGATTTTGAAGGTGAATATGACTGGTGAATGACTTGGTGAATTTTACCAAAACTGATGGTTGGGTTCGGATGCGATACCATTCCAATTTTACAAGTACCCCCACAATACCTAAATCTGGGTAAGGCTTAGCTGGAAATTTATGTATCTTAGTATGGGTTCCCTCTAAACAAGCGTCATCGGGGTTAGGCTGGAGGCTGCCTCTACAACAAAAGAAATGATGAGAAATGACGTGAAACGAGGTGAATGTCCGGCCCAAGCCTCGTGCGGTTCCCGGGTTAACGGTTGGTTTTCACCGGGAGGCCAAGCTCATGGGGAGAGGTGCCTATACTAGGGTATGTAAATGAAAGGTTAGGATTGGTAGTTCGCGTATCGCGTACGATAAATCAGGACCGTTACCCACGACGAACTATTGCAATTGTTGTGGCACAAGTGTACAACCTCTGCAGAGCTTAACCTATTCGAATAGCCGCGTCCGCGGTCATGGACAGTTGGAAAGGCCATACTATTCCGTCATCAGAACTTTTCTAAAAATATGAATGGTGAATGGTGACTTGAATTGAAAGGTGACTTTGACTTTGAATCTCAACTGAGTTGTGGGAATGACACTAATGTTCGCACTTGAGTTAGTTAGCAAATGAAGAGGCTTTTACTAAATGTTTGTGAACTAAAATTGGCTTTATGCAAATAAACTTAGAGCTTAGCACCCCCTTACTATAGTTGATAGTATTTACATTAGTATTAGTTTGCGAGTACTTTAAAGTACTCATGGCTTTGTCCCTGGCTATTCAAATGGCCAGACTATGAAGAGGAGTACCAGAACCCGGAAGGAGGACAGTAGGACGTCTACGACAACTAGGACCACTCCTGACGTCAACGGTTGCTCGTGGAATAGATGGACCACGACCGCTACTACTTCGCTTCCGCTATGTGTTTTGTAATAGGATCTCTAGATCCACCATGTTGTATTAAGACTGGGTCATGTGATCCTTTGTTGTAAGACGATTATGTGTTGTAATGAATGATGTGTTGTGATATCAATCTATTATGTCTCGCAAAAACAATATTCCCGGGATTGCGATGAATGGCATAATAGGCATCCGGACTTAAAAATCCGGGTGTTGACAAGTTGGTATCAGAGCCATTGTTTGACCTTAGGAGACCCTAGTTAGAATGGACGTCTGAAAAACTTAGTTTCAAAAACCAATGAAGTGAATATTTGTGAAAATTTGTTCTTACTCTTATCCTTGAGATCTTTCTCAAAAATGAGAAATCTATACTCTACTTTCTTTGCAAGCCTACATAAAATTTTGCACACTTGACTACTTATTTAACTTACTTATCACAACTGCTCACAGATGAAGTACCAATGGGAGTCCTATCAGCTTGGTCCCGGAGGCGACCTAAGGTTCGAAAAGGATTTGAAGCAACTAGTCGAATATCTAGGACACCCGTATCCCGAGTTCTTCGGAATACCCCTCAACAACCACTCCGGAGAACCACCTCGGTGGGACGTTTCTACTGATCTACGAAGAAAGCTTGGAGCCCCGGTATGGGAAACCATCTGGTTTTCGGTAACGGGAAACACTTGGAAGGAAGGACTAGTCAGAGCTATGCAAGAAGCAATTTCCCGTCTGTGTGGACAAAATGAGAACAAGATCAAGAACACTCGCTTCATCTACTACCCAAGACATGACTCCATGGGAAGATCGATGACCATGCCACCACACACGGAGATGAACCACTATGTAGCACACAAGGACTTCAGGCTGTACAAAACCCTCAGGGATTTGGACAACGCCCTCGCCTCTCGCCAAGCACATCACCCGTGAAGACGAAGAATCCACCCTGAAGAGTAGTATCACCCCAGCACTTAAGTAGGTGTGAGTTGTATCAGGATTCCCCTTGTATCGTAGAGCGAATGAATGGTTCTTCAAACCAACGGTGTGTTAGATTTGTAATGTGTGATGCTTGGTATGAATGAAAAAGTGTTGTTGGTTTTTACCCCCGCAACACTACTCAAATTTTCAAATTGTGAACTTTTTAAAATTTAACAAAACAAACCATAGAAATTTCCCTCTTATCTTAGCATCTACCTCGATATTCAGATGGCCCCACCAACCCGCAGCACCAATCAGGACGCCATGATGCAGATGTTGCAAACCATGCTGCGGAGGATAGGCAAGCTGAACGAGCTGAACGCCAAGCCAACATTGCAGCACTTCAACAGCTTGCAAACAACAATCAAGGCCATCATGATCACCCAGGATCAAAGTTGAAGAACTTTCAGAACACCAACCCACCTATTTTCAACAAGACCGAAGAACCCCTAGAGGCTGATGACTGGCTCCAGACAATGGAGAACAACCTCGAAGTTGCGGGAGTTGAAGCCACAGAGAAAGTGTTGTTGGCCACGCACTACTTAGCAGGACCAGCAAGAGCTTGGTGGACCAGCACCCGTGCCATGAATGCCGGACAGATGATGACCTGGGAAGACTTCAAGCTGAAGTTCAGCAAATACCATGTACCCCAAGGACTGATCAATAAGATGAGAGACGAGTTCCGGGAACTTAAGCAAGGAAGGATGTCTGTGGTGGAATACCGCGACAGGTTTCTTACTCTGTCAAGGTACGCCCCGGATGAGACCGACACCAATGAGAAGAGAAAGGAAAGATTTCTGAACGGACTACACGATGAGATGCAAATTGTGTTAGTGAACATTCCGTTTGCTGACTTGGAAGCCCTGGTGGACTCTGCCATACAGATGGAAGGGAAGCTACACCAAGCCAACGAGAACCGCAAGAGAAGGATGATGAACCAGAATGGACCCAACAACGCCCAGAAGTACCGCAACAACTCAACTGGAGGATTTGGCTCAAGATACAACAAGCCCCCAGCTCAGACTTATCACCCAAGCAACAACAACAACAACAACAACGCAACACCAACAACAACCGCAACAACAACAACATTAGCAACCGGACCAACGGCAATCGCAGCAACAACAATAACAACCACCCCAATGGCAACAACAACCACCCCAATACTGCCCCCGTGACTGGAAGTAACGCTATTCCCGTCAACCCCAAAGACAAGTCCACCGTCAACTGCTATGAATGTGGAGTCGTGGGTCACTACTCCAATGAGTGCCCCAAGAAGCTTGCCAAGATTGCCGCTAATACCGCTGCCCCTGCTCAGCAACAGCGCCGCTTTGCAGGAAGAAGGAACCAGAACAACAACAACGGTCGTTTCTACCACATGACCGCCAATGAAGCCCAGGAAGCCCCTCAGGCCATGCCAAGTATGTTCACCTGTTAATCTCACTGCTCAATCTTTCTTAGGAACCTAACTTTTCTTAAAATCTCGGGACGAGATTTGTTTAAGGGGGAAGGGTTTGTAACATCCCAAAAATTTCAAAACAAACAAAATGAATTTCCCAGTTCCAAATTTTGGAACCAACAAAAACTTTTATTAAACTAAGTTTGATACATAGAGATCTTGTTTAATTCTTGTGCTATTGCCATGATTGCTTGTTTAATTAGTATTTGAAATACTCTAAAACCCTAAACCTCACATTGACTTTTTACCAATCCAAGTTGAAATAAAATAAAAAGAATTTAAATAAGAAAAAGGCATATGTGCCTATGGCTATTTTTGTAAAACTTGACCTTAGGCCTTTCCACTTTATTTAGAGGATGGGAAAAACCTTCATAAACCTTATCTAGTACTTCTCAAACCCAATCCAAGTTGAAACAAAATAAAATAAAAAGAAACTAAAAATGCCATAAAGGCATATGAGAGTAAAATGCAAATTTGTAAATTTGATAATCTTGACCCTAGGACTTGATGTGAATGGTTGGATCACTCCTCTATACCATTTCAACACTCAACAACATCAATTGGGTCAAGCCAAATCAAATTAAAAATCAAATGCAACTTATGCATAGAGGCATATGTGGCACATAGCCATTTTTACCCAAAACTTGACCTATGCATTTATACCTTACCCAAAGGGTGTGAAACCATCTCTAAACCTAATCTCACACTATATGGACCCTAACCCATGCCCAAGTAAAGCAAGGAGAACAAATTACAAGATTAAGAAAAATTGACACATCACCTCTTATGTGTTATGGCCATTTTTGCAAATCTTTGAGCTAGACCTTTTGGAATGGTTTCAATGGTTTGAAAAGGTTCCTAAACTAGTAAGAGTCACTTTGGAGTCAAGAAAAATCAAATCAAAAAGAGAGAAATCAAATAGGGAGAAAATCCCATTTTCACTCACATACACATTTAGCCACTTTTGCAAATCTTCAACCAAGGCCACTTTGGCTTGTGCCATTGCTTGTGAAACACTCATATATCAAAAACAAACCCTTTTGCACCAAGAAACATAAATCAAATCAAAGAAAAATTCAAATTCAACAAACATGTGATATTGGTCAAATTGTCACTTTATATTATCTTACCCACTTTGAGCCCTTTTAGTAAGAGATTCTTAAACCAAACCCTAACAACTATTTGCACCTCATCCAATACCTCATCAAGATGAGCAACTTTGATGTTGACCACTTTGACCAGATCGTTGACCATTGCTCAAAATAGTCAAGCCAAGATGCTATGTTGAAACAAATTCTAGATTCCCTCAAATTTTAGATTTTTCACAAATCCTTTCCAAATCTCAAACCAATGCCACACATTGCTGCACAACATCTTTTAGAACCCATCCATCACAAAAATTGGTCAAAAGTCATCACACATGAGACCTTGTTAAATAATCAAAATGATGCCATAGAGGTACAACCACTATTCCACCCACTCTCCTATCACCTCACCTCTCTCTCCCTTGTGCTCATCCACACTACCTGGTGCCCAAACCCACCTAGCATGACCTCACCAAGTACATGGTCACCTCCCATCACCACCATGCCCAAGAATCTTGTCTTATGTCACATATACTTTGACAAATATTAGATGTACATGCTCTAGACCCCTCTCCACTTGTTCACCTTGTCAATTCACCTGGACTCACCCCACTTGACCAAGCCATGGACCCAGGGATAAAGATTTTGCACAAAAAAATGCCAAGACATGACCATGCCACTCCAAATGACATCACATGCCAACCCTTGTCCTCCTCCCTCTCTAGTCACCCTCACCTTGTCAAATAAGCTTCCCTCACCTCACTGACCCCCACCATGCCAAGGTTGAGCTCAGGAGAAGCATAGCATAGCCCATGTCACACCATGCCACTCACATAGTCACCACCATGCACCCACATGCCCTGGCCCTTTTCCCTCCCTCTCACCATGTAACCTACAGTCCCCTGGACCCTAGACACCTTCCAGACATGGTCCTTGGTGGAGGAGAGCAAAGACTTGACCACAACACTCATGCCATGTCACTTGATCACCAACCCGTGGCCACCCCTCTCCCTCTGCGTGCACACTCGCATCCCATCGCGTCCCACTGCGCCACCACACTCCTCTCACCTCAGAACACCTCCTAGACACGACCGTTGACCTGCCCACGCACCAAGTGGACGCCACGACGCGACGCCCTCAAAGGACACCGACGTCGGCCTCGTCCTCGTGTGCCCCGACACTACGTCCGCAGGCCAGCCACCGTGCACGCGTTCACCCCTCCCCGGTACCTCTCCGCCGACGCCATGGCAAGGACCGGAGCCCCCGTACTTGACGCGCCCGTGACGTCGCCCGCCATGACCTCCACGTCGCGTTCCCGTCCCTGGAGCCTATATAAGCAGCCCTCCGCGCCTTGGACATCACCACCCCACCCAGCAGCTTCACTCACTCCCTCCTAAAGCCTCCCTCTCTCCCTCCTTGCCGCACACCGGCGTCCACAAGCTCATCACGGCCACCGGCGGCATCCCTCAAAAGCGCCCAGATTTTCATCACCATAGCCCCGGAGACCTACAGCAAAGTTGTAGCCCTTGGAAATACCTTTCCAACGCAACAAACCATGCCTCAATCCGAGCTCCGAGGTGAAAGTTAGAGCCCCCGCAAGTTAGCAGCGTCGGGAGGAAGACGACGGCCCAGCGCCGTCGGATCCTGATCCGACGCACCGCGTGCGTCGCCCGCGCCCGACGTGCATGCGCCATGCACGCGTGGCCCAGGCCGCCGCTGGGCCGGCCCACTCCTTTTCCCGCCCGCGGTTTAAATTCAAATTTCGTGTTTACTTTTATTTCAGCTTTTGCTTACTAGAACATTGCAAGAATTTGAATAGTTTCAATTGTACTAATCCAAATTTAGTGATTCAAAATGTTATAGAAAGCTTATGACATTCTCTAACAAACCTCACTGGTTTCAACCTCATAGCTTGTGTAGTTTTTGAATAGTAAAAATAACAAATCAGTAACTTTTCAAACTTCAAATAAATCTTAAAAATCAACCCTTTTGAATTTTGAGGTGATTCCACCTCTCATAAATCACATTTGATGTTGTCTAATTTATTATGTAATAAAATACTATAGTTGTTTCATATGATCATGGGCTAGAGCAAAGTATTGGCTATGTAGTCAAAATCTAGCCCATTTAAACTATTTCAAAATTAGGGTTTCAAATCTATGAGGTGTAGCACCTCATTTAAATCATTTTCACAAGTGGTATGAAGTAATGTGATGACCCTTATTGCTTGGTCTCATATATGCTCACTTGTGGGTATTAAATCAAATAGGATTTAAATTGCATGAGGTATGGAACCTCATTTAAATCATGTTTCTCAAATGGTAAATGTGAAGTATTGACCTTGGTCAACATGATCTCACCTTTATGAATTGAGGAAATTAAATCTTAACAATGTTCAATGAGAGGAAATTACTTCTCCCAAACTAAAGAGAAACCCTAATCCACACTTCGATGAGAGGAAATTATTTTTCTAACACTAAGTAAGGAAACCCTAGCATAATTTTTGGTAGTAATGTTAAGTAATGATGCTAGATCATTTGTGTGAGCCATTAAGGCTAATTAGGTCTACTTAAGTATTGTTTGGTGATTGTATCCTCGTATTCATTTATAGACGCTAGTACCGGAGACTATCAAGAGGAGGAGGTATTCTACCAAGAAGAAGAAGAGAACTTTGACCACTACCCCAATCAAGGCAAGCTAATATTCTTGCAAGATAATACTCTTGCAAAGTGCAAAGCTCACCATGAGAAAAGAATTACCCATTTACCTCATACTTATGATCCTATTTCCCAGTTTTACTTTACAAGCTTTATTTACTTTGGTTTTATCAAAGTACTTTTTGATTCATGATTCACTTGGTTAGTATTGGATTAGTACAAGAGTATCAAAGTTAGCCTGGAAGCAAAGCAAATTACTTAGCACCCCTCATACCTAGATGCTAGTGCTAAATTAAAGTGACTACTCTAGATGGGAACTTGTGAGATGAAATGACTTTGAAAACCTTGGAATGATGAGTCATTCTATTGAAAGATTTTGAAGGTGAATATGACTGGTCAATGACTTGGTGAATTTTACCAAAACTGATGGTTGGGTTCGGATGCGATACCATTCCAATTTTACAAGTACCCCCACAATACCTAAATCTGGGTAAGGCTTAGCTGGAAATTTATGTATCTTAGTATGGGTTCCCTCTAAACAAGCGTCATCGGGGTTAGGCTGGAGGCTGCCTCTACAACAAAAGAAATGATGAGAAATGACGTGAAACGAGGTGAATGTCCGGCCCAAGCCCTGTGCAGTTCCCGGGTTAACAGTTGGTTTTCACCGGGAGGCCAAGCTCATGGGGAGAGGTGCCTATACTAGGGTATGTAAATGAAAGGTTAGGATTGGTAGTTCGCGTACTGCGTACGATAAATCAGGGCCGATTACCCCCGATGAACTATTGCAATTGTTGTGGCACAAGTGTACAACCTCTGCAGAGTTTAACCTATTCGAATAGCCGCGTCCGCGGTCATGGACGATTGGAAAGGCCATACTGTTCCGTCATCGAACTTTTCTAAAATATAGTGAATGGTGACTTGAATGAGTGACTTTGACTTTGAATCACAACTGAGTTGTGGGAATGACACTAATGTTCCCACTTGAGTTAGTTAGCAAATGAAGAGGCTTTTACTAAATGTTTGTGAACTAAAATTGGCTTTATGCAAATAAACTTAGAGCTTAGCACCCCCTTACTATAGTTGATAGTATTTACATTAGTATTAGTTTGCGAGTACTTTAAAGTACTCATGGCTTTGTCCCTGGCTATTCAAATGGCCAGACTATGAAGAGGAGTACCAGAACCCGGAAGGAGGACAGCAGGACGTCTACGACAACTAGGACCACTCCTGACGTCAACAGTTGCCTGTGGAATAGATGGACCACGACCGCTACTACTTCGCTTCCGCTATGTGTTTTGTAATAGGATCTCTAGATCCACCATGTTGTATTAAGACTGGGTCATGTGATCCTTTGTTGTAAGACGATTATGTGTTGTAATGAATGATGTGTTGTGATATCAATCTATTATGTCTCGCAAAAACAATATTCCTGGGATTGCGATGAATGGCATAATAGGCATCTGGACTTAAAAATCCGGGTGTTGACATTACTCTTACTATCTTGTCGATTCCTTTACTTGTTGCACTTGTCCTAGTATCATTGTAGGAACTTCACCTTTGCTAAAGCTATCACATTTACCTTCCGTTGCGCTAAAATTGGAAAAGGCTAAAACTTGCCACACCGCCTATTCACCCCCCCTCTAGGCGACGTCCTAGAACATTCAAATACAATTGCTAAAATCTTGCTTAAACGCCATGATATAAACTGTTGCTCTAAACAGGATACTAAACATCTGAAATTTCAATGTGGCTTTAGTGAGGAAGTTTTAATTAAGAACTATAATTGGAATAGCTATATTCATTTTGGGTTCGAAGAAGTAGAACAATTTGTTTTGTTTATGGGAGCTTCTGAGATCGAATCTTTCGTGACTAAAAATTATGAAACTTGTGTTGTTTGTAAGAACCTTAAAGGTTATGTCTCTTCTATCCTTAATTTTTGCATAGAAAGCTACATTGATAATCCTTATATCATTGATTATAAAGAGAGACTCATTAATGCACAAGAATGCACTCACAATTTGCAGGAACCAGTGGAAGAAGAAATTGATGAACCTGAAAGCTCATTGGATGAAAAAGAGGAGGAAATTGATGAACTTGAAAGCTCATTGGATGAAAAAGAAGAGGAGAGTGATGAACAAAAGGAGGAAGAATGGATTAGCTACCCATGCCAACCTTCTAATGAGAGTAACTCTTTATCTCTTACATTATTTGATTGTCCTCCATGCTTACCGAAGGAGGATGAATGTTATGTTCCTGTGGATCCTCTTGAAATATTCCCTATGAGTAAAACTTGTGAGAATAATTATGCTACTGTTATCTATGATAATCCATGCTATTTTGATAAATCTTATGATAATGCTTTGTTTGTGCCCGATGTCGAAATGCATGGTACTAAAGAGTTTTGCTTGGCAAATGTTTATGATAAATCTCTAGATGATGGTCCTATGTTACTTGATAATATTAATTGTACTACTAATGAAAATGGGATTGGAGAGGTCTTGACTTTATCTAGGAGTCCCATATCTCTTGAGAGTGATCAATCATCTTGTTATATTATTGATAAAAGTGGGTTTGAAAGTTTTGATTCCATTATGTTTGAGCTTGATAAAAATTATGTGTTTATGGATCATGAAAAGCATGCTTTACGTGATAGTTATATTGTTGAGTTTGTTAATGAAGCTACTGAAAATTATTATGAGAGAGGAAAATATGGTTGTAGAAATTTGCATGGTACTAAAACACCTCTCTATATGTTGAAACTTTTGAAGTTACTCTTGTTTTATCTTCTTATGCTTGTCACTTTGTTCTTCATGAATTTATTTGTGTACAAGATTCCTATGCATAGGAAGTGGGTTAGACTTAAATGTGTTTTGAACTTGCTTTTTGATGCTCTCTTTTGCTTCAACTCTCATCCTTATGTGAGCATCATTAAAATTGCTGAGCCCATCTTAATGGCTATAAAGAAAGCACTTCTTGGGAGATAACCCATGTGTTTATTTTGCTACTGTTTTGTTGTGTTTTGGAAGTTGTTACTACTGTAGCAACATCTTCTTATCTTTATTTTATTGCAATGTTGTGCCAAGTAAAGTCTCTAATAGAAGGTTGATGCTAGATTGCTAGATTTGGATTTCTGCGCAGAAACAGATTTCTTGCTATCACGAATTTGGGTAGGATTCTCTGTAGGTAACTGAGAAAAATCTGCCAATTTACGTGTTTGATCCTCAGATATGTACGCAACTTTCATTAGTTTTGAGTTTTATGATTTGGGCAACGGAAGTACCTCTTAAAAATTCGTCTTTACTGGCTGTTCTGTTTTGGCAGATTCTGTCTCTGTTTTTTTTTGCATCGTCTCTTGTGGAATTTAAGCAAGGCTTTCTAGACGTGGAGAGCTGTAGCTAATGTTTTATTGAGTTCTTGCAATATGTCACTACAGGACTAAAGTGGATTAAAGTTTTTTTTGAGTACTAACCCCTCTAATGAAGTTTATGAGAAGTTTGGTGTGAAGGAAGTTTTCAAGGGTCAAGAGAGGAGGATGATATATGATCAAGAAGAGTGAAAAATCTAAGCTTGGGGATGCCCCTGTGGTTCATCCCTGCATATTTCAAGAAGACTCAAGCGTCTAAGCTTGGGGATGCCCAAGGCATCCCCTTCTTCATCAACTTATCAGGTTTCTTCTATTGAAACTATATTTTTATTCGGTCACATCTTATGTGCTTTACTTGGAGCGTCTGTGTGTTTTTATTTTTGTTTATGTTTGAATAAATTCGGATCCTAGCAATCCTTGTTTGGGAGAGAGACACGCTTCGCTTTTTCATATGAACACTTGTGTTCTTCGTTTTACTTTTAACGTTCAATGACAAAAGTTGGAAGCTATTGCACTCATTGTTATTTGGTTGGAAACAGAAAATGCCTCATATTGTCTTGAATAATTTGATACTTGGCAATTGTTTTGAGCTCTCAAAGTAGATCATGATTAAGCTCTTGCATCATGTAGTTTGAACCTATTAGTGGAGAACTACCGTAGAGCTTGTTGAAATTGGTTTGCATGATTGGTCTCTCTAAGGTCTAGATATTTTCTGGTAAAAGTGTTTGAGCAACAAGGAAGACAGTGTAGAGTCTTATAATGCTTGCAATATGTTCTTATGTAAGTTTTGTCTGTACTTGGTTCATACTTGTGTTTGCTTCAAACAACCTTGCTAGCCAAAGCCTTATACTGAGAGGAAATGCTTCTCGTGCATCCAAAACCTTGAGCCAAAACCTATGCCATTTGTGTCCACCATACCTACCTACTATGTGGTATTTTCTGCCATTCCAAGTAAATACTTCATGTGCTACCTTTAAACAATTCAAAACTTTATTACTCCTTATTTGTGTCAATGTTTTATAGCTCATGAGGAAATATGTGGTGTTTTATCTTTCAATCTTGTTGGGCAGCTTTCACCAATGGACTAGTGGCTTCATCCGCATATCAAATAATTTTGCAAAAAGAGCTGGCATCGAGGTTCCCAACCCCAATTAATTAACCTTCACTAATAATTCTCTTCACATGTTTTGCCCTGATTCATCAGTAAGCAACTTAATTTGCAAATAGACACTCCTTCATGGTATGTGAATGTTGGAAGGCACCCGAGGATTCGGTTAGCCATGGCTTGTGTAAGCAAAAGGTTGGGAGGAGTGTCAACCATAAATAAAACTAAAGTACATGTGTAAACAAAAGAGAAGAGGGATGATCTACCTTGCTGGTAGCGATAACGTCCTTCATGGGAGCCGCTCTTTGAAAGACTGTTTGGCAAGGGGGTTAGAGTGCCCACTACCATTCGTTGACAACAACAAACACCTCTCAAAACTTTACTTTTATGCTCTCTATATGATTTCAAAACTTAAAAAGCTCTAGCACATGATTTAATCCCTGCTTCCCTCTGCGAAGGGCCATTCTTTTACTTTATGTTGAGTCAGTTTACCTACTTCCTTCCATCTTAGAAGCAAACACTTGTGTCAATTGTGCATTGATTCTTACATACTTGCTTATTTGCATTCATCATATTACTTTGTGTTGACAATTACCCATAAGATATGTATGTTGAAAGTTGAAAGCAATTGCTGAAACTTAATCTTCCTCTGTGTTGCTTCAATGCTTTTACTTTGAAATTATTGCTTTATGAGTTAACTCCTATGCAAGACTTTTGATGCTTGTCTTGAAAGTACTATTCATGAAAAGTTTTGCTATATGTTATCTATTTGTCAGCAACTATAGATCATTGCCTTGAGTCACTGCATTCACCTCATATGCTTTGCAATAGTATGATCAAGATTATGTAAGTAGCATGTCACTACAGAAATTATTCTTTATCGTTTACCTACTCGAGGGCGAGCAGGAACTAAGCTTGGGGATGCTTGATACGTCTCCAACGTATCTATAATTTCTGATGTTCCATGCTTGTTTTATGACAATACCTACATGTTTTGCTCACACTTTATAATGTTTTTATGCGTTTTCCGGAACTAACCTATTAACAAGATGCCACAATGCCAGTTCCTGTTTTCCGTTGTTTTTGGTTCCAGAAAGGCTGTTCGGGCAATATTCTCGGAATTCGACGAAACAAATACCCAGTATCTTATTTTTCCCGGAAGGCTCCAGAACACCGAAGGGGAGTCAGAGGCGGGCCAGGGGGCCACCACACCATAAGGCGGCGCGGGCCCAGGCCTGGCCGCGCCAGCCTATGGTGAGGAGGCCCCAGGCACCTCCCTGCGTCGCCTCTTCGCCTATAAGACCCCTTTCGACCTAAAAACGCGATACCAATTGACGAAACTCCAGAAAGACTCCAGGGGCGCCGCCGCCATCGCGAAACTCCGTTTCGGGGGACAGAAGTCTCTGTTCCGGCACCCTGCCCGGGATGGGGAAGTGCCCTCGGAAGCCATCTCCATCAACGCCACCGCCTCCATCAAGCTCCGTGAGTAGTTCCCCCATGGACTACGGGTTCTAGCTGTAGCTAGTTGGTACTCTCTCCCCCATGTACTTCAATACAATGATCTCATGAGCTGCCTTACATGATTGAGATTCATCTGATGTAATCGGTGTTGTGTTTGTTGGGATCCGATGGATTGTTACATTATGATTAGTCTATCTATAAAGTTTGTGAAGTTATTGTTGCTGCAATCTTGTTGTGTTTAATGCTTGTCACTAGGGCCCGAGTGGCATGATCTTAGATTTAAGCTCTATACTTATTGCTTAGATTGTATCTACAAGTTGTTTGCACATGTCTATGTCCGGAACCCGAGGCCCCGAGTGACAAGCAATCGGGATAACTAGAGGGGAAGGCTTAGGTATGAGGATCACATGTTTTCACGGAGTGTTAATGCTTTGCTCCGGTGCTCTATTAAAAGGAGTACCTTAATTTCCAGTAGATTCCCTAGATGCCCGGCTGCCACCGGATGGTAGGACAAAAGATGTTGTACAAGTTTCTCATTGCGAGCACGTATGACTATATATGGAAAACATGCCTACATGATTAATAATCTTGATGTTCTGTCTTAATGCTATTTCAATCCTAACAATTACCCAACTATAATTTGTTCACCCAACACTTGTTATTGGAGAGTTACCACTAGTGTAGATAGCTGGGAACCCCGGTCCATCTCTCATCATTATATACTCGTTCCTACATGTCATTGGAAGTAGTATCAACTATTTTCTGGTGCCATTGCCTCTGTGTTACTGTTACTATTGCTCTCATATCCCTGCTGCTTTCACATCACCCCTGTTACTAGTGCTTTTCCAGGTGCAGCTGAATTGACAACTCAGTTGTTAAGGCTTATAAGTATTCTTTACCTCCCCTTGTGTCGAATCAATAAATTTGGGTTTTACTTCCCTCGAAGACTGTTGATATCCCCTATACTTGTGGGTTATCAGCTACTTCCTTTTTTTGATCCCCTGCCGCCTTTGAAACGTTGAGGACTCTGCTGGCTCATGGGTCCAGCATGTCAGCCTCTGTGAACAATAAACCTTTCCTTTCTTTGATTTATTTTTGACCCCTAATTTCTGACTAGTTGCCTTTTTTTTGGATCCCATGCCGCCTTGGAAACGTTGAGGATGCTGCTGCCTCATGGATCCCGTATGTCATCCTCTCAGAACGATAAATGTGTTTTTTCTAGTTTTTTTTACCAACTGATGTTTGGCTTATTTTTTCTTTCTATCTCATTCCACCTTTAAAACGTCGAGGACGCTGCTGGCTCATGTGTCCCACATGTCAGCCTCTTTGAACAATAAAACTTTCCTTTGTTGGATTTATTTTTGACCAATAATTTCTGGCTATTTGCCATTTTCTTTCGATCACATGGCGCCTTTGAAACCTTGAGACGCTGCTGGCTCATGGGTCCCACATGTCAGCCTCTATGAACAATAAAAGTTTCCTTTCTTGGATTTATTTTTGACAGTAATTACTGGCTATTTGCATTTTTTCGATCCCCTGCCGCCTTTGAAACTAAGAGGACGCTGATGCACGTGAGGTGTGGTCTGAAGTTAATGGCTTCTATGGTATTCACCTAATCTGTAAGAATTTTGCCTCTCCCAAGATGTGGATCTTTGATTATCTGGATAGAGGTGGTGACCTTTAAGCTACAGTCCTATCGGTGACATGTTGGCACATTTGGGATGCCCGTCATAAGCTAAGAGAAGAACATATGATGGTGTCTCCCACAAGCGTATCCGCAAAGATCAAAGCTTATGTTGACATTATTGTTGAGCACTTTATTCAGAACCAAGCCTAGTCACAGCCGTGAACCCCCTTCACTTTCTTGAGCAAGAACAGCTGCCCGCAGGGATGTACGTTCACTTATCTAAGCAAAAAAGTAGGAATGGTCCTCTCAAAGTATGATCAACAGGAGATGGCTATATTATAAAGGATGTACACACAATGTAATTATAGTGCTGAAATAAAGTCAAACATTAAACAGCAATACATGGGTTATAATCTAAACTCTAAAGGCAACACGGAATACAAAAGCAGGGCAGTGTTCAAATAAACTGATTCAATATAGTACATACTAAAAACTGTGTACTACTTCTCAACACTTCAAGCACAAGAAAAATGTGTGTCAGTCTTTTTCAAAGGTAACACGGAATGGGCAAAGTCTAAACCAGGCTTAAACCACATCGACGCTTGTGGGACACTAGCCGGAAGGCCAACAACCTCCGGGAAGGCTGATTACTCCCACAGTCTCACCTCCATCTGGCTGCCGGTTGCAGCGCAGAATGTTAGGGTGTTGATTACAAAGAAACCTCCTGTATGCGCAGTTTTTCCTCATGAATGGAACCAATGTGCCATCAGGAGCATTTGCTTCATGTTTCTTCAGGTTGTCCATGATAGGGTAATTGAGTCCGAGGAACAGAGAGTGGTCGCCGGGGCTGTTAAGCTGCCTGCTGGAAACTAAGTCCCCTGGAGGTGCAGTATATATGGGATCCCGCTCAAAGACTTTAGGTGGTAATAGGAGGATACTGCCATAGCTGAAGCCCTGCCATTAGCAGCATAGGGAATGTCAGGAGGTACTTCACCATGGGCATTCACAATGTGGTTTACTGTGAGGATGATCATCAAGCGCTTGTCGTCACCAGATCGAGCAAGGAACCACTCGTAAGGCTGATAATCCACCACCGGTGGTGGGATTACAAACGGCAACTTCAGGTTTGCTGCAACATTAGAAATGGACAAATAGGGTGTTACTGGCAAACATATTTAAACAGAAGCATTGTTCAACCTTTGTTTTGTTCAGTCGGTGTTCTGCGGCGGTTCTATTATTGCCTTCGTCAAGCATACATGATATAGCATTGACGAACTGAATGTGAACATCCGTTACAGGCTTTTTTTAGTAGATTCTATCAACCAATTGCTAGCTTCTATATATATCACTAGTAGTACATACATCCCGAAAGCATTAGAATATTAGACCATGTTCACAAGAATAACATCAAGTCTGAAGTACATTAACCAAGTGATGAAGTATATTGTTCAGACCAATACAAAATATAGGGAGTTAAAGTAACACTATGCAGAAATTGGCCCAAATCTTGTATATATCTCTCTAGCAAAGGGATCAGCCATAGACAAGTCATGTATCAAGCAGCTACGAACACCGTCCGAGCTGAACTTATCTAAGGATGGTAAATATCCAAACTGAAAATCAACATCTCTAGAAGCGGTGTTCTTCAGGTCTAGGCGCTTGAACTGGGTATCCCACCAGATCTTATTGTGATAATTTTTTACACCAAATTTCATTACTTTGAGCATTCTAGTGTTCCGCATAAAGAACCCGGAGACAATAACATCATTTCTCCTTCCTCGGTAGTCGAAATCGAAATTTCTTTGACATGGAGATCAAGGCATTCAATGGGACATGTCGACTCATTATGCAGCACATGAACCTTATCGCCGGTTCTATAAAACCGCAAAGAAGTCAAATTAAGTAGTCAGTACAATAACAAAGTACTTCATAGCTGTCAACTAATGAATATCTCAGGTGAGTTGAATCATGTGTTAACTGAGGACCGTGGAACAACATAATCCCCTGACATGTTCCAATTTGATAGATGCACTTTTTTACATCTGTTATTGTCATTGTAAAGTTGGGGAAAGGTTACCAACATGGGAAACTCCAATCCGCAACTAGTTGCGGGTGCACCCCATTTTTCTTTTGGCACTTCCAAGTTTCCAAAAAAATGAAAACTAAAAGTCTAGACATACATTGTGTTCTATCATGTGCTTCTGTGAAGTTTCATCCAAAAATATGATAATATGTGATCTACACAAAAAAGAACAAATGATGTGTAAATAGTAAGTCACACTATTTACATATGTCTAATCTTTTTTACACATATCACATATTATCATGTGTTTATATGAAACTTCACAGACGCACAAGATACAACACATTGTATGACAAGAAGTTTAGTTTTGAACCAACATAATATAACTCCATTGTGGATGTTCTTCTAGTACAAAATATTGTTCAACTGATCTAGGCTAATAACAGGTTAACCCCATGTAACTCTACACTTTTTGCTCAAAGTGGTAAACAGTTAACAACAACGAATTTACCTTGATATATAGCTTCTCCGTGCAGGGAAAGCATCTAAGAAATGCAAGTAGTTGATCCAGACGAGGGCCGTCAGATTTTAGAACCAAGTTCTTCACTGTTCACAGAGAATGTTCCAAGCTTATGGGCATCATCCTCTACAGGACAATGGTACATATGTCAAAAAAAATAACAAAAATGTGAGTTAATTCAACAAGAAGAAGGCTGTTCTACCAAAAAGTTTATCGTCCAATAACAAGTTGGCAGCCAGGGTACGACGCAAAGCCCAACACCATCAACTTTGGTGCGTTGGCGACCTGGATTAGTAGTGAAACATCATGAACACATATGACCAATCTCTCGAGGCAAGATGCATCCATAATTTGCACCGTGTCTAACTGAATAAGTTCGGTGGTGTTGCGTTTCCAATAGCTAGCCACACTAATTGTACGAAGATTTGGCATGTGAATGTTGAGGTGGGTGAACCCGTGGACCCCCTCAAGGTGAAGTGCCTCGAGCACAATACAGCGGGTGAACAGGCGGTCGATGTTCGCCGCCTTACAGATGTAGACGTCATAGAGCATGAGCTTCTTGAGTTGGGGGAAAAGAAGCATGGAGTTGGCATAAATCTCGGGCTAATAGCAAGTAAAAATGCTGACAATGCGCAGCGTGGGCGCGCAGCGGAGCGCGGACAGCGGGAAGGAGCGCATCACTGTTCCACCATCGAATCTGAGGTACTCGATGCAAGATAGGGTGCTAGACCGGAACCAGCTGTCGAGCGTGGTGTCGACCTTGCAAGTGCTTCTGAAGGGGTCAATTGATACGCTTCTGGCAGGGCCAGGGTGAGCGGCGAGGATACTGGAGACCGCTGCGATGCATTTGTGGTTTTGCTTGGCGAGTTGGTCGTCGATCTCGAGGTTAAGTGGGACGGAGTGCCAGAGGTGGCGCCACCATTTGGAGACCAAGGTTGTGCTTACAGCGGATATAGTGGGCAGGTGGGAGATGATGATGTGGAGAATTTGGTCTGGGAGGCGGCTGATGAGGTCGTTGTCGTCGGCGAGGAGGTTAAGTGGGACGGAGCGCCAGAGGTGGCGCCACCGTTTGGAGAGCAAGGTTGTCCTTACAGCGGATATCATGGGTAGGAGGGAGATGATGATGTGCAGCATCTCGTCGGGGAGGCGGCTGACGAGGTCGAGGCTCGACGGAGGCTCTGCCCAATCTGGCTCGACCCACCTTCGGGAGTTGAGCGGCTCCGCCTCCATCTGACACGGCGGCGACACGCGCAACGCCGCAGTCGTCTGCTCGAAGTGTGTAGCAGGTAGCGGAGCGGATCTGCTGGACAGGGGAATAGGCGCAGCGGCGGTGGTGAGGACAGAAAGGTACTCGGCGGTGGATTTAGGTGGATGGCGGATGCAAGTGCGCTGGGGGGTTTTGGAGGAGACGGCAAGCGCTATGGAAGGAATGTTTGCGGCGGGCGGCCAGCCGGGGCGAGGAGAGAAAGGTATACTGCTACTAATGATGCGGTGCGGCGTTTGCGTCTCCCTTCCCCACGAGTTTTTGATAATCACTCTTGAAAACACCGAGAAGATGGAGGTGAAGAAGACGGAGAGGCAAGGAAAAAAACAATGTGAATTGAAATCAAAAATACTACGGGCGTTCCTTCTATCTCTGGTCTCTGCTGCACTTACTGCACCTGTGGTGCAGGCGTGTGACCCGAGAAGAAGCTAATGTACTGTATAGCTATCCCTTGCACGCCGTGTAGCTGTATTTTGTCTCGTAAAATCAGCTCGGGACAGTTTCAGCAGAGAAAACATCATTTTTTCTTGCCATCATCATAATAGGCGAACATTACCACAAGCCCACATGGGTTGTATTTCTGTACACGGTTGGAGGCTACGGCGAGGGATACTTATTCCCTACATGGGTGGCAGCATAGTCTACGGATTGAAGCCCCACCCGCATTTTAGGCGTTATATAATTCATCGTTTCGATATGTATTTCGCCTATTTTCTCCTTTAGTTTGACATTTTTGTGATCCTAAGACTATTAAAACGGCTGTGTGCACCCTGGTTGTGCAGAGGCTGGATGTAATTGCTTATCAAAAGTAATAAAGCATCCTTTATCAAAAAATTACCAAAGGCCCACGGTAGTGCACATCCAACTTTTACTACTCAATCCTCCATATGCTGCACAAACCACCACTTTAACTTTTTCTTTGCAGTTTTCACGATTTTTAGCAGTTTCCACCATGTGGTGGTCTAATATGTTGCAAATTTCACCACTTGGTCATCTGATCAGTTATTTTGTCATGTCGATAGCAAAATCAACAAGTGGATGCCAACTTTTTTGAAGGGCTTCTCTCTAAAACACAGTTTGCATTATGGCATGTTTGGTATTTTCCCTAAGTAGTACATCAAAAAAAGTTGACTCCATGCTTTTATTTTGCTATTTTAAGCACCTTTTACCATGATTTCAAATTTAGGTCAAACTCACGGGGGCCATAGGATGCACGGCATTTATTTGGCAATTGTTTCAGTATGGCCAAGTAGTTAGGCCTCCTTTGGTTCATAGGAAATGGAAAGTATAGGAAAAGGAAAATCGTAGAATTGGGATGTCATGTCTACTTGAATCATATGGGAATCGGGCTCATTTCATAGGATTGACATAGGAATTATGTTGGATTTGGTTCTTATGGGAAAATTTCTTATACAAGTCATGGGATTCATAGGAACTATTCCTATAGAAATCTTGTAGTTTAAATCCTATAGGAAAAAAACATTAGCTAATACCTCATGGAAAAGTTCCTTTCCCACAATCAAAGATACATCATGTTCCTATAGGATTCAACTTGGCATAACATTCCAATCATGCACCTTTCATATTCCTACACCCTCCATATTCCTTTGAATCAAAGGAGCCCGAAGTTTATTTGATTGTAGCAAAGGAATTTTCCATGTATCGACAGTTTGACATGGTATTTCAATATCCAATCAATAAGGCATGCAAACATACTTAAAAACACACATGGTGCCAAAATCGGTGAAAGGAATATTCTCAAGAACATAGGTGTGTCATGTTTGGCATTGTTCCTAGGTAGTTCATCACAAATGATGAGTCCATGCTAAATTACTAACATTCGGAAGTTTGCCATGCTTCTAGCATTAACCAACTCACCTCTCACTTCAGAAGAGAGCCATGCGAACTCCAAGAAGGATTGTGTCAAAAAAAACTCCAACATGCATGGTGCCAAAATCTGGCAAGTTCTTCTAAAAAATATTTTGGTGTGCCATGTTTGGTATTTTTTATATACATGTAGATTACATACATCACAAACAACTACTCAATGCTTTTGTTTGCCATATGGGTGTTACGTACTTGGATGCAACGCATATGTTTGGTCATTTTTTGGGGGGTACCACACCTTTAGTGCACATCATGTATATATAGTTTCCCCTTTTTTAATTGTACTTCGTGTACATCGGTTGAAATTTTAGATTAAATGGAAATGAGCCCAAAACTAATTTAATATATGGTCACAAACCGAAATAATCATGAAATCTTGGAAATGTCCATCCTACCATATCAACCACGTGAAAAAATTGCATTGGCGGCAATCTGCCACTACAAATTTTTACCATTTCACGGAAAACACTCATGTACTAATTTGTTCCCTTCTAGCACTTCATAAATCTCCCCGATCTAGTTCGAAAAGGAGTCCCCGTCCAAAGAGTCCCTGTTTATAACTCAAACTAATTAATTCAGTACCGCATAAATCGCAATTACCATTAGATAAACAAGATTAATATAGGAGCATGTACCACCTGTCAATTACCGGTTCGCAATCTCCATATGCTCACAATGACCGGTTCCACATTATACTTGGTCGAATTCAATTAAACATACAAGTACATCATGCCGAAGTTTTGTTCTAGGACATGGACACGCTCAAACTAATCACGGTAATAGACGATACAACATCGCACACATAAATAGACGACATGTCTAAAATGAGTACTCATTTTTGAACACAGGAAAGTCCCGAAGGACCTGACGACACTGCTTTTATATTATGATGACGGTGGGATTACAGACTGCAAGGAGCATCTTCCAAGTAAAAGGAAACTACGGACAAGACATCTAAAAGTACAAAAAGAACTCTAGATCTAGAAAAGGAAACTCCATCCGGTCCTTCTCCACCGAGCTCAGATCTTAGCCTCGAAGCGCGATCATCTTCTCCATCGAGACCGGCAAGATCAACCACCTACTGTCTTGTTGGCGCATGCGGGCACGTCGCCTCGTGTTGCAAGTATTCGAGCTAGTCGATGCTCATGTCGCAACCATCGTTGCTGCAATCCACCTTAAACAAGGAGACAAATCTAATTAAATCTACTTCCTCTTTGTAGATGCCGTCGCAGTTCGGGCACACGAGACTGGGCAGGTTTCTTAAGCAGCTTCCGCATGCAATATGCCCTCGCTCCCCATGCGAATGCACTGCTTAATACAAGAAAATTAACATGACTGTTGGCCCAAAGAAAAAATATAGCTGGGTGCAACCTAGTGAAGAAAGTACTAACCCGGTATAGTGGACGTCGTGCGATTTGAGAGCACAAACCGCAGATGAACATTCTTCTCACCCCATTCTTTTCCATAACACATTCACGGGAAAATTCCATACTTTCAGACGGAGGACTTTCACCTTGGAAGACGCCCTGGCATCCCGGGCACGCGCCACCGGGCAGGTTCCTAGCGCAGCTGTCGCAAGCAAACTTCTTTCACGAACAGCACTGCTTAATACAAGGAAATTAACACGACTGTTGGCCCAAATTAAAATACAACTGGATCAACCTAGTGAAGAAAGTACTAACCTGCCAAAATGGAGGTTGTGCGGATTGAGAGCACAAACCGCAGGTGAGCAGTCTTCTCAATTTAGCATCGTGAAAAAAAGCTCTAAAGCTACCAGGGGGAACCTCCAAGCCCAACGATTCTAAATGGAATATGAATTTAGAGGATGGGAAGGAGAGGGGAATAGAGGTCGTAGTCTTCGACTTGTATATATATATAGGCGAGGGAATTGCAGATTCCACCACGGACAGAGATCCAGTGACTTCACTTGCGACTTGTACGTGAGTCATTCGATCAAGATCTAACGCACATTGTTGATCCAGATTTTGAACTTAAAATTAAACTCAATTTTGAAATGAAGTAAAACTTTACCAGAATACTTAAGGAAAGATATATATCTTACTGTAACGTTTTCGATTTTTTCCGAGCAACTTAAATTGTGACTTCAAATTCTGGATCAACTGTGTCCGTTGGATCTTGATCCGATGGCTCATGTACGTAAAGTTGCATTTTGGAGTAAGTAAAGTCACTGGCCTCAAGTTCCACCACCTCATACTTCGTATGTTGCACAAAAAAACCATTTGGACGGATATTTTGCGGTTTCCACCATGTACTGCTCCCATCTGTTGTGATTCCACCACTTAATCATCTAATCAACCAATTACTGGTAAATATTCTCTTACTTTGCATCTCAAACATTTCCCTGACTTTGAGTCCCTGAAATGCAGATCCCACAATTTGGGGGACCTGGCTATCAATGACCCAAAGTCAGGAAAGGCCAAGCCAGAGAATCCCCTTCGGGTAGAGCGGGCTGCGGCTCTTCTCGCTGACCGTGAACATTTGATAGAGTGCAGTATGAATGTGCGCTAGTATACTCAAAAAAGACAGAGAGAGAGACGCAGAAGAGGACTTTGAGTTCTGGTACCTCACCTGCCCGAAAAAAGTACGCTGGCAGCCTGACCTGCCCTAAGTACGTCCGGTCAAATCGATGTCTTGCCTTGCACGCTGCCTGCGCGCATCCATGTCTTCCCGATGAAATTGTCAGTCCAAAAAAATCGGAAATTTAATTCGGCTCTTGGGTGGATATGCTACCTCGACCCAAAAAAACATATTTTTAATTTTCGAAAAATTCTAACAAAAAAATTCGCATGTACTCCTCGATAATCTATGTGTGTTCGTGTAGTTTCGTGAAAAGCCGATACTTTTTGTGGTTGATGTAAGAAGACAAAAGCAAGTATTACAAACAGCTTTATTTTTAGCAATAAATTTTATCTTTTTTACACAGCCCAAACGACAATTTAGTTTTTTATGCAAAGACTTTATGCGCTCTTAGCATGTGAAGATGAAAAGATTAATTTTTTGTTTGGAAGTTTTTGACATTTCAAAATATATAGATGTTGCAGTTCAAACTAAAGGGAGCATACGCACCCAGGAGCCAAAACATCACTCCCCCAGAAAATATGATTTGTTTTCTATTTGCGACGCTTCCGCGATGCCTATCACATGTCTGTAGCTAGCACCATCGAGCACGCCCCAATGATGTGTGTATTGTCTTGTAAATTCAATGGTCATGGTAATCTGACCAAAAGATACGTCTTGGAGTACGCGTGCGCCTTATTCCTTGAAATGGACGTAGTACTTTATATTTGGCCCAAATGCGAAAAGTGTTACTCCTCCTATTCTAGTACTATACCATATTATGTTAGAAGTTCGGATCATGATGAACAAGTTAAATGTAATCTTCAAAACGTACAGCTCTGTCAAGTTTGACTAGTGCAAATAAACCATCTGGCATTAAGAGAAACATCAAATAGTACAAAACACCTGAACAAAAACGAAATTACAACAAAATCCTTGAGATGCCCTTCGTCTTCAACCTCCAGACCGTGTCGACAGCACCATGGCCGACACTAATCCAACCCAGGAAGCCAGAATCCTAGGATAAGCAAGCTCGAAAGGTAGGTGGCCACGGCAGCTCTAGCACGTACCAATACAGCACGCGCGAGGGCCCGCTCAGCATCTCAATCGGCACGGTGTGAAGCCAGTCCTCGTCTCGAGCTCTCTGGAAGCGTGAGAGCTCGCCGGATTCTCTGTCGAGAGCAAGAATGAAGTTTCCGAGCGCACCGAACACGTACCACTTGAAGAAACGGGCGTTGCACCCCACAAAGAGGATATCCGACAGGCCTGTGTGCGTGGCGTCGAGAGGCACGGTGGCGCCGGAGGAGGTCCAAGCGTGGCCACCAGGGCCAGGTGAGAACACGCAGGTCTTGCAGATGCCGTCATGATAGATCAGGCACGTTACCCTGTAATTTGACAGACTGATGCGCGCCGCAGCATCCTCGCCATGGAGGGCGGCGCCTAGGAACAAGCTTACTAATGTTGTGTTCGAAACAGCAGGGGGTGGAGGGACCGTCACGTACTGACCTGCCAGGGGATCGCAGACGACGAGTCGTGAAGGCTGCTCGAAAGGCTTCCCGTGTTCGGTGTGGTCGAAGTCCGTAAGGAGTAGGAGGCCGCCCCGAGAGTCGGCGAGCTCCAAGCTGAGGTCGCCGTTTGGCGCCCGTGGGAGGAAGTCGAGCGCGAGATTATTTGCGGCGACCCCGGCCCAACATGACGAGGAAGAGGGAACGAAGTGGGGCAGCAAGCCAGACGGACGATAGTGACAATGCGAGAAGCTGATGTGGTAGTGGCCGGCGACTATGGAGGATGGCGCGCCGTGGAGAGCGGAGACGACACGGAAGTTCTCCGACGTGATGACCTTGCGCCAGCTCCTGCAGGTAAACGCGGCGCGGACGAGATCCAGAGGTGAGGTGAGGCGCAGGAACACCAGCCCGAGAAGTTCATCCGGGATGGCGTCACCCTTGTCCTCCTGCCCGGACTTCCTCTGAGCATTCTTCCAGCGGGGGCGGCTGTGCCCCATCTCCGGCTGGACCTAGCTCGCGTACGGGGGCGAGGTGTGCTGTAGGGAGGAAGCTAGGGAAGTAGCGAGGCGGCCGGCTTGGTAGAGACTAGAGAGCGAAGAGGAGATTTTTCTCGCTGGGGGAGTTAAGTCGGCATGGGAATTAAGGAGGAGACTATGTACTGAAAATTTTTCGTGGAATCAGATTCCTATAGAGGGAGTACTATGTACAGTACTGAGTAGTAATTTTGGGATGGAGGGAGTGCTCAGAGTATCTCAAGATATAAAAAAAGAAAAAGCAAACCAGGCCCTTAGTAAGGGCCCGAGGAAATTGCACGACACACCACTTATTGCTGTGATTGTTGGACAAAACGCACACTTTACTTTTTTTTGCACATATACATCACTAACTATGGATACAATTTGGAATAAAAACTAGTAGTTGGCGATCCCCGATCATATGATTTTATCTTACATAGTTTAGTCCTACGTTTGAACCTCCACGCAACTATGTCTTATATATGAAGTCAATCATGAAGAGTAGTGGTTTTGGGTTTCAAACATGGAAATTTCAAGAACCTCCCAAAAGCTTTATTTTAGAGTGACTAAGAAGGATCCATGCTTACCTTTTCATTTTCATATTTTAAACTTGTTTAAATCTTTGTCAAACCTAGGATTTGACCAAAAGATTCAAATGGGCATAAAATTCAAAAATATCAGAATAATGAAAACCAAAGCATATAGTCTTCGTATGTCATATAGCAAGCATTCAAGTTGATAAATTAACAAGGTTTGGACATATTGAAACCATACAAATCATGTATCTACCCCTAACCCTAAACTCGGTCGGTCTTATGAAGTCTAGCATGAAGAGAAGTCGTTTTGGGTTTCAAACATGGAAATTTCAAGAACACATCCAAAAAGCTTCATTTTAGGATCCATGCTTACCTTTTCATTTCATGTTATAAACTTGTTTAAATCATGGTCAACCCTAGGATTTGACCAAGATTCAAATGGGCAGGAAATTAAAAAAAATCAGAAAAATGAAAAACCAAAGTACATAGTCTTCTTATGTCATATAGTAAGCATATTCAAGTTGATAAACAAGGTTTGGACATATTCAAACCATACAAATCATGTATCTAACCCCTAACCCTAAACTCTGTCTTATGAAGTCAAGCATGAAGAGAAGTGGTTTTGGGTTTCAAACATGGAAATTTCAAAAACCTCCCAAAAGCTTCATTTTAGAGTGACTAAGAAGGATCCATGCTTAGCTTTGCATTTCATATTTTAAACTTGTTTAAATCATTATCAAACCTAGGATTTGACCAAGATACAAATGGGTGGGCACAAAATTCAAAAAACAGAAAAATGAAAAACCAAATCACATAGTCTTCTTATGTCATATCGTAAGCATTCAAGTTGATAAACAAGGTCTAGATATATCCAAACCATACAAATCATGTATCTACCCCATGTCGATCTTATGAAGTCTAGCATGAAGAGAAGTCGTTTTGGGTTTCAAACATGGAAATTTCAAGAACATCCCAAAAGCTTCATTTTAGAGTGACTAAGAAGGATATAGACTTCCCTTTTCATTTTCATGTTTTAAACTTGTTTAAATCTTGGTCAAACCGCCTAGGATTTGACCAAGATTCAAATGGGCATACAAATTCAAAAAAAAATCAAAAGAATGAAAAACCAATGCACATAGCATTCTTATGTCATATATATAGTAAGCATTAAAGTTGATAAACAAGGTCTAGACATATTCAAACCAGACAACTCATGTATATATCTACCCCTAACCCTAAACTCTGTCTTATGAAGTCAATCATGAAGAGAAGTGGTTTTGGGTTTCAAACATTGAAATTTCAAGAACCTCCCACAAGCTTTATTTTAGAGTGACTAAGAAGGATCCATGCTTACCTTTTCATTTTCATATTTTAAACTTGTTTAAATCTTTGTCAACCCTAGGATTTGACCAAAAGATTCAAATGGGCATAAAATTCATAAAAACCAGAAAAATGAAAAACCAAAGCATATAGTCTTCTTATGTCATATAGTAAGCATTCAAGTTGATAAATTAACAAGGTTTGGACATATTCAAACCATAAAAATCATGTATCTACCCCTAACCCTAAACTCGGTTGATCTTATATGAAGTCTAGGATGAAGAGAAGTCGTTTTGGGTTTCAAACATGGAAATTTCAAGAACACATCCCCAAAAGCTTCATTTTAGAGTGACTAAGAAGGATACATGCTTACCTTTTCATTTCATGTTATAAAGTTGTTTAAATCGTGGTCAACCCAAGGATTTGACCAAGATTCAAATGGGCAGAAAATTAAAAAAATTAGGAAAATGAAAAACCAAAGTACATACTCTTATTATGTACGTCATATAGTAAGCATATTCAAGTTGATAAACAAGGTTTGGACATATTCAAACCATACAAATCATGTATCTACCCCCTAACCCTAAACTTTGTCTTATGAAGTCAAGCATGAAGAGAAGTGGTTTTGGGTTTCAAACATGGAAATTTCAAAAACCTCCCAAAAACTTCATATTAGAGTGACTAATTAAGAAGGATACAGGCTTCCCTTTTCGTTTTCATGTTTTAAACTTGTTTAAATCTTTGTCAAACCTAGGATTTGACCAAGATTCAAATATATGGGCATAAAATTAAAAAAAACAGAAAAATGAAAAACCAAAGCACATAGTCTTCTTATGTCATATAGTTAGCATTAAAGTTGATAAACAAGGTTTAGACATATTCAAACCAGACAAATCATGTATCTACACCCTAACCCTAAACTCGGTCTTATGAAGTCTAGCATGAAGAGAAGTCGTTTTGGGTTTCAAACGTTTAAGCCAAAAGCCCCTTTTTCAAATACTTCAAACTTATTCAAATTTGGTTCAAATTTGAAAGACATACAAGTTATAGCACACATAGTGCATACATTTTCACACATACTGCACTAGATAGATGCTAACCCTATAGTTTGAGGCCATTTGGATGAGGTAGAAAAAATTATTGGATTAGAATCGTGTTGTTCGAACCCCGTAGTTGGATTTTTTTGAACCTTGATCTGTAGTACTGGGCAAAACCCTAGTTTAACCTATTTAATTATAGATTCATATATCGATTTTTCTACCTTTTTATTATTACTACTATGCAGCACATTTGTGTTTGCCCGTCTAGCTAGTGAAACTCGGAGGAAGAGGGATCACTCGGAAGGACAGAAGAAGGGAGAGCATTATGGTGTCTCCCCTTTTTCGGGTGATGATGTTGACTATTGTGCAGGGTTTGTCAGTGAGTAGGAGGTGCGAGCGAGCGAGTCGAGCGAGGCCGAGAATGAGAGATATTTGTTTTTTTTTGTGTGAGAGGGACAACCGAAGGATCCTGAAGGACCCAGAGACTTCCAATACGCATCCTGATGCGTCTTCTCTCACTACTAGAAAAAAGGCTTTCAGTGGCGCACCACATATAGCCATCAGTGGCGCACTAGTGGTGCGCCACTGTTATCACGCCACTTGCTAACACATAGTAGTGGCGCACTAGGAGTGCGCCACTACTAGCCTAGATACCTGTGGCGCACTGCACAGTGCGCCATTGACATGCCCACCGGTGCGCCACTACTACTCCAAAGTGGTGCGCCACTCTGTTGGTCGGAGGCGATGCGCCACCAGCTGTGCGGAAGAGGTGCGCCCGCTGCTACGGTTTGCGTGCGCCACTGGTCCGGCTAGTAGGTGCGCCACTCGCTGCGTTAGTACGTGCGCCCTTGCCCTCTCCGGGACGTGCGCCACTGCTACTTATCCTTGTGCGCCACTTGCTAGTCTCGGAGAGGATCACGGGGCGGTGCGCCCTTGGATCGATAGCGATGCGCCACTGCTACTTAGTGGTAGTGCGCCACGGATGGTCCACTAGTGCGCCACTTGCTAGGATTTCGAATTTTTTTTTGTATCTTGGCAGGTATTTATACAGGTTGTATATGACGAGTACAATAGCACAATACGGGATATATAACGAGCATATAAACAACGGCCACGGCTTATCCATACATAGTTCTTCACATTAGCCCCACATGATTCACAAGCATTCACATTAGAGGTTACAATGCAAGTTACGGTGTTACAAGTCACAAATGAGCTAGTAGTGGCACAAGGTCGATCATCTAAACTAGCATCACATAGAAGAGAGCTAGAGTCACTACTAGCACCGTCCCGATGAAAGTGGTCTTCATCCGGTTCCTCCTCCGCTCCGTCCTCTCTCCCGCCAGATAGCGTGCGTATCTGTCTTCGGCCTCCGCTCTAGTGGTGTACCCTTTGTAGCTGTTACCGCTAAAACGGTGAACCTGTCTCCGACACTCCTCCCGGTCGTTGTAGACTCCGGGAACCTTGCCCTTGTACACGACATACCACGTCATATACTGCGTACATATGCACAAGCCAAAGAAACATTAGTGCACGCTCATAGATGTTTGCAACGAATAAGAGCAAATTCAAAAACGATCCAAGTAGTATGAACTAAAAGGCATGCCTCATACATTGTTGGTCGGAACAAATATTAACATTTAGGGACGGAGTAAGTGAAACCAAGTAGGATGCACAATAGATTGATACTTGTGTCATCGCACCGGGTTCACTTACCCCTCCCCCAAGTGTATAGGTGACCAACATTCTAATCATCGGCATTTTGAGATACCAAAGCAAATAGAAGAATGACAAGGGCCTCATACTTTGTCGGTCCAAACAAATATTAACATTTAGGGAAGGCGTCGGTGAAACCAAGTAGGATGCACAAGAGATTGATACTTGTGTCATCGCACCGGAGTTCATCGACCCCTCCCAAGTGTATAGGTGACCAACATTCTAATCATTGGCATTTTGAGATACCAAAGCAAATGGAAGAATGACAAGGGCCTCATACATTGTTGGTCGAAACAAATATGAACATCCCGGGATGGCGTTAGTGAGGCCGGGTAGGATGCACAAGAGATTGATATTTGTGTCATCACACCGGGCTCACTAGCGACACCCGGAGTGTACGGTTGACCGAACATTCTAATCATCGGCATATGCAAACAAAATTAACGACCAAATCAAGTGCGGAAAACGATAGAGCCATATATATAAGTTCACAAACATAGCCGAACTAGTAATTAAACGGACATGCAAGTAAAGTGCTTGGATAAAGTTTATTACAACGAAGCTCGTCTTTAGTTCACAACTACATAACTAGGCTCGCACATCAAGACTTTTGCGGAGCGTGGATAAAACCGCCGCCTTTCTTCAAGCACATCCATGAGCGGTAGTCGTCACCCTGCATTTGGAGCATTGTGTCTATGTCACTATTTGACGGCTGATAGCCGGCGCGAGAACTCCCGCGCTTCTAACGACATCTTGATGGATGATTTCACAAAACTCTACTTGGATGCGGAAGAAGTCTTGCTTGATGCCGTCGTCAGGGACCCGCGCCAATTTGTTGGCCCAGTCTCTGAGATGCTCAGGTAGCGTAGGCTGCTGCTGGTCCCGTATGAACTTATCCATGTGATAGAGGGCGTAGTAGGCATCCTTGTTACTAGAAGGCGGCTTCTTGACGCAGGGAAACTTTGTTTGGTGCTTGAACACATGCTTCCCGTACCTAACATTTGGCCTCTGCATGTTGCCTTTCGCTTTGACGTAGGCATTGAGAGCATCATCAAGTACGGCCTTGACATTCGTGTAGTCCGTGGTTGACTTACCGTCCGCATCGAGGTATGTGGCCACGGAATGCTTCGGGGTTATGGAGATGAGTGTGCAGGTTTTGTCTCTGCGTAGAACACATAATGTTTAAGAACATGACGATTGAAATCTAAAAAAATCACGAGTTAAGACCGGTACGGTGAGGGGGTGACTTACTCGGGAAATACGGGCGAGGAGGATGTTAGACTTCTTCTGGTTCGCTAGAAAGAAGTCTTTGAGGTATCCACTCGCGACTGCCGGTCTCCGGCGGTGGCCAAGTGGACGGCACGCATGTAGAAGGGGTCGGCTATCGCGATGTCCGGGATGTTGTTTCTAATGATCCGCATCGCCTTGCTGAGCGAGTATAGGCGAATGAAGGTGTAGTGCAGCGGATAAGCTGTTCAGCATGGCAAAGATGTCATCATACCGCGGGAAGATCTTCTCCGCGAAGCCACTATCGACAAAGCCATGGCCCGAGGGCACCTTGGCAATATACACTTGGGTATCCATTATCTTTCTCCCCGAGACGCCGCTCCTCCATAAACTGAATACCGTCAACCGAGAGATCGCATAGGACCGGGTGCAGCATCGTACAATCTTTGAATTAGCATCCGCTCACCCGACACATGCACCCTCGCCTCGATATTCTTGGGCACTGGTGGCCCGTCCTGAGCACGGATAGGTGCCGGCTGGCTGGCAGACTTGTCATCCTTCTTCTTTCTTTTCCGTCCCTTCGGCTTCATTTTCTACTGGGACTGCATTCTCCTCTTCGCAAGCCTTCTTCGGTGTGTTAGGACTGATAACACTTCTCACCTCGGCTATCGGCTGAGTCTCGGTGAAGTCGGCAGCTGGAGGCGTCTCCGAGAACGAGAATAGGCGCCGCTTGTTGCAAAAGGTTTTCCCCTCGGCGGCAGCTTGAGAGGGTTGGCTACTGAGATCGTAGTCCATCACCCCAAAATCGAAGTTGCGGTCCGGGTTGGCGAACGTCTTGTCCTCGGCCGGACCGTCGTTCGGCTCCTGTGCCATCTGCATGTCCACATCCGCTGATGGCGGCACCGTTGGGGTGGTCTTGCCATGGCTTGGCGCCGGCATGGCTTGGGGTGCTGTCCGTGGGGTGGTGTCGCTCGCCCCCAAACGAATCCGGCTCTTTGGCCAAACCATGGACCAATTGAAGCATTGGTGGAGGGCAAGGACCTGATCATCTTCGTCGGCACCATCGGGTTGAAAGGGAGGTACCACGTCGTCGTAGCCGCTAAGCACCCGAATCGGTTGAATCCTATACACGTCGGGTTGCATGGGTCTACCGTGTAGCGGCGGTTGCTCGGTTGAACGATTTTGGCCTTGGCAACATCGATCAACTCGCCGTTCACAAAGTGCGAGGAGAGTGCATGGGACGTCGACGGCGGAGCTCTGCGGAAAACATGTAGGGCGTTAGGGATGGCTAGCTAGTCAAAGGATGGGATATGGAAGTCATTGGCCGAGGGTTGGTTACCGTGATGGCGTCCGGCTCGGCTAAGGTCGAGGCACCGCCGGCGACGGGCGTGCAAGCCGATGGAGTGGCCGCTTGATGGCGCGGTGCCGGGCGGCGTATTATCCGCGGCGACGGGTGCATTGAGCTGAAGTAATGGCGCCGCGGGAGACACCAAGGTTGGCGCCGCGGGAGCCACCACGGTTGGCGCCGCGGGAGCCACCAAGGTTGGCGCCGCCGGAGACACCATTGTTGCCGCCTGCGGACTCACCGATGGCTCCACGTTGTGGGAGTTGCTGCCCGCGAGCCGGGAACCGGGGGTTCCCCTTTTGTCCTCCCTTATACCACGCGTCCAGACCGGCAACCAAGGTAGGGATGAGGGAGCTAAGCGTCGTGCCCACTTGGTCCTCCACTTGCTGTCGTTGCGTCCTCTGTTGGGTCTCCACGATTTGTTGCACTTGTTGCCGCACTTGCTCCTCGACCAATGTCGGGATCTGCGCAACTTGTGCCTTGAGCTGTGCGACCTCCTTCTCATCGATGGGGGCTTTCTCTCCTTTTTCCCCGACTTATAGTATTCGACCATTTCATAGAGCATCCTTCGCCGGCCACACGACCAGCCGACGTCGGCTTACTCAATGGATCCCTCTTCTTGTGGGCATTCAACGCCCTATTTAAAGGGTTGTCCCAAGGGGCACACTTGCGAGGAGCTCGTGGACCCCGCGCCGCTACTAGCTTCCTTTTCACTTTCCGCAGCGATCTCCTTAGCCTACGGGAGGAACATGCATGAACCATTTAGAAATTTGGATTCATCAATAAGAATGCAACCATAAAGGAGCTAATTAAGCGGGTGCATTCCTTACCAGAAGAGCCTCAAACTCCTTCACATCCGGAGTGGTGGTGAGCTCCTTTGTTTTCGGGTCAAGACGGTACCGGGCCGGGAGAAAGTTCCTGGTTTGCTTGTTTTTGTATTGCGGGAAGAGGGGCTCGAGGCCGTTCTTCACACGCTCCTTATCCGCGGCGTCCCATTTCGGTTGCGCCACCCTAAAACCGCCGAGGACCAAGTTTGTGGGTGCCTAAGTTCAGTTTTCGCATGTCCTTCCCCCACTGACTAGAATCCGACGTTGACTCGCTCTCGCACTTGATCTTGAAATCAGCGTAGTCTTGCTCGGTGATCGAGGATTTGACTCCTTGATCTTCTCGTAACTCTCACCATTATTAATCATTGTCTTCACTCGGTTCCTCCAACTAGCGAGGGCGGTGCTCATCTTCGTGAGGGCGGCATTGTGCACTTTGTTCCGCATGAGACGCTTTTACGAGCAGTCCACCGGGAACTCGTATCGTTCGTGCAGCTTACGGAAGAGGAGGGTGCGCAAATTCGCTCGGTCGGGATGCACGAGGTTCTCGGTGTTGATCGAGACCGTGCTCCGGAGGATGCACCCGAGTTGGGCAGCGTAACCTTTGACTAAATCAGGGGCGCCGTTGGAAGCCCGGTGGCGTTCACTTCGGTGAATGCACGCTTCACGGTGCTTGAGCACATTCGGGCGACGCTCCCTCCGTAGCTTCTTCGGTGCGCCGGTGTCATCCTCGCCGGTACCATCCGTGGTGTCATCCTCGGCGGCACAATCAGTGGTGTCGGCCTCGGCGGCATCGTCCGCTCGGTACTCTGGATCGGTGCCATCATCCTCGCCGTCGTCGCGGCGAGGTTGTGACTCCATCACCTCCATTTCATCGGTTAGCATCCGGAATGGCTTGCTACCGCTGCCGCCGGCCTCTTCGTTGTTGGCCATGTTCGAACTAAGTAGGAAAAAATGCATAAAGTTAGCGCAAGATTTCACGGAAAAATTGGGCATGACCTATGCTAATTTATGGACATATGAGTGCCCCATTTTCGCCGAAACGGAAATGAATCAACATTTCGGCGATAATGGGCAACTCCGTCGATCCCTGCACAAGAAAATGACACCATATACACCAAAAAATCCACCAGCTGAGCACCATGGCACATATACACCAAAAAATCCAGCCGAGCACCATAGCACATGTACACTAATTGAGCACCATAGCACATATCGACCAGGTGAGCAGCCGGTACCACCATCCAACGGCACCTAGTAGCGGCGGCAAGCTAGCTAGCGGCGACGGCAAGCTAGCGGTAGCTAGCGACAAGCTAGCGATAGCTAGCACCAAGCTAGCTAGCGGCGACAAGCTAGCAGTAGCTAGCGACAAGCTAGCGGCAGCAACACCTAAGCAACATCTAACGGCAGCAGCACGTAAGCAACAACCTAACGACGACGGCACCTAAGAAGCACATCTAAAACCTAGAAACTAACAACAACCTAACAGCCTAGCAGCAGCACCAATCAACCTAGCAGCAGCACCAATCAACCTAGCAACTAATAGCAACCTAACGAGCCTAGCGGCAGCGGCAAGCAAGCTAACAACCTAGCAGCGGCGACAAGCAAAAAATACCCAATTTTACAACCCTAGCAAGCAGCAGCGGCAGCAAGCAAGCAACCTATAGCGGCAGCGGCAACCAAGCAACCTAGCTCGCTCTCGACTCTCTACATACTAGCTTAACGACGGTAGGAGTGCTGATGCTCATACGAGACACAACACTAGATATCTACTAGAGCAGCCAATTTCTACGACATCATCTTAAATTTGCATAGACATACGTAGGAGTAAACACGATACACACATTTCTACGAGCATCATCATGAAGCAAATTACTAGCATTTCTACGAGAATCATCATGCGGCAAGCATAGGGAGGAGGAGGAGCATAGGGAGCTCACCACGAGCGGTAGGTTGGGGAGGTGAATCGAGGGGAGGCGACCGGCGGCGGGAGGTGGCGTCGAAGAGGGGAGAGACCGTGCTGCTCCTGCTCCTGCTCCGCGGACGTGCGCGACGTGCTACAACTCGAAGAAGGTCGCCGACTTGCTGCTCCTGCTCCGCGGCGAGCTTGAGAGGATCTGCTTGGGGGAGAGACCGTGAGGCGGGTGATAATCCAAAGTTAGAACATAATACGTTGCATTTTTAATGGATTCAAATGAAGCACACCATAGAAACTCAATAGACTTTAGAAACAAGATTGTGTATTTTCCGATTTGGATTGTTGCCAAACTTTACGTGCCTAACGGATACAAGCTGCCTAACGAGTGTGCAGCTTTCCAAATTCAGAGCAAGAACACATGCGAGTGACATAAATCACATAAGTAGGAAGACAATTAAGCTATCTAGTGTCACATAAATCAAATAAGTAGGATTACAATTAATCTATCTAGTCTAAAATTTTAGTAGATGTTGATAAATAAGCTAAATATAGCTATGCCTATGCTTGCTTTGATTGTTTTACGACCGGGTCGCCGTGTCAACAAAATGAGGAGAGGGACAAGATAAGAACTATCCTACAGAGTTAAACTTGGCATGTTGCTACGAGCTATTTTTCTACTTGTTTATGCGTATATCCATAGGATGTCCAATGACACAACGAGATACAAACACTTAGGTGAATCAGCTATTTAAACATGTTAAATCAAGAAAACAACACTAACCCAAACAAAATATAAGCACATTGCGTCGGGACATGATCAACTAAACAAATCATGATGAATTAAAAGCTTGTGGCTGATGTACTACTCCATCAACACTTAGGTGAATCAACACTTGCTTCTCACCGGCACATGAACAAGATAGCGAGATAATTAACACACATAATTGCTTCTCGAGGGAAGCACCGAGCAGCGAGGAGTAGCGGCGGCTCGAGGGGAGCACCGAGCAGAAGTAGCAACTAACCTAGCGAGAGGAGAAGGAGGGGAGGAGCACGGCGGCTACACGGGAAGGATGCGCGGTGGCGTCGGCGGTCGAAGGCGTCGGCGGTCCTCTGCGGCGGCGTCGGCGGTCGAAGGCGTGGCGGCGTCGGCGGTCGAAGCGCGCTTCTCTTGCCGGTGCTCCACGACGTGTTGCGGCGAGTACGGCGAGCGGGTGGGGAAATCTCGATCCGGCCACGGTGGGGAATGGAGGGCGAGCGGGTGGCTTCGGAGATCCGAGGAGAAGGTGGGAGGGCGCGGTGGTGAATGGGCGCAGGGCGTCGCCGGCGGAGAGGAAGAAGGGGAGGGGTGGCGGATCGAGGGACGGCGGCGGCTCAGAGGAAGAAGGGGAGGGGCGGTCAGGTGGGATCGGGTCGGGACGGGGGAAGAAGAAGGGGAAATTTCTAAGTCCCCTGACGCCTTAGCAATAGCGCACCTCTCGGGGTGCGCCACTATGAGGCTTAGCAATGGCGCACCTCTAGGGGTGCGCCACTGCATCTTTATGTCCGGGTCAAAACAATAACGCGGTGGGGATTGACATATCCCGCTTAGTACCGCAACGGCTCTGTCCCTGGTTGGTTTGTGCCAAACCCCTGCCGGCCGAGTTCGAACCACTAGCGGCCCCATTTTTTTCCTTTTCTTTTTAAATTGATTTAACACTATAATAAACATCCAAAATAGCATAATACACCAAAATAAAAGGCATAAATAATTATAATTATGTAGAATATTTAAAATACTATAGAATCTAGAAAATATCCAAAAATATAAATTATATGTCTATTTTGATCGGTACAATGTGAAGATTAACAATATGACATCCATTATTCATACAAGAAAATGATACATAATTATCTTTTCACAATCTTCTTGCCCTTCTTTCTCGCGGTTGAATAATTTAGCCCCGGAACTCCTAGACTTCTTCTCTTGAATGGACGGCCTTTAGGTAGGGTGGTCCTGCTTCTTCTTGTTGTGTATGGTTCTTCATCATCGTCGTCGTCATCTTCCATCTTCGGATCGCCGTACTTGTCAAAGTCTAGCTCGTTGGCGGCTCCATCCATTCCGACGATGCTCCTTTTGCCTCTCCTCACGACAACACGGCTGGGCTTTTGCGGGTCGGTAATGAAGAAGCATTGGTCCACTTGGGAAGCTAGTACCCATGGCTCATATTTCGCGGTGACCTTTGCATTTCAAATCCCTGCAAACAAACACATGCAACACATGTGTGGATCGGAGGCTTTGCATATACAACACATGTGGAGGCTTCGCATACAACACACATGCACGTGATCGAGACGCTTTTCGCGCATGCGCACATACGTGTGTGTGCAAGACGATCGGAACCGGTCACACACAAAGCATAAAACCAACAAAGTTACCGATACGGCGAGACCTAGAGTGTTGGATGATGTAAAAAGTTGAGATTGAGTAGGGTATTAAGCTAAGAAAGCTTCACCATTACTTACCTATTAAGCTAAGACATAGCAATGGCGCACTACTAAGTGGTGCGCCACTCGCCACGCCTCTCATCTCTAAAAAGGGGCTCACGGCCACCCCCTAGCGATGGCGCACCTAATGACATGCGCCATAGGTAACCTATGTAGCAGTGGCGCACCACGGCGGTGCGCCATTGCTAAGCCTATCATCTCTAAACGGTCTCTGGACACCTCCTAGCGGTGGCGCACCTGCGCAACGTGCGCCATAGGTAAGGAATGTAGCAGTGGCGCACCCGGAGACGTGCGCCACTACTAGGTTGGGGGAGGATCTGGCCTCCTGTCACCACTTACTTATGGCGCACCAGAATCAAGGTGCGCCACTACTACTTTTGTAACAGTGGCCCACCGTTTTGTGGTGCGCCACTGCTAAGTAGTAGTGGCGCACGGCAGCCATGGTGCGCCACTGATGGCAGTCTTACGGCTAGGCCTTTTCCTAGTAGTGTCTTGATAAAGAAGATGGCTGGGAGTTTGCGTACCTATTGCATGTGACTTGTGCTCACTGAAGTGTGGGACCTCACGCGTGGGCACCACACGTAAGTGATAGACCTGTTGGTGTAAAAACTCGGTTGATTATTATAGTGCATTAGAACAAAGTTTCCTATGGATTCAAGGGTAGGAAATCCAAGTTAACTCATTTACATGACATTATTTTTTCCATGAAGCAAAGTTAACACATCTATCAATTGGTGCATTTTGGAGTGACTAAGAAGGATCCAGGCTTACTTATTCGTTTTCACGTGTTAAACTTGTCTAAATCTTGGTCAAACCTAGGATTTGACCAACAAGATTCAAATGGGCAGAAAAATAAAATAAAAATAGAAAAATGAAAAACCAAAGTACATAGTCTTATTATGTTAGTAAGCATATTCAAGTTGATAAACAAGGTTTGGACATATTCAAACCATACAAATCATGTATCTAACCCCTAACCCTAAACTATGTCTTATGAAGTCAAGCATGAAGAGAAGTGGTTTTGGGTTTCAAACATGGAAATTTCAAAAACCTCCCAAAAGCTTCATTTTAGAGTGACTAAGAAGGATCCATGCTTACCTTTGCATTTCATATTTTAAACTTGTTTAAATCATTATCAAACCTAGGATTTGACCAAGATACAAATGGGTGGGCACAAAATTCAAAAAAAAATAGAAAAATGAAAAACCAAATCACATAGTCTTCTTATGTCATATCGTAAGCATTAAAGTTGATAAACAAGGTCTAGATATATCCAAACCAGACAAATCATGTATCTACCCCTGTCGATCTTATGAAGTCTAGCATGAAGAGAAGTCGTTTTGGGTTTCAAACATGGAAATTTCAAGAACATCCCAAAAGCTTCATTTTAGAGTGACTAAGAAGGATACAAACTTCCCTTTTCATTTTCATGTTTTAAACTTGTTTAAATCTTGGTCAAACCGCCTAGGATTTGACCAAGATTCAAATGGGCATACAAATTCAGAAAAAATCAAAAGAATGAAAAACCAATGCACATAGCATTCTTATGTCATATATATAGTAAGCATTAAAGTTGATAAACAAGGTCTAGACATATTCAAACCAGACAACTCATGTATATATCTACCCCTAACCCTAAACTCTGCCTTATGAAGTCAATCATGAAGAGAAGTGGTTTTGGGTTTCAAACATGGAAATTTCAAGAACCTCCCAAAAGATTTATTTTAGAGTGACTTAAGAAGGATCCATGCTTACCTTTTCATTTTCATATTTTAAACTTGTTTAAATCTTTGTCAAACCTAGCATTTGACCAAAAGATTCAAATGGGCATAAAATTCATAAAAAATCAGAAAAATGAAAAACAAAAGCATATAGTCTTCTTATGTCATATAGTAAGCATTCAAGTTGATGAATTAACAAGGTTTGGACATATTCAAACCACACAAATCATGTATCTACCCCCTAACCCTAAACTCGGTCGATCTTATGAAGTCTAGCATGAAGAGAAGTCGTTTTGGGTTTCAAACATGGAAATTTCAAGAACATCCCAAAAGCTTCATTTTAGAGTGACTAAGAGGGATACAAACTTCCCTTTTCATTTTCATGTTTTAAACTTGTTTAAATCTTGGTCAAACCACCTAGGATTTGACAAAGATTCAAATGGGCATACAAATTCAGAAAAAAATCAAAAGAATGAAAAACCAATGCACATAGCATTCTTATGTCATATATATAGTAAGCATTAAAGTTCATAAACAAGGTCTAGACATATTCAAACCAGACAACTCATCTATATATCTACCCCTAACCCTAAACTCTGTCTTATGAAGTCAATCATGAAGAGAAGTGGTTTTGGGTTTCAAACATGGAAATTTCAAGAACCTCCCAAAAGCTTTATTTTAGAGTGACTAAGAAGGATCCATGCTTACCTTTTCATTTTCATATTTTAAACTTGTTTAAATCTTTGTCAAACCTAGGATTTGACCAAAAGATTCAAATGGGCATAAAATTCATAAAATATCATAAAAATGAAAAACCAAAGCATATAGTCTTCGTATGTCATATAGCAAGCATTCAAGTTGATAAATTAACAAGGTTTGGACATATTGAAGCCATACAAATCATGTATCTACCCCTAACCCTAAACTCGGTCATTCTTATGAAGTCTAGCATGAAGAGAAGTCGTTTTGGGTTTCAAACATGGAAATTTCAAGGACACACATCCCAAAAGCTTCATTTTAGAGTGACTAAGAAGGATCCATGTTTACCTTTTCATTTCATGTTATAAACTTGTTTAAATCATGGTCAACCCTTGGATTTGACCAAGATTCAAATGTGCAGAAAATTAAAAAATCAGAAAAATGAAAAACCAAAGTACATAGTCTTCTTATGTCATATAGTAAGCATATTGAAGTTTATAAACAAGGTTTGGACATATTCAAACCATAAAAATCATGTATCTAACCCCTAACCCTAAACTCCGTCTTATGAAATCAAGCATGAAGAGAAGTGGTTTTGGGTTTCAAACATGGAAATTTCAAAAACCTCTCAAAAGCTTCAGTTTAGAGTGACTAAGAAGGATCCATGCTTAGCTTTGCATTTCATATTTTAAACTTGTTTAAATCATTACCAACATTAGGATTTGACCAAGATACAAATGGGTGGGCACAAAATTCAAAAAAACAGAAAAATGAAAAACCAAATCACATAGTCTTCTTATGTCATATCGTAAGCATTCAAGTTGATAAACAAGCTCTAGATATACCCAAACCATACAAATCATGTATCAACCCCTGTCGATCTTATGAAGTCTAGCATGAAGAGAAGTCGTTTTGGGTTTCAAACATGGAAATTTCAAGAACATCCCAAAAGCTTCATTTTAGAGTGACTAAGAAGGATACAAACTTCCCTTTTCATTTTCATGTTTTAAACTTGTTTAAATCTTAGTCAAACCGCCTAGGATTTGACCAAGATTCAAATGGGCATACAAATTCAGAAAAAAATCAAAAGAATGAAAAACCAATGCACATAGCATTCTTATGTCATATATATAGTAAGAATTAAAGTTGATAAACAAGGTCTAGACATATTCAAACCAGACAAATCATGTATATATCTACCCCTAACCCTAAACTCTGTCTTATGAAGTCAAGCTTGAAGAGAAGTGGTTATGGGTTTCAAACTTGGAAATTTTAAGAACCTCCCAAAAGCTTCATTTTAGAGTGACTAAGAAGGATCCATGCTTACCTTTTCATTTTCATATTTTAAACTTGTTTAAATCTTTGTCAAACCTAGGATTTGGCCAAAAGATTCAAATGGGCATAAAATTCAAAAAAAGCAGAAAAATGAAAAACAAAAGCATATAGTCTTCTTATGTCATATAGTAAGCATTCAAGTTGATTAATTAACAAGGTTTGTACATATTCAAACCATACAAATCATGTATCTACCCCCTAACCCTAAACTCTGTCTTATGAAGTCAAGCTTGAAGAGAAGTGGTTTTGGGTTTCAAACATGGAAATTTCAAAAACCTCCCAAAAACTTCATATTAGAGTGACTAATTAAGAGGGATACAAGCTTCCCTTTTCGTTTTCATGTTTTAAACTTGTTTAAATCTTTGTCAAACCTAGGATTTGACCAAGATTCAAATATATGGGCATAAAATTCGAAAAAAACAGAAAAATGAAAAACCAAAGCACATAGTCTTCTTATGTCATATAGTTAGCATTAAAGTTGATAAACATGGTTTAGACATATTCAAACCAGACAAATCATGTATCTACCCCTGTCGATCTTATGAAGTCTAGCATGAAGAGAAGTCTTTTTGGGTTTCAAACATGGAAATTTCAAGAACATCCCAAAAGCTTCATTTTAGAGTGACTAATAAGGATACAAACTTCCCTTTTCATTTTCATGTTTTAACTTGTTACCAAAATTTTAAAAAAATAGAAAAAAGAAAAAACAAAGCAAATAGTTTTCTTATGTCATATAGTAAGTATTAAAGTTGATAAACAAGGTCTAGACATATTCAAACCAGACAAATCATGTATCTATACCCCCTAACCCCTAAACTCTGTCTTATGAAGTCAAGCATGTGAAGAGAAGTGGTTTTGGGTTTCAAACATGGAAATTTCAAAAACCTCCCAAAAGCTTCATTTTAGAGTGACTAAGAAGGATCCATGCTTACCTTTGCATTTCATATTTTAAACTTGTTTAAATCATTATCAAACCTAGGATTTGACCAAGATACAAATGGGTGGGCACAAAATTCAAAAAAATCAGAAAAAATGAAAAACCAAATCACATAGTCTTCTTATGTCATATCGTAAGCATTAAAGTTGATAAACAAGGTCTAGATATATATATCCAAACCAGACAAATCATGTATCTACCCCTGTCGATCTTATGAAGTCTAGCATGAAGAGAAGTCGTTTTGGGTTTCAAACATGGAAATTTCAAGAACATCCCAAAAGCTTCATTTTAGAGTTACTAATAAGGATACAAACTTCCCTTTTCATTTTCATGTTTTAAACTTGTTTAAATCTTGGTCAAACCGCCTAGGATTTGACCAAGATTCAAATGGGCATACAAATTTAGAAAAGAATGAAAAACCAAAGCACATAGCATTCTTATGTCATATATATAGTAAGCATTAAAGTTGATAAACAAGGTCTAGACATATTAAAACCAGACAACTCATGTATATATCTACCCCTAACCCTAAACTCTGTCTTATGAAGTCAATCATGAAGAGATGTGGTTTTGGGTTTCAAACATGGAAATTTCAAGAACCTCCCAAAAGCTTTATTTTAGAGTGACTAAGAAGGATCCATGCTTACCTTTTCATTTTCATATTTTAAACTTGTTGAAATCTTTGTCAAACCTAGGATTTGACCAAAAGATTCAAATGGGCATAAAATTCATAAAAAATCATAAAAATGAAAACCAAAGCATATAGTCTTCGTATGTCATATAGTAAGCATTCAAGTTGATAAATTAACAAGGTTTGGACATATTCAAACCATACAAATCATGTATCTACCCCCTAACCCTAAACTCGGTCGATCTTATGAAGTCTAGCATGAAGAGAAGTCGTTTTGGGTTTCGAAAATGGAAATTTCAAGAACATCCCAAAAGCTTCATTTTAGAGTGACTAAGAAGGATCCATGCTTACCTTTTCATTTTCATATTTTAAACTTGTTTAAATCTTTGTCAAACCTAGGATTTGACCAAAAGATTCAAATGTGCATAAAATTCAAAAAAAATCAGAAAAATGAAAAACAAAAGCATATAGTCTTCTTATGTCATATAGTAAGCATTCAAGTTGATAAATTAACAAGGTTTGGACATATTCAAACCATACAAATCATGTATCTACCCCCTAACCCTAAACTCGATCGATCTTATGAAGTCTAGCATGAAGAGAAGTCGTTTTGGGTTTCAAACATGGAAATTTCAAGAACATCCCAAAAGCTTCATTTTAGAGTGACTAAGAAGGATCCATGCTTACTTTTCATTTCATGTTATAAACCTGTTTAAATCATGGTCAAACCTAGGATTTGACCAAGATTCAAATGGGCAGAAAACTAAAAAAATTAGAAAATTGAAAAACCAAAGTACATAGTCTTCTTATGTCATATAGTAAGCATATTCAAGTTGATAAACAAGGTTTTTTGTGCAACATACTCCCTCCGTCCACAAATAAGTGTACATGCGGGTTTTCCAAGATAAATTATGAAGTGGAGTAAAAAACGCATTGGGAACATGCATCTCTCCTCTTTAATTTTTTCACCTCCTATGAGCTAAGACTAGTCACAATGGGAAATAACATACACTAGTATCATGCACATGATACTAGTTTATGATACTAACCTCACAATGCATAGTATCATAAATTGGTATCATAGTATTATCATATTCAATGTTTTGTAGAATCTCAATGCAAATGTGTGTACATGATGTGTTTGCTATTAAGTTTTCTAGTTTTACGTGCTATGATACGGTATCATATTATGATACCACTCCCATCTCTCACCTCATTAATTGGTTTGCCACATCAGATTTTTGCCAACATGGCATGCATGATACTACTTATGATACTCCCATTGTGGCTAGTCTAAGTACGAAGTAGGAGGTGGTGGAATCTGCAATTCCCTCGCCTATATATTATATACAAGTCGAAGACTACAACCCTCTATCCCTATCTCCTTCCCATTCTTTAAATTCATATTCCATTTAGAATCGTTGGGCATGGAGGTTCCCCCTGGTAGCATTAGAGTTTCTGTCGACTTTGCTAAATTGAGAAGACTGTTCAGCTGCAGAGTGTGCTCTCAACCCATACAACCTCCTGCAATATCGTCGGTTAGTACTTTCTTCACTAGGTTCATCCAGATGTATTTTAATTTGGGCCAACGGTCGTGTTAATTTCCTTGTATTAAGCAGTGCCATGGGTGCCGGAAGTTGGTATGCGGCAGCTGCTCTAGGATACTGTCCGGTCGCGCGTGCCCGGGATGCCAGGGCGTCTTGCAAGGTGAAAGTCTCTCGTCTGAAGTCATGGAGTTTACCGGTGGATGTTTTCTCCAACCGAATGGGGCGAGAATATCGTTCACCTGCGGTTTGTGCTTTCAAATAGCACGGCGTCCACTATACCAGGTTAGTACTTTCTTCGTTAGGTTCCACCCAACTGTATTTTTCTTTTGGCCAACAGTCATGTTAATTTCCTTGTATTAAGCCGTGCGTTTGCAGGGATGGGCGAGGGCACCTTACATGCGGAAGCTGCGTAAGAAACCTGCCCAGTCTCGCGTGCCAGAGATGCGACGGCATCCTCGAAGACGTAGGAGGAAGCAGTTCGATTAATAGATGTCCCTCCCTGTTTAAGGTACATTGCAGCAACGATGGTTGCGATATGAGCGGCGACTTGCTCGAATACTTGCAACACGAGCGGACGTGCGAGCATAAGCCAACGAGACGGTAGGTGGATGGTCTTGCCGGTCTCGATGGAGAAGATGATCGCGCTTCGAGGCTAAAATCTGAGCTCGTTGGAGAAGGATCAGATGGAGTTTCCTTTTCTAGATCTAGGGTTCTTTTTGTACTTTTGGATGTCTTTTCTGTAGTTTCATTTTACTTAGAGATTTCTCCTTGCAATCTGTAATCCCACCGTCATAATATAAAAGCAGTGCCGCCAGGTCCTCCGGGACTTTTCTGTGTTCAAAAAATGTAGGTTTCTATACATGTCGTCTATTTATGTGTGCGATGTTGTATCGCCTATTACCGTGTTTAGTTTGAGCGTGTCCATGTCCTAGTACAAAACTTCGGCATGATGTATCTTGTCACATGTTTCCCCACAAATGAAAATTGGATTGGTGGTAGACAAGTCAAGGCACATTTATATGTGCGACAACCCAAAATGCACATATTTTGCAAAGTTTTGATGCGTGAGTGAAAAGTTGCAAATATATACATAAACTTGGGCCCTAATTAAAAAGTTTGACATGGTTCTTGTGTAGTACTAGTACCAAGCTCACATGTGGGGAGAAATTAAGCTGGACGAAGTCCAACATGTTGCCAAACTATTTGAAGGGCTATTTTATGAAACACTGGTATGGCAGTATGGTATTTTCCCTAGCTATGTAGAAAATGATGAACAATCCATGCCTTTTGATTGCCTTTTTTGAACCATAGGAAACTTTGTACTAATACAGTATAATAAGCACCTGAGTTATGACACCGACAGGTCTGTCACTTACGTGTGGTTCTCATGCGTGAGGTCCCACACTTCAGTGAGCACAAGTCACCTGCGGTAGGTAGGCAAAATGCCAGCCATCTTATTTGTCAAGAGAAGACGCCTCAAGACTCTCTCTCTCTCTTTCGCAAAAAAAACACACTCTCTCACCAAGTTAGGGAGTTAGATGTAATTTCCTGTTTATTTTGTGTCTGTTATAAACCGTGCTCGATGCGTAGTGGAATTCTAGGTCCTTCAGATCCTTCGGTTGTCCCTCTCTCGAAAAAATCTCTCTCATTGTCGGCCTCGCTCGCACCTCGCGCATTGACAAACCCTGCACAACGATCAACATCACCCTAAAAAGGTCAGACACCATAAATAAGAGGGGCCCCGTGACTGCTCTCGCTTCGTCTCCTTCGGTGTGATCCCTACTCCCTAGTTAAAATAACTTGAAAATTTCAACCCCTTGTATGAATTGCAGTTGGGGTAAATTTGAATCCCGTGGCGGGAATTCTCGCTACTCCTCTCGATTTATAGGCCCCTGCCGCCTCTCCCCATTCATCTTCAAAATCCTATAGCCCCAACCTGTACAGTGCTCGTCGGCGGCTGTACCATCCACAACCTCTGTATTAGCGCCTCCCTGCACCCCCATCTTCCGGCGATGAATCCCACGAGTGGACAAGGGGGCCTGTTAGGTGTGCGGCCCACCGTCGTAATCCCCCAGCAGCAACTACAGGACCTCGCCGCCAACTCGCACACCCCCCTGGCGAGCTGCGGCGGGCGCATGGCGGCCTCGCCGTTGAGTCTGATGTGCCCACCATGCGGCAGCGGATCAACGACCTCTTCGTGGGCTCAGACGTGACAGTCCTGCTGCAGCTGCAAGACAACCTCACCGTCGCCGTGGAGTCGGTCCTCTCCAAGGAGAAGAGCTTCGAGGTCAGTGGTTCATGTAGTTTAATCATTGGTTTAAAACAACTTAGCCCCCTACTGAGTATTATTTGGAGGGGATTTGGTGCAAAATACTTCATTCACCATGTTTTGGCGTGAGTATTTGCGGCAGATCAGGACAACCTGAGAGATAGCCTGGCATGGGGCATTATTAGTTTTATTTTTTGAGGGGTTCCTCGGGCCTTATTAGTGAAGCGTCCAATTTCTATTCACCTAATCCATGCCAGCAGGCCTCAGGACTTGTAATTTTGCATTGGAATCAATCCCTCGGCCTGATCCATGCTAGAACGGGGTGGAGGCCTGGAAGGAGAAGCAGCAATCGGAGCACGTATGTGCAACGACCAGAAACGCGAGAGCGAGAGGTGTTGCGGTTCCACGTCCACCCGACGTGCGTGGAAGTGTTTCCCGAGGATCCCCGCGACTCGATCCTGTCCAATACTCTCCTGCCAAACGAGATAAAATGTGTTCTTATTAAGAAAGACCCAGATATTACTCACTCGAACCATGTGAAAACACATCAACCAAACAAGGCACAAAGGATTTCTACTGCACTAATACTAGCTGCATTACCACTTTCGAACTTCAATGCAAACTTCAAACTTCACTCGCAGTCTTTTTCCCCCTTTCGAGCTGGAGATCCAGCCTCTCCATCGATTGATGCATAGGGCAAACTTTATTAGTTCATGTTTCGTTCTTAGTTTGAAACTTTATTGCTCCAAGCTCCGGAGTACTCATATTACTACCGTATTGCAATTGAAATTTATACATATTACAATTACTATTGAAGTTAGTCTTGTACATATTACTATGAGTATTGAAGTTTAAGTCCTGCAAACTTTCGGAGTACTATATTACTATTGAAGTTACACTCTTGCACTTTATTAGTATAATATCATGTGTCACACAGGGTCGCTCTGTGAATCTACCATCTAATGAAGGACGACAACATGAAGCGTCTATGCAAGTAATCCGGCGGTCGCTCCTGGATGAGTCGCGCGAGTTGATTGACCATGCGTCCAAGCTCCGAGATGTGAACGCACATCTGGTAAACCGTGCTGTGAAGCTATGGAATGAGTATGTCGTACTCTTGAATGAGCACTCATCTCTATCAAAGGAGAACTCATCTCTATCGATGGAGAACATCTCCATCCTAAAAGAGAACTCATCTCTGAAAAAGGAGAACATCTCCATCCTAAAAGAGAATTCATCTCTGAAAAAGGAGCACACCTACTACAAGTGGCGCAGCATGACAGGAAACTCCAGTAATCTTCTTCGGGTGTGAAGAAGGTGTACCCATATGTGCATGTAGAGAGGTGGAGACGGTTGCCGATGAGACAAGTGAGTAGATTGAGGAGGGCAGCCACAGCCCACAACGTTTGTAGTTACAAATCTTCTATCATAAAAGTTGTAGTATCGAAATTAATATGTATCCCTTAATATATGTGGTGTTTGGCAATATATAGTTTAACATGCAAGGACTCTGCAATGTAATTTGTATCAGTTTGATTGGCTTTCTACCCAAGTGAGCATGTGTCATATTTGTCAAGGGTTTGATTTTTTCATCTTATCAGATTTTGTTGAATACCATACCAAAAAAATCCATGTGCATCATTTTGATGCAGATGCTAGGGGTCTCAACCTCCATTATGAAAAGGATATGTCAAGACATGAAACATTGGATAAAATTCCTGACTGTACCCTGCAAGTGTGGCACCTAGAAACAATGATTAAAATTCAAAGCTGCATCTCCTACCAATACAAATGGTATACCAGACAATTTTGAAACAAATTGAATCCAAACCGAAATAAATTAAATTATATTTGGAAGAAGATATGTAGAAGTACCCCAGGACGCTATGTGCAATGCACGACATATTGGCAAAAAATTACCCGCATATACCAAAGGCATGGGCACCAAGGTCCGATGCAAATTTGAATTCGGCCAAAGGAGGGTACTAGCAAAGATTTCGATCGTGCCGGCGATCCAGACATTCTTATGAAGTAAAGGGAATTTGATCATCTTTGTCTTGCAAGTAATGAAATGTGGGGACTCCTAAGATCGACGACTTCAACACTGATGTTTCTTTTTCAGCAGAAGCTAGTGGCTGACAACTTTGATTCCAATTGATGCAGATGTCCATGAGATCATCAAGAGGATCTTGGATCATGTTGAAGCACGTGTCGACATTCTGCTCTCGTGTTTGAAGGCAGATGATTTTGATAGGGTGATGCAAAAGCCGCCATATGGTCAATAGATTGTTATTATATACATGGAAGTTGTTTCTTGGGTCATCATCTAGATCTTTTGTTTTCTTATGTGATAGCAAGTACTTTATGGAAACTATGTTAGTATTGTCTTATACTTGAATTGTTGCTACTCTATGTTACTACCTTCATAATGCATAGTAACTTAGATGTAGTACTATCATGCATGAGTGTATTAGTTAGCATGTAGACTCATTCTATCTTGAAAAGTGTTATGGTAACATAGCTAGTTACCACTTACCACAACCATCTCTTTCTTCATTTAATATCATGCCATGTCATCAATTTGCCTAGTTGGCAACTCCGCTGCACGGATACGGGGCAGAGAGGCCGTGTCCGTGTCGGATACGGTATCCGATACGGATATGGCTCGGATACCGTATCCCTACGGTTTTTGACTGATCGCTAAATTAACGAATTAAAAATAATTGATAATAATTTAGATACCTATTCCGATACGGTTTGGACACAGATCCGATACGGTCCAGCCCAGATGAAAAATCCTAACCTCTTTTTTAACCCTCCCTTGCCAATTCCCACCCTCCCCCGAGACCCCGACACAGCTGCCTCCTTCCTCTTGTGGTGGCACTACTAGATCTGCACCCAGTAGCAGGTGGCGACCTAGCTGGCGGAGACCCGACAACTTTTCCATCACAGCGCAAGAGCCAAGAAGCTTGACTGGCGGCTGCAGCAAGCAGCCGATGCCGAGCAAGCAACCGATAAGCCGAGGAGCAAGCTACAAATCCTAACATTCTACTATGAAGTTATTTATGTTACAATTTTAGATAAATCAAGGGTTGTGGAGCAATACAAAATGCCGTTGTATCAATGTATTGGTGTAAATTTATTTCTAATTTAGAAAGCTATTAAAATGTATCCTTGTATCCGCGCATTTTCAAAATGCCGTATTTACGTATTCGTATCGATCCGATACGGATACACGTATCCGTATCGGTGCTGCGTAGGTTGGCAATGCATGTAGCTCTATGTTAATACTCCTTAGTTACTCCCACTATGAGTAGTCTAAGTAGCATGGTCTACCCCGGAAGCAGATCCTCTAACGTGCAAGCTACACCTCTCTAATTTTCCTTCTCCACATCTACATGATTAAGTCTAATTTGATCTAAATTAACTTCCATAATATATGTAAGCCATATGCATTTACAATAATTAGTAACAATCAAAATTATGACTATCTTTTTTTAATATTTATACTATTTTTTGTACAGTAAAAATATACGAGTGATTGCTACG